>NC_056661.1:76033975-76357933 GCF_018350195.1 Panthera tigris
TAATTTCCTCTCCACTAAAAAGATGATCCTTTTTTTATTTTTTTTTTTATTTTTTTTTTAAATTTTTTTTTCAACGTTTTTTATTTATTTTTGGGACAGAGAGAGACATAGCATGAACGGGGGAGGGGCAGAGAGAGAGGGAGACACAGAATCGGAAACAGGCTCCAGGCTCCGAGCCATCAGCCCAGAGCCTGACGCGGGGCTAGAACTCATGGACCGCGAGATCGTGACCTGGCTGAAGTCGGACGCTTAACCGACTGCGCCACCCAGGCGCCCAAAAAGATGATCCTTAATTGTAGTAGGAAGAGTTTAAGCTAGACCCTCTTTGTGCATTCATTCAACAAATATGTATTGTGTGCTTACTATGCTCTTGCTTTTGATATTAATAAAACTTCCAGGGCCACCTGACAGGCTCAGTCAGTGGAGCATGAGACTCTTGATCTCAGGGTCAGGAGTTCGAGTCCCACGTTGGGAGTAGAGGTCACTTAAAAGAAGAAAACAAACAACTTCCACTTAGAGCTCTGTCCTTTGCACTTTATATACGTTACCTCATTTGACTTCCCGAACAACCTATCACCTTTAATTTCCAGATTAGGGAGACATAAAGGAAGTTACCTAACTTGCCCAAAGTCACACAGCTGGTGGGCAGTGGACCCTGGATTGAAACCCGGGTGCATCTGGTTCCAAAGCTCTTGCTCTTAACCCATCAATAGGTGCCACCCACATGCATAACGTTGAGCTCCAGGCTAAGGGCAGCATAGAAAGCAATTAGTCACGGTCTCTGCCCTACAGGAATTTTTAGCTATAGCTAATACACTTACATAGATACCTCAGGATGGGGGCAGAGACATATGACAAGAAGGGTCCATATGTGCCGTGTGTTAAGATTTCAGAGCCAAAAGTGATACTTTATGAACAGGCTTAAGGCACAGAATAATGTGGCCTGAGACTTGAAAGCAATAAGCGTTCCAGTTGGTGGCCTCGGTGAGAAGACAGTCCAGCCAGGAAAAGTTATAAATCATGGCTCAGAGGGGAGACAGGGTAGGTATATTCCCAGGTAGAACAGGAAGTTTATATAGGGAAGAAGTATTGGAAAAGAACAGTAGATCCTCCTATTAAAGAGCCTATATTTTACTTTTTGGGCAATGAGAACTCGCTGACGCTTTCTGAGCCAGAGACTGACCTGACGAAGACTGTCCTCAGTGTTCCTGTAAGTGCGGTCTAGTCGCAGGGAGGTCTGGGATGGAGGGAGAGCTTTCTGCTGTAGTCCTGGCAGGCATAAGGAAGGAATAAGGAAAAAGTTAAGAGGTAGCAGAGAGAGGAGAAGGTATGGAGATGATGTGAACAAAAAGGATGTGAACCCAAGACCATGACTTAGGAGTAACTCTTTGAATACTCAAATCGGAGAATGAAGAAAAAGGACGATTAACTTTCTTGGCGGGTCTTCAAAAGATGTGTGTGGGTATGTGTGTATCTTAATTTTTTCAGGCTGCTGTAACAAAAGCACCACGGACTAGGTGGCTTATAAACAACATAAATTTATTTCTCACAGTCCTAGAAGCCGGGAAGTCCAAAATCAAGGCACCAGCAGATTCATGTCTGGAGAAAGCCTGCTTCCTGGTTCGTAGATGGCCGTCTTCTCACTGAGTCCTCACACGGCAGAGGGGCAAAGGAGCTCTTTCATAAGGACACTGATCCCATTCCTGGGGACACTGTGCCCTCATGACCCAATCACCCCGGAAAGGCCCCACCTTTAATCACCACCACTGTGGGGATTAGCCTTCTCTATGTGGATTTTGCAGGGACACAAACATTCGGTCTATGGCAACATCCTTGCTACTCACATGTGGTCTATGGACCAGCAAGGCTGCATCACCTATGAGTTCACTGGACTTATAGAGTCTCAGGTCCTGCCCCAGACCTACTGAATCAAGTCTACGTGTTAACAGGATCCCTCAGTGATTCATAGGCAACTTGGGAAGCACTGGTTTGTTTTCTTATAGAAACTACCTGTGGTCACAAAACTTAACATTGATTGGATTTAACATAGTGTGGAATTTGATACAGTGTAGTATAAAGCTAATTCCATAATAGGCTTTCTGCATAAAATCAATAAAATGGTTTCTAATTTTGTGTTGGACGCATGGACATAATCCAGCGTGGCCTGTCTGAAGTTCCTCATCGCAGAGGTCAGGCAGCTGGACAGAGAGTGTGGCTGAGAATCTCTAAAATAAGCGAGTTCCTGAAGCGGGCCTCTGCTGACCCGAGGGCTGCATGCTCTTGACGAACAAGTAGGGCACCTGTGAAATGAAAAACTCTTGTTTGTAAAACCAATAACGAAACATCAACCAAGGAAACACCCACGTCCAGAGGACCTCGAAAATCTGGAAATGAGCAATTGGCGATTCCGACCGGGTCCCCGCTGAGGGGGATGGTATGAAAGGGAAGCCCGTGAGACCAGGATTTTAAGGAAATGGGGGCCGCAGGAATGCAATTCCTCTGCTTCGTTTGGGAGGTGGCTCTCCTGGTATAACCTCTCACGGGACCCTGCAAGGTCAAATCCCACAAACTGTGAGAACTGCCAGGAATAGGCCTCGAGAGTGTCCACAATGACAATAGCTACTGAAACTGCGTCTCTACACCATGCCTGCTGTTGATTTTCTACAACTTTCTTCTTGAGATCTCACGTTAAAACATAGCATCTGCGCTTTTTTTTTTTTTAACACCACGAAACTAGGAGATAAGCATAAATGTTTTCCCAGGTTCGAATGTCACCAGCACAGCGTCGTTCAAAAAGAAAACCCGAGACGTCATAGGACTACCAAAATTTTCTCATTTTCACGGAGAAAGAGGAATTATAAAGTGCTTCACGACTCCTTCCTGAGGCTATGAAATGAAGATTGTGATTACCTTTTAAGTTATCAGATAACCCGAAACGCTTGCACTGTGGTAGAATTGGAACTTCTGTGGGTTACTGACACTGTAATTTCTTTTCTTTTTAAGATAGCAGCAACAGCTTTGCCTACGTGTGATGTGTACTTCCAGCAACAAGGGAGTGATTTCATAGTTGACAACGGCACGATAATACTGAAGAGAAATCAGAAGCAGAGTGTACGTGCTGACAAGCAGAGTGAGGTAAACCACTTCTCCATGGCCGTTGTCTGTCCTGCCTGAAACAAACAATCCGGTAATGTGCTCAGAACCGTGTGGGGCCCTTGTGAGTACTCAGTCCCTGTAAGCTGCCAGTGTCCTCGAGGATGGGATGGAGGAAAGGAGGGCACAAGCTCAAAGTAATTAGAGCTTCTGGGCAGAATCCCAGTAGCTTTCTTTGTTTCAAGACAGAAGTTTCCAGAAGGCTGGATTCTGGAGTCAGAGTCAGGTATTGCAAATTCACAAGTTTTTGTCATTTTAGGGACATAAGGAGAGCTGAGGAACGGCTCTCCCCCTAGTTGGAAGGAAGAAGACATGCTGATATCCCTGGGGGTGGTGCATGGCGTCGCCATGTCTAGAATCTGAGACACTGGAAGCTGGCCAGTGCTAGTGTGAGTGCAGGATGATGCCACCTCCACAGGACCCTGCTCCAATGGCTTCAGAAGGCCAGAGGAGACCTGAGGACCTTGTAGCCAGCCAACTATATTAGTTTGGATAATAGCCATCCAACTATATTAGTCAAAGTTGGGGATGCCTTGGGTCCATTCCTTCCTTCATTCAGTACCCTGGGATCTTCACTGAGTTTCCCACACGCGTATGCATGAAGGGGCACGCTGGAAAGCCAATGAAATCA
The DNA here is from genome assembly GCF_018350195.1 of Panthera tigris. NCBI lineage: Eukaryota > Metazoa > Chordata > Mammalia > Carnivora > Felidae > Panthera > Panthera tigris. Next base: position 76,037,760 of record NC_056661.1, read on the forward strand.
GGGCTCACAAACCCTGAGTCAGTTCCTTAAACATAAGAGACCTCCTTGAGTGAATGAAATGGTTGAATCAATGGCAACAAGAATATGTCAGCACGAATGAAGTCTGCCCTTAAGATCATTGTTGTGGAAATGAGCCGTGTACACAAACCACTAATGGTGGCTGGGTGGGGTAAGTATCATAGAAGAGGTACACATAATATGACACGGACTTCAGATTCAGGAGAACTACCTCTAGGTGAGAGAATCAGAGAAGGCTTCCTGGCTGGTGTTCCTCATCCCCAGGTCCATGCACACCAGTCATGGCGGACTTGCTCTTTCGTCTGCCTGTTCCTGTGCCCACACCATATGCCCATGAAGCCTTCTCTGACTCTCTGGGCTTCTCATTCTGAGTCCATCTGAAAGATAAGAGTGGGGAATGAGTCACTACTCCCATCTCCTGGCTCTCTATAGAACAGATAAGTGAACCTCAAATTTTACTGTGCAGAAGCACTGAGTAGGGGGCTCATTTAGAAAGCAGGTTCCAGGTTCTTACCCTCAAGATCCAAATCAGAGAGTCTGGGACTGGTCAAGAAATCTGCATGTTTGCCACACACCCCAAAGTGATTCTGATACAGGTGGTCCATGACTGTTCTTTGAGAAACACAGCTCTAAATATCTACAAACTACTCTCCTGACTCTTCTCTGAAATGACCACCTCTGTATTATTTCTTGATTTGTAAAACTTCTACTCATCCCTTACAACCCAGTGCAGATTTATCTTCCTACTCCAACATCTGGACATAGTTCATTGTTTCCATCTCTGGGGTCACACAGATCCGTAATCTTCAAACTGCGGGTCCTGCCTGTTAGTAAGTAGGTTATGAAATCAATTGGCTGGGCCCAGCTTAGTACAACAGAGGAATACAAAACAAGGGCATATTTTCTTGGTGAAAACTTTGTTTCGGTTTGTATAAATGTGTATGGGTTCCCTGGAAACAGACATTGCAACAGAGATGTGGGTGCATGTGCCTTAAGGAGGGGAAGGAACACTCATCAGGAGAAGTCTGTAGGGGAGGGAGGGCAGGAGGCTCGGGAGGGGAAAGTGAGGCAAGGATGAAGTCTGGGATAGATGTAGCCTTGGCCTGATCCCCTGCGAAGCTTGGAAGCATAAATGGCACAACAGAATTGTCCCCCATTGAGGGTCAAGGGCAGGCCCTGTTATGTCCATCAGCCTGTCATGGTTGTGGGCTCCCAGGGCAGATGCTGGCAAGCTCCCAGGTGAGGTGACTCCGATCCAAGGGTAGTTCTCAAGAGAGGGGAGCTATGTCACAGCAGCTGGTGGCTGGAGAGTGTGGCCCAGCCGAGGGGACCCGGCAGTGCACTCACAGCGAGGGCTGGTGTCTGCTCTTTGCATGCTCAGCCCCACATGCCGGGCCCTTTGTTCAAAACTTAGGGAAAAAGAACATTGAAGGCACTGAAACATATAGCATCTTACTTTCTTCCATAGTCTCTTGACTTCCCGGTGTTCTTTTATTTGCCATCTAATGTCGTTTGAAGTAAAGAAATATTAAAAATATAAATTACTGGCACGAATGGTACCATGCATCTTTATATTGTGCAATTTTCACTGCAAACATAAGGGCATTTGGCTCATGTAAAATCACTGAAATTACACGGGTTGTATTTTGTAGTTATAAATGCGTATGTATTCTGGCCTTCCCAGAACAATGGAATGTGCAAAACGAACACAACTGTTTCTGTTTCACTCCTTGGTATGTGTCCTACCAATACTCCCTACCTTCAGCATACTAACCAGTAAGGGAGGGCTGCAAGAAAGACAACCAGGAGTCGCCCTATCTTTCTTTCCTTCTGGTCATCCTTTGGTGTATGCAACTGGCTAATACAGGGAAGCAGCATGAATAACGTCTTTCTCAGAATGCCTTTGCCTTCTTTCTGCTTTCAAAGCAAGTTCTGGCTGGAACAGAAAAAGCCTGGCTTCTTGGAGCTGTCGACACCCTGCTTACTCAGGCATCAACATAACCCACTTACCTTATATGCACTCTTAGTTTCACTGAACACGTGCGCATAGTAGGTCCACTGGGATGCTGTGTTCACCGGCATCATGTGCACTATTTGCAAATGGGGGCAAGGAAGCACACACATAGGGGGCATGTCTCTTCTCATATGCACGCGCCATTGTCCCAAGAGACTTCACTCACAAAACAATTTCAAACATAACATTATTATTTCAAGATGGTGATGGCAGAGCATTAAACCAAACATGGGGTCCCTTCTGAGTGTGGGACCCTCTGGAAGTACACGTTTGCACGCCCATGAAGCTGACCCAGTCCATCTGCCCCTTACATTAAGTTCATTCCATGCACGCACGGGCTTTCCGGGATTCTCCCGGGCCACAATTCCTGGGGAGATTTACAAAAGGAGATTCGTGAGACAAATGCAGCCTCTGGCTGCCACAATTAGTCCCAAAGGTGGTAACCGATACTCACTGTCTCCCTCCTTCCTTGCCACCCATTCTAGATTCCCTTCATGCTCAACTAGCACTTCTGCGGGTTGGGATGACCTAAACCTTCATCCTTCCACGACTGAGCCCCTGGTTTCCATGGTCTTCTCAGGCTACATGTAGGGGAACACCACAGATGTCTTAGTGGGCCACCTCAGTGCCACGCATATTCCTCATATCCTGATTAAATAGGATCAGCCCTTCCGGTTATGTCAATTTCATCCCAGGCCTCCTGGTCTACAGGCATGAGAAGCCCTGGTGGCCATGCAGCAGCCATATCTTTAAGGTTAGTGGAATTCTTTGTTCCTGGCCAAGAATCAAGACATCTAGACCCACAGAGCCTAAAGTTGCAAGCACAAGAAGCCCAAATTCCCTTGGTCACCACCTGTGACAGTGAGCTTGGCCACTCCTACTAGATTTCCAAACCCATGTCTTCTACCCATTGGGAGCACAGCATCACATAAAGGCCATTGCCATCATTAAGGAGCAAATGACATCCTGAAGAATACTGTCCCATCTCACAGGGTGTCGTTCCCAAGCTAGTGAAGCTGATGCATTTTTTCGGGGTCCCATCCCACTGCCATCTGAGGTTAACATCTTCTGGATGGCACGGTTTGTGTAGAGCAATGGATCGCAAAGTCACATGACCACTGCGATCCTTCTTTTGCTGTGAAGTGGGTCCCTTGAGCTGAGGACGGGTGATGTGGTCTTCTGACAGAGGCCACAGAGTATCTGATTCACACCGTGGGAGACCACATGACATTGGCTTGGACCAAGGGACCCACTTCACTATCCTTTAATATAGGAAATCAGTGTGACATTTTGTGGCACACCTAGATGGTTCAAACCCCTTTGGTCTATCCTGTTACAGAGAGTGGGAGAATGAACAGTCTTGGGGCAAGACAATATACATTACCTGAGAGAAGACAGCCTGCTGCTTCTCCTCTGTGTTTCTGGAGAACACATTTTGCATTTCCTTTGCTCCATATCCTGGGTGAAGGTGGTGGAAATCTGCTCTGGTAAAGATGCTCCCTCAGGCACGACAGCCACAGATGGGACTACAAGCTGGTTAAGTCTGTATTAAGTGTATGATGGGGACATGATGGGAACCACCATCGAATCCTGAGAGTGGCGCTTGGAGAATGTCTCAGATTTGTAGTACTGTTTTTTATTTACTATCTTGACTTGGTGGAGAGAAAGTGGTTGCAAATGGATGTTTCACAAGCTTTTACTTGGCATTTCCTACTAGAAGAGCTCTTACCTTTCCTTCCAGGTCAAAGAATCAATGCCCACTGCTAAGCAGATCCATTCCAATTACATAGTCAGGAATTGGAGGAAATAATCAAGGGACGGTTCAGTAAATCTGTGAACCCATTGTAAAAAGGACTTAGGCCAGGACTCCATATATTACCTGACCCTCAGATGCCCTTCTTCTAACAAGGGGACCATGATGGCATTTTGGGTACCTGATTTACCCTTGCCATGGTGTTCAAGAATCTTTCTTCATGGGGATCTGGTCTCTTATTCAGTCACTGGGTTCTGGATCCAAGAAATGGCTCAGGTCTAGGAACTTGACAGAACATCACGTCTTTCCATTGGGGCAGCTGACCTCAGCCTTTTGCTAATTCATATCTGACCGCTTTTAATAATATATGTTAAGCAATACTTTTGTTGTCTTCTCATCTGTGTTGCTCCTGGGAATACCATGTTCTATTAGTCATCTCCATTGAAGATTCCTATGGGTCAGGCCCCCTTGTCTCCTTCTCTAACCTTGCTGCCCCCTATAATAATTATGCCCATCTTGTTTTTGAGAGTTAAGTGCTACCCAGTCTTCGATAGTCTGGGATCCTGTCCTCCACATTGATACCAAAGAGCTCTGTTTCCCAGTGATAGATCCTACCAGCCTACAGAGGACACCCAACACTCAGCTTTTCAGTGATGCTGTTGCCCTTCTCACCAGTTCATTGCTTCTTGTCCCAATAAATAAGGTGTCCTCCAGGCCTTCAAAGAACATAATCGGCTGGTGGGTTTCCTGGTCCTGTATCTTAGATCCATTCTAGAATGCCTGCTACTCTGAGCCTTGTATCCCTTCCTCCACAGTCTGCTATAGCCGTTCTGGAACCTCCACTCCCTCTCCTTGGGACCACAGCTTTTGCCAAGCTTCCAAGAGCTACTCCAGCAATATATTGGACCCATCTCCCAAGGCTCCAGAGCTCTTGCCAGGCTATTAAATCCCATATTACTGGTGATCCCAAATCAACAAACTCTCTCTATCCAGTTTCATGTTCTGCCTCCTTATTCTAACAACCTCAGGATGCAGACCCATTCTCTCTCAGTTGCTACCTGTACGGGTTAGCCAAGTCCCTCTCAGAGATCTAGCACTTTCCCAGTCAGGTCATGCTGAAACTTGACTCTAATTATCAGGCACGTGGTCAGGGGGGGTAGGATAAGCAGATCCTCAGGAAGGTACACGTTTTCTTCCAAGACAGCTGCATCATTTGAGGTTTCCACGTCATCCTCAAATGCGGCAGGGGGGTGGAGTGGAGGGGCTCTACTCCAGTAAGAGTGGGTGGATTACGTCTATGGTCCACGAGCGCTCAGGAGAGCCTCAGAGTTCAAGGTTCCCACGTGCATCACCCATGTCTTAAGGTCCCTCTTCTTCCCCGTGAAGGGCCTGACTTGGGCATAGGTGACTTACCTAGGCTGAGAATGCAGGCTTCTCCGAAGTTCTGTAAGTCTTAACAATGAGGTCCTGTGCCTGGTCGTCAACTCTTCCTGCCATCTGCCTAAAGGAGATGAGGCTCTTTAAATCCCCACAGGGAGGCCCTCTGACTCTCACACTCGGCTTTAAACTGGTGATTGATTGCCCTGAGCCCATCCTCCCTCGTCACAGCATCAGTGGCATTCAACAACTCCCACCTATTTCCACAGTCCTTATAATTGCTGTTCCCCCATATCTCTCAATGCCAGAAACATGGCTGCAGTCGGTGGCTCCCCTCCTGCCTTTATCCTGTCCCGGTTCTCCACAGCTGACAGCTTTAGCAATTGCTCTGCTGCCACATCCCAGGGATCATCAGGACATGTTGCACATGGGGGTCCCCGTTGCCAGCTGAACCGAAAACGCTCCTCCTCCCAAATTGCATCTGGGAGTCTGCTTTTGGGTAAACTGTCTGGCACCAACTGTCTCAGGTCAAGTGCCCTAGAAACAGAGCCCAAGACTGGATTCAGGTGCATGTGATCCAGTAAGGAAGTGTTATTCAGGAAAGCTCTGTAAGGGAGTGAAGGAAACAAGAGGAGGGAGTAAGATGTAGTCTCAGGTGAAACCAACATTGGATTGATCCATGAAGGAGCTCAGAGGCATAAACCGCAGGCAAGGTTGTCCCCTCTGCTGGGAAGACAGGGTCAGCCTTTTATAGCTCTGATCAAGAAGCCACTGGCTGTGAGCTACCCTCGGGGACAGGGGTGGGGGGAGAGGGGTTGGGGAGGAGGTATGGGAGGGCAATTCTCTAGAGAAGGAGGCAACCGTGAGCTCCTAGAAGCCACACACACAGCAACTGCGGGTGGTGGTGCACCAACCAGGTAAAGGGGATCCCCGAGGGGCATCTAGTGTCTACTGCATTTGTGAGAGTGTTTCTGAAATGTTTGAAAGACATTGCATGTAGACAAGTTTACATAGATATCTGCTGAAACCTAATCTGACGATATAGTTTCTTATTTACGTTTCGGTCTCCAGTGCAAGGTTCTAATCTCCTCCGTGGCCAGGACTGTGTCCTATTCATCTTTGCATTCCTAATGCAGGGGTTGGCGTTGAATGGTTGCTCAATAAACACTCACCAAATGAGGAGTGGTTTGGGGTAGATCGCAGAGCAACTTGAACCCCAGGCTAAGTCATATGGGCGTGATTCCATTGGCAGTTGGGTAAGAGTGTGAAACGCTTATTGGCAGCTGTGCGTCATGTGGGTTGGATTAGGGAAGGGGTAGAGAGAACGGCCAAGGCACTGTTGTAGTGAGACAGGCAAAATGCAACAAGAGGCAGAATTCTGGTGGATGCTGTGAGCATGGGGAGACAGATGCAAAAGTCATTAAAGTATTATCTCCAGGTTCCAGATGGCCCCAGGCTGACATCCAGGAGAGACCATCCGGGATGCAACCCAACGTGTTACGCGTTTCATACTTCTGTGCCTCCAAGCAGGTAGAAGAGCATTTCTCGTGTCTGCATGGAAGAAACATCCAAAAAAAATAAATAAATCCATGTGGGTTTTCTCACTGTCGTGCATAATGAGGCAAAGTCCACGAAGGAAGCATGGGAATATTTTCTATCCTTCCTCATTTTGGCCAGAATCCCACAGTTGTATCTGAGAAAACCCCAGGTCACCAGCGTGGAATGTGTCCAATTCATTAGCACGTGGGGTACTTAAGTTTAAAGTGGTTTCCAGTGACACGGCTTGGAAATCAATCACTCTATACGGTAACATATGTTCCAAAGCTGCGGATTCAGCACATCTCAGATGCCTTCTGGATCGTATCCTGGCTGGAATAATTTATCCGTGACTCAGATGGATCATGTACACATCAGGAAATACGTACTTTTTTTTTTCTGAACTCTTTTTTTTCCTGCTAGGACTCGACTCTAGCAAAGCTGAGTGCATTCTTCTCCAATTTTAGGGCTCAGTGACTTTTGGCCAGGTGCCTGCTGTTCACGGTGTTTTCCGAGAACCAGTTCCTGGAAGCCCTACTGCGTGGACTGGACCTGGATTCGCCCGGGTTCTCCCTGGGGCTGGCTTGAGATTTGCCGTCGACCACATTGCTCTTCCCATGGACTTCACCATCGCCATTCGCTATGAGATTCAGGTATCCGACTTCTTCTTCAAGGGTAAAACCTGCCTGAGGTAGTACATTTTCAAATGGAGACTTTCCATTCCGGTCTTGCTAGATAGGGTCGTCAGAAAATGATTTGCAAAAAAAAAAGAAAAAAGAAAAAACCACACCAAAAAAAAAAAACCACACACACACACAAAAAAACACAAAAAACAGAACATCTGGAGGGCATTATAAATCAAAGGGTTTCCTAATGATATTAAAACAACACACTAAGCCAGAGGCATGTGTGCTCTATTCCGTGGAGAGAGGCTAGAGCGGGGTTATATACTGAAGGTACAAGGTCTGAGGAAGTGGTGATGGAATGTTTGTATAAGAACAATAAAAAACTAAAATAACACAAATTCTGCCCTCCTTGGGCTTTTTTCTAAGAACTTCACAGGCTCACCTGTGTGAAGAGATTCTGACTCCTAGGGATACAGAAGAGGCGTTTATTTGCACTTGGCTTTTACCCTGAAACAAGAGCAAAACTAAAAGCAGGCTGCACCTCGTGGCTTCCCTGGCCTTCCCCCCGCCCCCGGCCCCACCACCACCCTGTCCCCCTCCCCCCTGCCTTTTGAGAAATATCTAAGACAGAATAGAAACCAAATTAGAAAAACACTTGATCTAGAGCAGTGGTTCCTCACTTTTTCTTCGCAGAATCTTTTCAATGATAATCTGACACCCCACAGACCATCTGCCCCAAAAAGTATTTTGTGAGGCTGGGGGTGGTCTCAGGGTCCCCAGAGTCCCTCCAGGGACCACACTCTGGAAGTGCTCATTGTGTGTTACACGACCAAAGCTGCTGACCCGCTTTGAAATTCTTGATATGACATAATTCTCTGTTTCTCACTGATAAACGAAAGCCAAGGGACTTGAGCGAACTCGGACCTGGTGAGTATAAGAAGTCATTAAAAATATAAGGTACAAATTTTTCCATAGAACACATCTCTGACATCTTTATTTTTTAAATTTTTTGGTTTGATTTTTATTTATTTATTTTGAGAGAGAGGGCATGGAGCAGGGGAGGGGCAGAGAGAGGAGGAGAGAGAAAATCCTGAGCAGGCTCTGCACGGCCAGCACAGAGCCCAGGGCAGGGCTCAGTCTTACGACCCACGAGATCATGACCTGAGCTGAAATCAAGAGTCAGATGCTCAACTGACTGAGCCACCCAGACGCCCCTCTGACATCTTTAAAAAGCATTTCCAGGGTGGCTGGAAATGCCCGGGTGGCTCCGTCGGTTAAGAGTCGACTCTTGGTTTAGGCTCAGGTCATGATCTCATGGCTCCTAGATTCGAGCCCCACATGAGGCTCTGCACTGACAGTGTGGAGCCTGCTCAGGATTCTCTCTCTCCCTTTCTTTTTCTGTCCCTCCCCCTTTTGCATGCGTGTGCTCTCTCTCTCTCTTTTAAATAAACTTAAAAAAAAAAAAAAGCATTTCCAAATTGCATGGCTTTCAGAATATAGCTAATTATTATATGCTATAAAAATCTATACATATTTAGATACATATAAATAGGTTTAGTAATATATTTATTTTAGTAATAAATGTAAAATAAGAAAATTTATGTAATATATTTATATAATAATATTTAAATTTTTAAATGTTTACTTATTTTTCAGAGAGAGAGAATTGCCAGCAGGGGAGGGACAGAGAGAGAGGGAGACACAGAATCTGAAGCAGGCTCCAGGCTCCAAGCTGTCAGCACAGAGCCCCATGCGGGGCTCGAACTCACGAACAGCGAGACCATGGTCTGAGCCAAAGTCGGACGCTTCACCGACTGAGCCATCTAGGCACCCTAATATTTACATGATAAGATGAAAAACAGTATATATCTTTTTGTGAAGGATTTGAAATTTTCATTTTTGTTCAGTGATCCAGGGACAGGATGAATCAATGGACTTTGGGGGAGACAGACATTAAAGACCAGCCCTGTCCGGAGCACCAGGGTCTTTCGAGCCTATGAACTAGAGCTATGGCCGGAAACAACATTCTGTCTACCCAAACCGCCATTCAGCTGCCAGCGTGTTAGAGCTGATGGCCAACCGCTAAGACTTCTCTCAGCTCTAAAGTTCCCTGTTCTGAGGGGGTCATGGGTTATAGATTTGATGGCAAGGGCTGTCCGTTAGGCATGTGTTGTGTATACATACTCACGAAAACATGCTTTTATGTCACGCCCGTGTAGCCCGCAGCTGACTGGGCTGTCCAGATCCTGGTTAACCCCCTCGGAAAGAGCGAGCACTGTCCACGTGAGACTCCATGGCCACGACCTCAGTCCTTCCCTTTACCGGCGACTTCCAGGTATGCTTGGGACCTGTCCTCAAACACAGAAGCCTTCTTAGAATTTTAGGCCTCTATCAATAATTTGTAGCAAAGAGCTCAGCAGGAGAAGAGGTGTATTCAAGGAGACTGTGACATTTATTGAGCGCTTGCTGTGTTACACTAAGCTTCACGTTTAAGATCATATCTTGCTGACGACTCAGCAAGGAAGACTTTCTCTTCGTCAGGTGAGGAGGAAATTCAGAGTGAGAATACCTGGAGACCTGCCCCAGCCTCGGAGCTGGTGTATAACAGAACCAGGATTCCAGCCCAGATCTCCTGATTCTCGGTCTCGAACGTTCCTTTCCCATTCCCCAGATGGCCTTGATAGGTGAGAAAGTGAAACGCTCCAAGAGTAGGAATAAAATACTCAGCTGGCAGTACCTTAACAGCTGAGAGTCTCCAGGGTAGAAAGCTGCTGATTTGGAGGCCACTAATTTTACATCGGAGATTTGTGGCAAACTAAAATGGAGACCCTGTTGAGAGCATGGGAGACAGGAGGAAGGACTTCCGTTTCCATCCTTTTCCCAAAGCACTTATGACAACACATGGCTGATGGTTCCCAAGGCTTTGCTACTTGGCACAATCCTATGGAAGAGCCACAGAGAACCTGAGTGTGATTTTGCTTTCCACTCAACCCACCCGAGCTGGTCTAGACCTGGCCTCTGCTCTGAGGCAGAACCCACTTCAACGCTGGGAGAAGCAGCTATGGCCGCTTAGGTTATATAACTGTACTTTTGTCACTGAATTTCTGCTTTATTTCTCTTAATACAGAATCGTGCTGCTTCCCACGCCCATCTGTTTAGAACCAGATGTACAATATTCCATCGACGTCTATTTTTCCCAGCCTTTGGAAGGAGGGGCCCACGCTCATTCACACATCCTGGTTGATTCAGTAAGTATCACGAAGCGACGTGGGTGCTGCCTTCTAAACTGAGCCCATGATAATTCTACTTGCAGACTCGATGGTAAAATGTTTCTTTAGAAGTATAAATGAGGTTGTTGCGTTATAAGAAAAAATCACACGGTCTCTATAAACGTCACCAGCACTGAGTGCAAACCTTACGGCACAGCACGTGTCAGCAACGGTTTGCAGTGTCTTGCATAGTCTATTAGTCTTCACGATAGTCTGTGAGGTAGCTACGGTCATTGTCCCTAGTTTACAGACGACAGAAATGAGGCACGGGGTCACAGAGCTAGTGAGCGAAGCGTCAGGAATGACAGCCAGGCTCCCTGGTGCCAGAGCCCCTGCTCTGAGCCACCACAGCGTGCTGGCACCACGGAAAGTTCCGGGAGACATTCTCCCACGTTCACGGTCACCATCTTAGAAGCTCCGCTTTATGCGCGACCATGTTCTCATATTGTCGTCATCAGGGTGCTCATGTAAGTACGTACACAGATGTTTTTCAGTTCACATTGTATCACGAGCGTTTTCTTATGGTGTTTCTGTAGTCTTCTTATTTTTCGGAACGATGCACAATATTTCCTCGAATGACTTCTTTCAATGTCTTTCCCCCACAGAGTTGGGCCATAGATGTTTCTTCCAATCCCTTCATTCTGTCCCCAGCTTCGGGCCCAGGGTAGACACTTGGCAGAGTTTGGGCACTGATGAAATTTAAGCTTTCTTTTACCTATCTATTCCCTACTTGCCAAGGTTTTCTGACTCTTGAAATAACCTGTCAAATGAATTTCTGGAAGGTAGTCTCCAATGTACGTTCAGGACGATTGGCAATATGTAAAATTACCAGTTTCATCCCACCCACAGGAGAATTGTATAGAATTGTGTGGGATCTCTTAGAAGTAATTTTGTGGATAAAAGCCAAATTATATATTTCTAATGTTTATTTGTTTTTGAGAGAGAGAGAGATACAGAGTGTGAGCGGGGGAGGGTCAGACAGAGAGGGAGACACAGAATCCGAAGCAGGCTCCAGACTCTGGGCTGTCAGCACAGAACCCGACGCCGGGATCAAACTCACAAACTGCGAGATCATGACCTCAGCTGAAGTCGGACACTTAACCGACTGAGCCACCCAGGCGCCCCAAAACCAAGTTAATTTGTTATAGTTGCATTTTTAAATATTCATGAGAATCTTCTAATATGATTTCATTGGCAAACTACTGCCCTACAGAGTTTATTGGCACATGAGCATGGTCATGGTCATTTGTTTATATATTATCTACAGCTGCCTTTAAGCTACAAAGGCAGAGCTGAGTACTTGTCACAGAGAACTCAAGGGCCACAAAGCCAAAAATATTTACTGTATAGCCTTTTACGGGCAGCTTGACAACCCCTGACTTAGTTGTATGTCCATATTTCATGAGTTGTGTTTTCAATGTTCAATTCTTAACCATCAAACATTTTAAATTTATACCTGGCACTTTGCTACTTTATCATCTACTATGGAGTTCAGTATGACACAGGTGTACCTTGAATTCTATTCAGTAAGTTCAGGTATTGTAACATCAAAAAAAAATTGTGTAAGATTATTTGACCAGATGTAGGATTGCAAGATTTAGCAAAAAGGAAAAGAAGGAAAGAAAGCAAGCAAGAAAGCAAGAAATCAAGAAAGCAAGAAAGAAAGAAGAGAGAAAGAAAAGGGCAGAGAAGGGAGGAAATGATGGTGGGAGGGAGGAGACAAAAAGCACAGTGCCCAGTTAGAGTTGAATATTGTATAAATATGTCCCAAATATTGCTTTCAAATACTATATGAGACATAGTAAAAAATTATCCATTGTTTCTCTGAAATTCAATTCCACCTGGGTGATTTGTATTTAATCTGGTGACCTTCACCAAAGATGGTCTAAATCCTGCACCTGGAGGGCCACGGGAGATTGCGGTGAGGTTCTGCCCTGTTACGGTAGAAATGAAGAGGAAAGTTGAAACAAACTCTTGAATGAGGATTTGAATTCTCGTGATTTCCCTCTCCGTGTAAGTCATATTGTCTCCTGAGGAGCTTTATAGAACCGCACTCTTGGACCACCACGTGAGTCACAAAGTAAGAAAATCAAATCCAACAGATTTAATTTAGGGGGAAAAAGCTAAAAGTTGGGAACCCAGGCAGACTAAAGAAAGGGAAAGGAAGACATTAAGTAATTCCCAAATCACAAAGGGATTTTATTATTATAATAATAGCCATGAAACTCAAATTGATAAGAGCCAGGATATGCCTCAGTTTATTTTTTTTAAGTTTATTTATTATTATTTTTTTTTAATTTTTAATGTTTATTTTTGACAGAGAGAGAGGCAGAGAATGAACAGGGGAGGGGCAGAGAGAGAGGGAGACACAGAATCTGAAGCAGGCTCCAGGCTCCAAGCTGTCAGCATAGAGCCCGACGCAGGGCTTGAACTCACAGACCGCGAGTTCATGACCCTAGCCGAAGTTGGACGCTTAACCGACTAAGCCACCCAGGTGCCCCAGTTTATTTACTATTGAGAGAGTGAGAGAGAAAGTGCGAGCGCACATGTGCTAGTGGAGGAGGGGTAGAGAGAGATGGAGACAGAGAAAGAATCCTAAGCAAGCTCTCGTCTGATGTGGGGCTCGAACCCACGAACTGTGAGATCATGACCCGAGCCAAAATCAAGAGTCAGACACTTAACCAACTGAGCCACCCAGGCACCCCAAGATACTTCTCATTTAAAACAAAAAAATTTAAGTTTATTTATTCTGAGAGAGTGTGCGAGCAGGGTAGGGGCAAAGAAATGGGAGAGAGAATCCCAAGCAGGCTCTGAGATGTCAGCACAGAGCTCAATGTGGGGCTCGAACTCACAAACCATGAGATCGTGACCTGAGCTGAAATCAAGAGTCAGACACCTAACTGACTGAGCCACCCAAGTGCTCCGATATTTCTCATTTTAAATCTACATCTTGAACATTTGGAATTTTGTAAATTCCAAAGATGATGGCTTGATGCTGTATTTCATGCATCCATGCAAATTACCCGCTCGTCACCTATTCACTGAGCACACATGAGCTGACAATGGGTAGATTCCTGGGGGTGTCAGATGTGGTCCCTGCCCTCAAATAATTCTCAGCCTGATACAGAAGACAGATGTGTAAATGAAGTCATTGCAATGATATTTGCTAGATACATAACATAATTGGATAATTTGAAATTAACTCAAAAACATATCCATTTGATCAGTTTTCAAACACGCCTTCTCTTACGTATAGCTATGAAATCCACGAAACCTGCATGAAAAGTAGGAGAGCAGCCTGATCTCGGCAAACTGCCAGAACCTCAGAAGAGATGCTAGATCCCTGTTTCAGGTCAGATTCCCCAGAAGCCGAAGCTGAGCCAGGGACTCAAGTGCACCTGATTTATTGAGGGCATGCTCATGGGAGAAGAGGAGCAAAGGGACAGGGGAAGGAACCGAGCAAGGATGGGATCTGCACTGAAGTGCAGCTGATCCCACAGGGAGCTCTGGAGCATAATTGTGCCACTGAGTTGGTCCCACCTGGAGGCAACAGGGTGGGCCTGTGTGCGTCCACCTCATCCACCTCACCCGGCTCATGAGTGCATGAACTTCTGGACAAGTGGCTGAGTCCAAGTTTCTGGGAAAAAGGACAGCTGTGAGCCTTCAGCAGCCAATGCCACAGCAGCTGGTGAACGGGAAGATCCGGGCAGGGCACCCAGAGTGACCCTTATAGTCCCTGACCCAGGATGTCCAGTAGGAGAAAGTCCATGCGCATTCTATGATTACAGACTAATGCAGTTACTTCCATACCACTGATTTCGCTGCTCTGGGAAGATGTTTCACTGCCTAAGACCTGGCCCGTTCAACGTCCCTTCTTCTCTGCAGCCAGATTAACACTTGCATCTAATGCTTTACCAAGAAGCCCGGACGAAAGCTTTGTTCAATCCCGGATGTTCCTCCTGCACAAATAGCTTTTGTTTGGGGAGCATCGTGAGATTTCCTTCACTCACCCTGATTACATGATATATGCTTCCGTAAAAATGTGTTTAGAGATAAAAGCTGTATTAGACATTCTAGACTATAACACTGTCATTCTTTTAAACCATGGGATGGACTGCACTTGGTCAACAAAGTCTTTACAAGCTTCTAGGAGAAGAAGGGAGTCAAGACATTACAAAATCCTATAATTTGACGGGGACTCTTATCATCTGGTCCATCTGCTTTGGTGCCAGGAATGGCCTCCTCTAAGCTGCCTCCAACCAAGAACTGTAGGTAGTTAGTCCCCGGTTGGATGCCCTCGTCCTCAATCCTAGCCTCTGGCTTCTTTCTGCGGGACTCTTCACTTGGTTTGTGTTTGGACAATGTAGTCATTTTAGTATCCACTTGAAGGTACCACGCTAGACATGTCTAAGTACTTCTCTACTGAGCAAACATTTATGAAGTGTTTACTGTAAATCAGACACTATGGTAGGCACAGGTGTGACTAAGACCAGCACCTGCCCGGACATGCTGGGCTCACTCTCTAAAGGAGAGATGCAGACGATCACACGAGAAATGGCAACGTGGCAGAGGAGCCACTACGAGCTGGGACAGGTCACTGAATGGAAAAGCTCATTGTGACTCCAGCAGTGATTCTCAACATCCCCTGACCCAACCTCCTCTTTTTTTGTTTTTAGTTTATTTGTTTATTTTGAGAGAGCGTGCACGCACAAACTGGGAAAGGACAGAGAGAGAGGGAGAGAGAGAGAATCCCAAGCAGGCCCTGCACTGTCAGCAGAGCCCGATGTGGGGCTCGATCTCACGAGCCGTGAGGTCATGACCTGAGCTGAAATCAAGAGTCAGATGCATAACCGACTGAGCCACCCAGGCGCCCCTTCCCAACCCATTTGTACTTTATGACAAATATTTTGTAACCCTCCACCAATTTAAAATGCAATTCATAGGCGTTATAGCCTACACTTTCCAAATAACATCAATGTGATGTGCAAATACAAAGAGACCTAAAAGGAGAGTGATTTATAGAGAAACACTATGTATTTCAATATGTATGTGCACAGGCATGAATATGCAGAAGACATAATGAGGCAGGGACATGCTCATATGTGCAGAATCACCCTACACGAGATAGCCATGAAAGCAGGTGTGTTACAAACATGTGTAACATGTTTGTTTAAAACATAGAGCAGGGCTTTCAACTCAGAATTGTAAACAAGGATTTCTCCTTCATGGATTTTTGGTGAGACATTCGAACGCTATAGGAGCCATGCGATGAATTTCTTTTTTGTCAATATGTCTGGGGTTTCTGATCCCCACTCACTAAAAGCCAGTTAACACACCTCATTCCAATGGCCATGACAACCAAAACCACCCCCTGGAATTTCCAAAATGCCCCCTTAGGGGGCAGCACCTCCCAAACAGAACCACTGAGCCAAGAGGTTGGGGGATAACAGAATGAAAAGAGATCGAATTTAGATTTTATCCTGAGGCAATAGGAAGCCACTGAAGGTTTTAAGGAGGGGTTATCTGAACAAACTGGCTTTTAAGGAATCACTGTGACTGCAAGGTAGGAAATTGATGGGGGAAAGGGGTAAGAGTGGAAGATGGGACGTCTGTTGGTCTGCCACCATGGCGATCCAGATGGCCTCAATTAGGGCAGCGATGAGGGAATGAAGACACATTTAAGAGGTTAGATGGATCGAGCCTGTGATTGACTCGATGTTGGGGGAACATGGGATGGGTGGGGAGTGTTGATGACCAAGAGGCAAGTATCAAAGATGATCTTTTTGAGGTGCCTAAGTGACTCAGTCATTTGAACGTCTGACTCCTGATTTTGGCTCACGTCATGATCTCACTGTTCGTGAGTTTGAGCCCCACATCAGGCTCTGTGCTAATAGCAAGGAGCCTGCATGGGATTCTCTCTCTCTCTCTCTCTCTCTCTCTCTCTCTCTCTCTCTCTCTCTCTTTCTCTCTCTGCCCATCCCCCACTTATGCTCGCTCTCTTACTCTCAAAATAAGTAAACTTAAAAAAAAAAAAAAGATGACCTCCAGTTTTCTACATCGAGTACATTGGCAGATGGTGACATTATTTCCTACCAATAGGAAAGGAAAGTGGGTTTCAGGTGTGTTGGTTTGCAGTGCCTGTGGGACAACCAATAAGCCTGTCTGTGCAGATCTAGAGCCCATAATTGAGATGTGGGCAAGAGACCTAGATCCAGATGTCAACAATGTATTGATGGTAACCAAAGCAACATCATTGTCAAGGTCACCTAGGAAGGGGATGTGGAGTAAGAAGGGGGCTGATGAGAGAACCTTGAGGATCCCAACATTTAGGGGTGGGTGGGCAGAGAGGTGTTGCATAGGGGAGAGGTAGGAGGAGAAGAGGCAGTGAGGGTGGCCAGGAGACCGTGTTTCGAGAAATTTGACTATCAAGGAATTAGTCAAAGGGCGGGGGGGGGGGGGCAGTGGCAGGAGAAATATATGTGATCAAGGAGGTGATTTTACAAATGGGAGAGATTTAAGCACATTGACATGCCGGTTGAAAGGAAACGCTTAACGAAAGCATAACCTACAGAGAAGTTTCGCAAAGGCTGAGGGCAGAGTGGTAGACACCTCTTCCTAAGGGCTGAGCCAGGAATGGGGCGGGGGAAGTACCTGTGAGCCAGGAGTTTGGGAGGCAGGAAGTCGGAGGCTCCATTTTCTCTGTGAAGTAAGAGGAGAAAGAGACCGTGCAGGGAGGGTGAGGATAGAGTTTTGAGGAGTGGAGACGCTGTGAAATAGGCATCCAGGGTTGAGGTTCCACTTGCTGGGGTGTCAAAGGACAGAGAAGGACTGGGGGCGGGGGCCTGGGGGGTGTTGAAAGAGGGTCGAAGTAAAGGATCATGGGAAAGAGGTTCAGAATGGACAAAGGAAGAAGGCCAGGGAGATACCCAGTTCACTCTTTTAACCTGACCTGGTGAATTAAACCTTAATGTCAATGCTGCTTTTTCTACCAGTTGTTCAGAATGACCAACTTGTGATCAGTTCCACTGTACCAACGTGTTCTCCGCTGCATCATCCAAGCCATTCAAAAACATTTTAGGGGTGCCTGGGTGGCCCAGTCAGTTAAGCGTCCGACTTCAGCTCAGGTCATGATCTCGTGGTTTGTGCGTTCGGGTCCCGCATCGGGCTCACTGCTGTCGGCGCGGAGCCCGCTTGGGATTCTGTCCCTCTCCCTCTGTCTTTCTGCCCCTTCCCCACTTGTACATGCTCTCTCTCTCAAAATAAGTAAGGTTTAAAAAGTGTAAATGGTAGTGGGTTATAACTTAGATAAAATCTTCTCAAGAAATATAACTGTATGGCTTTTCTTCACATCAAACTACAGACGAGTCATCTTTGAGAAGACGCTTAGAACAATGCACTTGTCCCTCTAACCGCTGTATGGTCTAAGCCAGAAATTCCCAAAATGCATCTGTGAAATATTGGGTTTATGGGATGTTAGTGTTATTTGAATATAGAAGCAAGTGGTTATGTAAGTATGGAAACACAGAGTTTAAAAGTAGCTTTCTTGTAGGACTTCTCAGAGCATTAGTGTGTTAATCTACACTGTGACTCTCCAAGAGGCAGCCAGTTTGATGTAGAACTGTTCATATGTAATTGAAAAGAACAAAACTTTAAAAGGAGAGTTTTGTGGAATTAGAGTTCCCCAGTGACACAATGGGATGCACTGAGCCATAATTTCTGAATTTATCACACATCGCCTAGTTAAGAGTCTTTGAAACCTAAGACAAATTTATTAGCAAGCTAATAATATATTAAGGAGGGTTAAAAAAAAAAGTCCCATTTTCTTTGTCCTAAGTCAATAGATGTGCCTATTTGAAGATTTCTTAAATAAAATGAAAATCTTAAAATCTTGTTTTAAAGTATTTTCTCATAGATCTCTTGTTTTTATAAGTAGAATCTTGAACGGCAGACCATTATGAATGTACGTCTTCCTTTCGTATTATTTCCAAAGCTTAGTCTGATTCCCCAGATCAATTCACTGGAGAATTTCTGCAGCAAGCAGGATTTGGATGAATATCACCTGCACAACTGTGTTGAAATTGCCTTGAAAACAGGACCTCAGATGCTCCCGGGTGCGTGTGAAAGGCTTATAGTGAGCATGTCTGCCAGGCTAAACAATGGGGCAGTAGGTGAGTAGTGGCTTAATGGGCTCTCCCGATGTGCTGCTTTTTGGGACGTGAATGAATGGATTTAATTCATTTTAGCATCTAGTCCAAACGATCAGTGTCAATACCAATTGCCCAATGATTAGGTATGCAGAGCAGTCTCTTGATGTGTCAGAATCACAACGCACAGTACAGTAAATGTACAAAAAAAAAGAGCCTGGCAGCGGCCCTGGGCAGTTCGGTCGGTCAAGCGTCTGACTCTTCATTTCGGCTCAGGTCACGGTCTCTCGGTTTGTGAGATCAAACCCCACATTGGGCTCCGCGCTGACAGCGCAGAGCCTGCTTAGGATCCTCTCTCTCTCCCTCTCTCTCTGCCCCTCCCCGACTTGCATTCTCTACCCCCACCAAATAAATAAAGACAAACATTTTAAAAAATTTAAAAAAAATTAAAATTAAAAAGGAACCTTGCAGTAGTGTTGGGATGCTAGATTCCTGGAAGAATGCTCCAAAAATACTTATTCAGAATCCTGGAATTTCAGGGTTGGAGGGAACTCTAAACAACTTCTTTCATCCTGCATCCTTTATTAAACCTTCATTTAATAAACAAGGCTATTGGGATCCCAAAACACTAGGTAACTTGTCCATTTCACTAAGCTCTAGAGCAGTATTTCTCACCCTTTGCACTTTTGAAATTTGGGGCTGGATAATGTTTTGTTGTGGAGGGGAGGTCGGCATGGAAGGCTGTTCTGTGCATTATGGGATGTTTAGCAGCCTACCTACCTGCTACTCACCTGATACCGGGAGAACCTTCCCCCCAGGTGCAATGTTCAAAAAAGCCTCCAAACTTTGTCATATGTTCCCTGAGGGAGCGAAATCTCCCCCCAGTTGAGAAACACTCGTATAGAGTGAGAGTTGCAATGAAAGCCTGGGGTTCCTGAATTCTGAGCAAAGGCTTTTCCCATTACCTGGCAGGACTCTGCCTTCAGGATGCCTACCATCTTGTGAAACATATAGAATAAGGGAAATCAAACAAATAGTCCAGCACCAACATGGATCATCAGGAATTGAAGTAATCGGAAATAATAATAATTATATTGGGACTATTATGAAAACAACTTATTTTAAGCCTTTCATTAACTTACTGAGTAACATTTATTGTTAAGATCTGTTTATTACGTAATGTTTACTGAGGACTTCCTACATGCCACACAGTTCTAAAGACTTCACAGGCATTATTGTCTTTAGTCCTTATAATCCCCTGGGGTAGATCCTGTATTCTCCCCATTTAACAGATGAGGGAGTTAAGGATTAGAGAAGTATCTAATGAAAGAGAGGTGAACTAAAGCTCCCACAAGGACCAGGTGCACCCTGTCACTTCCCGCACCTCTAATTGTCCCCTTTGTCTCCCCGCAGCCTGCAAGTGTCACCCCCAGGGCTCGGTGGGGCCCAACTGCAGCCGGCTTGGGGGCCAGTGCCAGTGTAAGCCCCACGTGGCCGGGCGCTGCTGTGACCGGTGCTCCACAGGAAGCTACGGTTTAGGACATCATGGCTGTCACCGTATGTAGCAAAAACACCGTGGGGGGAAAGACATGCATGGGCACAACCTTGGAGTTTTGAAGGCAGGAAAACCAGAGGGGGAATTGAAAAGAGGGGGTAGGGATTGGGAACTTGGCCACACGACTTAGGCTGTCTGTCCGTGTAGATCAAGAGTACAGAAAACTTTTCCATCGTATTTCATTCCTCCATTTGGTGGGTGCCAATGTGTACAGAGCTCCGTTAGGAATCGTGAGTGATGATGAAAACATGGCCTGTGATTCTCCCAGTCCAGGGAGGATGTGGGAGCACCAGGAAATGAGTGGGCTGTGCCAACCCAGCTTTAGGATCTGGCACAGACACCCCATGGCTGGCCAGGCTAAAACAACGATGACATTGGGAAGTCAAGAAAGGGGACAAGACTGTCACCTAGATATTACCTTCTGTGGTGCTGGGGTCACAAACAGCCATGGAACTCATTCTATAATCTCCCCAACAATCAGGGTTTAGACGGGTCTCTGTCCATACATGGTGACACGTTCTCATGGCCGTCATGTTCAGGGTATATAGTCCTCTGTTCATGCTGTAAACCAATAGCGAAAATACTGTTCCCCACAGAAACCTATCATAGGAACCATGTTCCTAAGGTAAAGGAGCATATATTTTCAGTCATGGTTCAGAAAGGTAGCGCACCTGCAACTGGCTGTTCAGCACACAGTGCTTAGGTCCGTTATTACTACCCCCTTCCCCGCTCCCTTTCTTAAAAAAAAAAGTGCTTGAGATACACAAAGGGGTATACACAAAGGAGCAAACGTGTCTTCCATATCGCATTTTTGTATAGGGAAGATTGGCTCAAAGGATCCACTTTGTCAGAAAGGGATTGAGCCTTTCTGATTGAGCCCAGGAAAAAGAAAAAAATCCAACCATCTTGAGAAAGGTGTCATTTTTTATAATCTTGAAGTTTTGACTCACATGATAAATGGAAGTTTAGGTCATTAAAAACACATTACTTGTTGGGCGCCTGGGTGGCTCGGTCAGTTAAGCATCCAACTCTTGATTTCAGCTCCAGTCATGATCTCACGGTTCATGAGTTGGAGCCCCACCTTGGGCTCTGCGCTGACAGCACAGAGCCTGCTTGGGATCCTCTGTCTCCTTCTCTCTCTCTTTCAAAAGTAAATAAACAAACGTTAAAAAAAAAAAAAAAAAAAAAAAAAAAAAAAAAAAAAGCATGTTCCTTGTTCAGGTCCTCTGTATAAATAGTGCTGATGAGACCCAATGGCTCACAGCATCCTGTTCATTGGGTGAACCAGTGAATTATTTAATAAACATTGACCTGGTACTAGGTATATGCCAGGTTCTCAGACTCTTTATTTACCTGATTGGGATGCTACAGTAAGTTCAGGACTACAAAATCAGGACCATAACTCAATTCGCCAGCACACCACGTGCCCCCACCCAACATGTTCTCTTTCTTTCTTTAGCATGTCACTGCCACCCTCAAGGCTCAAAGAGCGCTGTATGTGACCAGATAACGGGACAGTGCGCCTGCCAGGGGGAGGTGGCTGGCCTCCAATGTGATCGGTGCCTGGCAGGCTACTTTGGATTTCCCAACTGCCGCCCTTGCCTTTGTAATGGTTTTGCTGAACTTTGTGATCCAGAGATAGGGTCATGCTTCAATTGCGGGGGTTTTACAACAGGAAGAAACTGTGAAAGGTATGGAATTCAGATGCACTTTGATTTTTAGTTTTGTTTCTTTTGTTCCGGTCTCACAACACTGTCTGAAGGACCGCTGAGTAGATTCTCAATAGTATTTAAGCGTAGAATGATCTCTGGGTGGGGGATGGCCGAAACAGAGTATCAGTCCTGGTGTCCTTCAGAATCTTGTCATGAGATAGACATTGTCTGATTAAATAAAAGCTAGGCATTTATTTGCCTGACACCTTGCTTTTTATGTCCCTGAAATATGACATGTAAATTAACTGCTACTATATTGAGTTTAATGGCAATACCTTGGGACTTTTATATCGAGTTTAATGACTATATCTTGGGACTTTCAATATAAATTAAAAAAATCACTTCGGGGCGCCTGGGTGGCTCAGTTGGTTGAGCGTCCGACTTCAGCTCAGGTCATGATCTCGCAGTTCGTGAGTTCGAGCCCCACATCAGGCTCTGTGCTGACAGCTCAGAGCCTGGAGCCTGCTTCAGATTCTGTATCTCCCCCTCTCTCTCCGCCCCACCCCTCCTTGTGCTCTGTCTCTCTCTGTCTTTCAAAAATGAATAAACATAAAAAAAATTTTAATAAATAAAAATTAAAAACTCACTTCACAGAGCAAGCAAGCATCTTCTAAAATGTTGACTTTTGAGAGTTGCACTGTCCTCAAGCATGGCAAATCCACATCGGCTAATGTGAGTTTTTCCTGTGAACACTTGGTAAAAAGAAATTGTCTCGACAGGTGCATTGATGGTTACTATGGGGATCCTCCTTCAGGACGCTCCTGCCGTCCTTGCCCGTGTCCGGATGTTCCCTCGAGTAATCAGTATTTTGCTCATTCCTGTTATCAGGATCCTTGGAGCTCAGATGTGGTCTGCAATTGTCTTCAAGGTTATGCAGGTACACAGTATAGTTCATGATGGTGTTTTTCTTCCATCCCATACTGCTATCTCAAAACATGATTCCATGCTTGTAATTTATCTGCCTCGAACAGTTGAGGGGTACCGAATATGAGTTAATAGCAAGAAGACACAATTTGGGGAGTGCCTAGGTAGCTTAGTCGGTTGAACATCTGACCCTTGATTTCAGCTCAGGTCACGATCTCATGGTCCTGGGATTGAGCCTGGCATCCAGCTCCCTGCTAAGTATGGGCTTCAGCTTGGGATTCTCTCTCTCTCTCTCTCTCTCTCTCTCTCTCTCTCTCTCTCTCTCTCTCTCTGCCTCTCTCCGCCTCTCTCCTTCTCCCTCCTTCTCCCTCCTTCTGCCCCTCTCTCTTGCTCTCTCTCTCTCTAAAAAAAGAAGGCACAATTTAGTACACTGATGCTTTACTGAACAAAGAATTTGAATGTTTCAAAAACCAACAACAATTAAAAGCTCATTCCTCTGAGCTATAACTTTTTAAATAATGTTCTGGAAAACTGACCAAATGAGTTCAAATCAAATTGATTTCTTTCAAATAAAATCATCACATGTTAAGTAAGATACATATGTGATTAAGTAACATGTATGTCTTATACAACATCTAACATAAGCAATTAAAAATTAAGAAATTTTAATCAAATGCTTTCTTTATATAATTCCAACCAATCCATTTGGCTGATATTTCAAAGATATAACTTCTTTTTTTCAGACGTCTTGAAGCACTGATTTGGGCATCGCACAGACACTGTAGAAGTCAATTCAATATTTTTGTCTGTCTCTCTACCAAACATTTTATTTTGAAGAGTTTAAGCATGAGTGTGTGCGTGTGCGTGTGTGTGTGTGTGTATGTGTGTGTGTGTGTGTGTGTGATGCAAACAAGGAAAAAACATAAAAGCCACTTGACTTAATCATATTTTGAAGCTATGGTGCCGAAGTTTTCTTCAATGATAATTACTGTGATGATAATAAATTATATGGCTAATTTTGTCTTATTTGCTGCCTATATCTCTACATGATTCTAATCTCTTCCATGTACATTTTGGCTTGGTTGGTCAGTTTTTAAGAACTCAGGCCATGACTGGCCGACAAGAGAATTCCTAACTAGGATGACCCAAAATGAGGGGAGCAGACCCAGAGTTGAGGCACCTAACTGACTACCATTGCCCGGTGGTTGGAAAGGTAACAGGGATGGTTTCCCCAGACAGCGCTTGATAAAGACACCCTCCAGGGTTCGTACATCAACAAAACCAGTGTCACCATCTTCACTGCTAGACACACATCTCAGGGTGCTGCACATTCACCTCCAGGACCAGAACAGGGGCTCAGATTAGCTTTGGGTCCCAAGGCGCACTCGGGTCACCCCCATTATATAAGGATCCAGGGATCCCTGTGCCCACCACTCTGTGGTTTTTGAAGAAAGACTAGAACGCACTCTTGCATTCTTCACTAAGGACTTCTTAGTTCTGAACAACCATTTTACTCTCTGAATGGATAAGAAATTAAAATGAATGTTTTGCTTTAATTCAGAACACGTTTTCTTCTTCATCTCCAGTGTGTGACCTCCCGTTATCCCTAAAAGCGCCTAATTATTCATTATTCTCTATAACAGTCTCCATCCCTGTTCCCCCAACACACACACACACACACACACACACACACACACACACACACCCCTCTCTTCTTACTCCCTTTGCCTCTCTCCTTCTTTCAGGTAAGCAGTGTGGTGAATGCTCTGCGGGTTTCTATGGAAATCCCAGAATTTCAGGAGCACCTTGCCGGCCATGTGCGTGCAATAACAACATCGATGTGACTGATCCAGAGTCCTGCAGCCAGGTAACAGGGGAGTGCCTTAGATGTCTGCACGACACTCAGGGACCCAACTGCCAGTTCTGCAAACCGGGTCACTTTGGATCGGCCATCAATCAGACCTGCAGAAGTAAGTCTGCTGGGCTTCCGGCAAGGTGGGGGAGGGTGGGGCTATGGCAGTGAAGTGTGGCCCACTGTGCACTGTGCCAGAATCACCTGGGGACTGGGCTGGGCTATTAACAGGCAGATTCCTAGACTACCTCAGACCCACTGAATTGAATCTCCAGGAATCTGCCCTGGAACTAGTTCATCCAGTGTCTTTAATGTATAAATTCAAGAATCACTGATGAAGAAGAGGGCAAGGGTTTGATTCTGTGATTTAAAAAAGAAGGGGGGAGGGGCGCCTGGGTGGCTCAGTCGGTTAAGCATCCGACTTCGGCTCAGGTCATGGTCTCACGGTCTGTGAGTTCAAGCCCCGAGTCGGGCTCTGTGCTGACAGCTCAGAGCCTGGAGCCTGTTTCAGATTCTACGTCTCCCTCTCTCTCTCTGACCCTCCCCCGTTCATGCTCTGTCTCTCTCTATCTCAAAAATAAATAAACGTTAAAAAAAATTTTTTTTAAATAAAAAAGAAGGGGGGGATGCCTAGGTGGCTCAGTCAGTTCGGCCCAGGTCATGATCCCGCGCTTTGTGGGTTCGAGCCCCACATCGGGCTCTGTGCTGACAGCTCAGAGCCTGGAGTCTGCTTCAGATTCTGTGTCTCCTTCTATCTCTGTCCCTGCTTATTCTCTCTCTGTGTCTCTGTTTATTCTCTCTCTGTCTCTGTCTCTCTCTCTCTCTCTGAAAAATAAACATTAAAATTTTTTTAAAAACTGCTTGTTTTTAGGAGATATTTAACTGTGTCAGGACCCAAGTCAGTTTAATAGACTGTTTATTTTCAGATCATGAATAGCATGAGGAAAAAGCAAGGTTTTCAGTCATCCTAATTGTGAGCTCTTAGAACACAATTGGCCAAACCACATGAAATTGCTATTTGGGGAGACCAAAGAGAGTTGAATGGATTCAGCTTACTTAGATTCTTTGATAAATCTGAAATATTGCCAGGTGTTTCTGCCTTGAGCCCTTTGGAGGAATGATACGTCCAGGTCTGAAAAGCTGTCTGTACGGTTTGTTGAAAGCCAGTGTTACTGCCGAATTTACCTCCAGCAATGGCTCTGTTGTCCCAGGGTGTTCCTGCCATCCTTCCGGTGTGACTCCTGCTGCGTGTCCCCCTGGTCAGGGAGCTTGCCTCTGTGACCCCAACACTGGCACATGTCCTTGTCTCCCCAACGTCACAGGCCAGACCTGTGACCGTTGTGCTGACGGATACTGGAATCTTGTCCCTGGCAGAGGATGTCAGCCATGCAACTGCGACCCCCGGACCTCTCACAGTGGCCACTGTGACCAGGCAAGACATTTGGAACTTACCAGGGTGCTGGAGTGGGAAGTGATGGGGAGACGTGGTTTCCAAATTTGTAAACGATGCTTTCTTTATGGACTGTTGCTAGTTAGTGTTTTTAAACAGGATTGGCCTTCTATGGGGAGAGATGCATTTATCAAGGAATGGAAAGGACTAAAAAAGAGAATGAGGGTCTCAAGGTTAAGTTTTGCCTGCTTCAGTTTTCTCCACACCTCTCTGTGACTGGGGAAGTTGGATTCACACGCAGCGAAATACAGACGACCTTTTCTTTTTCCCTGTATCATATGTATAATCCTAGGGAAGCTCCAAGAAATTGATCATTGGTCAGAATTATTTATCAGAATGAAAATCAACAGGTGCTTCCAGAGCCCACAGTTCCATTTTCAAAACCTGAGCTGTCGGGACGCCTGGACAGCTCAGTCAGTTGAACATCTGACTCTTGGTTTCAGCTCAGGTCGTGATCCCAGGGTCATGGGATCAAGCCCCGCATCAGGCTCTGTGCTGAGCCTGGAGCTTGCTTGTGATTCTCTCTCTGTCTCCCTCTGCCCCTCTACCCCACTCATGCTCTTTCTTTCTCTCTCAATTAAAAAAAAATAATAATTAAAAAAACAATTGAGCTGTCATTCCCTACCCTTCACCAGTTGGTTTACGTATGGGTAAAATAAGATGTCCTCTTTACTTACCAGACCAGCATTAATTGTTCCTGAAGAATGCAGGGTAATACACTAGGAGCAAATCCACATTGCTTAACATGCGATTAATGCTACTTAACTGCACATGTGATCTTTAGTCAATAAAACAATGAGCATACAATTTTTTTAAGTTTATTTAGTGAGACAGAGAGAGAGAGAGAGAGAGATCAAGTGGTGGAGGGACAGAGAGAGAATCCCAAGCAGGTTCCACACTGTCAGCATGGAATCCAACGTGGGGCTCAAATTCACGAACCATGAGATCATGACCTGAGCTGAAATCAAAAGGTGGACGCTCAATCGACTGAGCCACCCAGGTACCCTGAGCATGTTTAAAATTAGAATGACATTATCTATTTATGGAAAAACACTATTCATGTCATGATTAGGGCTTGGGGCTTAATATATTCTTTGAGACACTTTTCACATTAATAGAGATTGGAGGGAAGGATGAAACAGTGACAAGAAATTTAGAGTGAACCCACAATATAGGAACCAGGGTATAATTGGAATCAGAATGCCAATTTTAGAAGCTGGAGTTTTCCCAACTAATAATAATCATAATGATAACCATGGCTCATCTCCAATTTCGCCTCTGCTGTTCAACTTATTCAAAGGTCAAGTCTAATGCAAGTAAACCTTTGAAGGGTAGTTCTCATACACAGACTGTGTTTTCCTTTCTCTTTTTTTTCTTTATCTTTCTCTCCCACCCTCCTGCTCCAACCCACACCCACACACTCACCATGCCCTTTTTTTCCTTAATAAATTGTTTGTTTTAAAATAGATTTACAGAAAGGCCGTGAAGATAGTACAGAGAAGATGTACCCCACACGAGGTTTCCTCTATTTTTAACATCTTACATTAGTATGGTAGATTTACCACAATCAGTGAACTAATATTGATACATTATCATTAACTAATGTCCGTAATTTATGCAGGTTTCCTGAGTTTTATCCCTAACATCCCTTTTCTGTTCCAAGATCCCATCCAGAACATCACATGACACTTAATCGCTCATGTAGCCTCAGCTCCTCTTTGTCGTGATGATTCTCAGGCTCTCCTTATTTTTCTTGAATATAATTTATTGTCAAATTGGTTTCCAAACAACACCCAGTGCTCATCCCAACAGGTGCCCTCCTCAATGCCCATCACCCACTTTCCCCTCTCCCTCACCCTCCATCGATGAAGCTCTCCTTAGTTTTGATGAGCTTAACAATTTTGAGGAGGATTTTGTAAAATGTCCCTCTATTCAAATTTACCTGGTGTTTTTCTCGTGATTAGACTTGGATTATGGGTTTGAGGATGAGGCCCACGGAGAGAAAATGCGATGCTCATCACATCCTATCAGGACTCGACACTGTGTGCATGTCTTACCACTGTAGACGCAAATCTCGATCACCTGGCTGAAGTAATGTTTGTCATGTTTCTCTGCTGTAAAGTTACTCTTTTTCCTCCTTTCCATACTATGCTCTTTGGAAGAAAGTCACCATGCACTGTCTATGCTTGAGGAGTGGGGAGTTTCATACTCCTGCCTTGAGGGCAGAGTGTCTCCGTAAATTACTTGGAATTCTTCTGCACAGGAGATTTATCCATCATCCCCCCTTTCTTCATTTATTATTTTTTAATATCCATATGGAGTCATGGGTATTTATATTATACTTCAAGTTATAATTCAATACTGCTTTATTTTGCTGTTCAGGTTATTCCAGCTTTGGTCATTGGGAGCTATTTCATTTGGTTTCTGCATCCCTTTTACCCCATCATTGTTGGGTTTGGGTTTTTTTTAAGCCCTTTCTGCCTGACAAGATACTCGAAACTCATCTGATGTGTTTCCTGCCCCCATCCTAGAATCAGCCATTTTTTTTAAATTTTTTTACGTTTTATTTATTTTTGAGACAGAGAGACAGAGCATGAACGGGGGAGGGTCAGAGAGAGAGGGAGACACAGAATCTGAAACAGGCTCCAGCCTCTGAGCTGTCACCACAAGCACAGAGCCTGACGCGGGGCTCGAACTCACAGACAGCGAGATCATGACCTGAGCCGAAGTCAGCTGCTTAACCGACTGAGCCACCCAGGCGCCCCGAGAATCAGCCATTTCTTTAGGGAGTGCTGGTTCCTTTTATTGGAGAGTGGTATCTGACTACTAGATGACCACACCTGTCTCATATCCCCCTCCACTCCTCACACCTGCAGCCAGCAATCATGAAACAAAATGG
This sequence comes from Panthera tigris, assembly GCF_018350195.1. Lineage (NCBI taxonomy): Eukaryota > Metazoa > Chordata > Mammalia > Carnivora > Felidae > Panthera > Panthera tigris. The sequence goes on from NC_056661.1 coordinate 76,066,829, forward strand.
TAGCTCTCCCCATGACTTCTTGGCTTCCTAATTCAAGAGGAACTCCCAATGTTCATGACATCACTGTCTGGCATGCTTCTCAGACCTTTTAGGAAGTATATTTGCAACAGCACTCGACAAAGACCACAGTTCAGTCATGGAGGCTAAGGGAAGCTCAAGGTGAAAGTCAGATGGCATTGGTTTAACCAAAAAGTCCTCTTATGACAAGGGTATTTGGGATTGTCTGGTCCATTGGGGATTCCTTGGGGAAGGTTGCTCTTTAAATTTTTTTTTAGTGTTTATTTATTTTTGAGAGAGAGAGAGACAGCGTGTGAGCAGGGGAGGGGCAGAGAGAGAGGGAGACACAGAATCTGAAGCAGGCTCCAGGCTCCCAGCGGTCAGCGCAGAGCTCGACGTGGGGCTCAAACCCACGTACCGCAAGGTCATGACCTGAGCCGAAGTTGGACGAAGTTGGATATATAACCAACTGAGCCACCCAGGCGCCCCGGAAGGTTGCTCTTTAAAATCAGGGAACACTTTTAATGGAGTATAGAAGAGACAGGTAGATATTTCGATTTCCAGCTGTTTAAATAACCACTGATAAATGTCTCTATGTCAACCAGTAAAGCATCCCTAGTGCCTTATTACAGAGAGATCCAAATGCGCCATCCAATACTTTCATCAACAGTTTAGATGGAGTTGGAGAAACATGCTTCTCAAATATTATCAAATTTGCAGATATTGCAAAGTGGGATGCCAATGTGATAAAGCCAGAACAAGAGGCAAGATATCCCGACGGGCTGTCCCGTTGGCTGCAAAGAAGAAGATGAAATGTTACCAGGATAAAAGTGAAGTTTTGCAATTGGGTTTTTAAAATCCATTGCATAAATACAGGGTGGGAGTAATAGCTTGGCACCAGCTTGCATGAAAAACATCTGAGGATTTTCGCTCTGTGCTTCAGCTGAGCCAGCAGTGTGGCCAGGCTGCCAAAGAGACAATGTCCATTTAGGCTGGAGTAGTGGGAATGCCAGGCCTAAGTTCAGGGCAGTCATTATCCCACTGTCCCCTGTGCGGGTCAGGCAGCTGTAGGAACATTGCTGTTCTCCCTGAGAACCACGTTTTAAACGTCATATTGACATACAGACTGGTGTGTGTCCAAAGGAAGACGGCCCGGAGAGTGGATAGAACCATTGCTATTCTGTGATGAAGGCTTGAAGGAATTATGGGTAGTCAGCCTGAAGAGAAGAAGCAAATGCAAATTGAGAGCAGCCATCTCTAGCTGGGAGAAGGGCCGTAAGGAGAGGAAGTGGGAGACCGCTTGTTTTGCGCGATTCCATAAGACAGGACACCGAGTGATGGGAGCAGGTTATGAAGGAACAGATTCTGCGTCAGAAATCATCGTGTGAGAAATGTGCGAGAAATCTCACTGTGTGAGAAATCATTGTGCAGCAGTTAAGAACAACCAGAAGAATGACAGGCCTCCAGGACAGTAGGCTCCCCATAACTCCTTACATTTGAGCAGAAGCTCATGGGAACCCCAAAGATGGGTAGAAGCTTGGTAGATCCAGCCATTTTATAAATTGAGCGACTTACAGAGTTGTTTAAGCAGATTTATTTGCTCAAGAATAACCTAGGACCGTGACAATAATGATTTGCTTCTGTATTTTTCTACAGTTAATTTTCTAACCTCCTCCATTTTCAGAAAAGCTGGTCAAGGATCCAGTTGGGAGGATGCACAAAAAAAATCAGACCTCTCCCCAAAACACAGTTCATAGCTATCATTAAATGACTGGGGTGCCTGTGTGGCTCAGTTGGTTGAGGGTCCGACTTCGGCTCAGGTCACAATCTCACGGTTTGTGGGTTCGAGCCCCGCATCAGGCTCTGTGCTGACCACTCGGAACCTGGAGCCTGCTTCAGATTCTGTGTCTCCCTCTCTCTCTGCCCCTCCCCCACTCGTGCTCTCTCTTTCTCTCTCTCAAAAATAAATAAACATTAAAATATTTTTTTTAATGATTAAGCCTCAATTGCAAAAAAATGTTGTTTTGTTGAGCAAAACACGAGCCCAGTTGGGAGAAACACCATCGTACATTCCGTAATGGAATCACGATTTGCCAGATTAATTGATGAATGTCAGTCCAGGTCCGTGGCCTCTCTGTGTTAGGAGTGAACTCCCATAACACTGTAAAGGAAAAGAATGCGGACCGTTTCCCATTATGTGTTTTGTTTTCATTTACATCTGTGTATATTTCCCAGTTTGGGGCCACCTGTCCTTGAACAGCTGGAAGCAGGCGGTATATTCAGGGGCCCTGAGCCAAAACACATTAGCTCCTGATCCTTGGTATTGTCGAGGGTGGTTGCTGGCCGTGGGAACCATCATCTTTCCTCTGCCTGTGCACAGCTGTATGTTCTAAATCACTGGAGGGAAAACTGTTTTGTATTAAAATGCATTATTTTTTTTAGATCGCAAAGCTTGTCAATTCCTCACCCATGACTGTTCTCACAGCTTACAGGCCAGTGTCCGTGTAAATTAGGCTATGATGGGAAACACTGCAGTGAGTGCAAGGAAAATTATTATGGTGATCCACTGGGACGATGCCTTCGTAAGTATGGGTAATTCTAAAAACATGAGGACTGTCAACCTGGTCCTTCCATGGGTATGCTATGAACCAGCTGAATTTTAAATGTCTTTATTTGATAGAAAATTCACAAACTTTAATCTTAGTTTTGAAAGTAATATTTTTTGTAGCCTTATAAAAATACTTTTTTTCTCCTGTACTAAAACTTTGTGCTAAGGGCACCTGGGTGGCTCAGTAGGTCGAGCATCCGACTCTTGATTTCGGCTCAGGTCATGATCCCAGGGTCGTGGGATCAAACCCCGCATCGGCTCCGCACTGAGTGTGGAGCCTGCTTGAGATTCTTTTTCCCTCTGCCCCTCCCCTGCTTGTGCTCTCTTTCTCTCTCTAAAATTAAAAAAAAAAAAAAAAAGTAAAAAAGTAAATGAAACTTTAGGCTAGATTAAATGTTAGTCTATATTAAAAGTTGAAGCCTGTATTGCAATTTTTCAGTCACTAAAACAGAACAGACCTCAGAGGTCATGACTTGTAGCCAGTTTTCTGCTATTCGGAAGCATGTTGACAAAAACAGTTTCTCGATGGAAGGACAGGAAGCCAGCAGCCTGTGCGCTTCATAGGAAGCCAGCAGAGGGGGTGTTTCCTCGCCTTGGATCTCATACCTCTGGGCCTTTCACATACTCACTGATGATTTATTTTAAGATACGCATCGCATGCCTCTAAGTCATGACCAGTAAGGCCCCCCCCCCAGCCCCCCGATCTCCCGGAGTTTGTGTTCTAGTGCCCTTTGTCCCTTGTCTTAGCACTGATTGTGGGATTTAGAGCAGCACCATCCCAAGGAACTTTCTGCAGAGATGGAAATGGTCCGGTGGGCACTACCCAGCACAGGAGCCACCAGCCTGTGTGCTGGTGGGTGCTTGCAATGTGGCTGGTGCAAATGAGGGACAGAACTGCGTGTGTCATTCATTTAAATTCCAGTAGCCACCTGTGGTAAGTGGCTACCATATTGGACAAAACAGATTAAAAACAATTTTTTAATGTTTATTTATTTTTGAGAGAGAACAGAGCACGAACGGGGAAGGGGGCAGAAAGAGACGGAGACACAGAATCCGAAACTGGCTCCAGGCTCCGAGCTGTCAGCACAGGCCCCGATGCAGGACTTGAACCCGTGAGACGTGAGATCATGACCTGAGCCAAAGTCGGATGTTTAACCAACTGAGCCACCCCAGGCGGCCCTGGATGGCACAGATTTAGAATATGTGTTGATTCTAGGAGGAGGGATTTTTGAATCTCTAAAGTCTGCTGTTGAAAGAAGTCAATCCAAATAAATATCGGATGTGGTGGGCTTATCACGTGCACCTCTACATAGCCACACGTGGTAACTCTTTCCTCCTTTCTATTCCTTTATAAACATGCTTTTTTTCTTTAGATTTATTTATTTATTTTGAGAGAGAGAGAGCAGGGGAGAGGCAGAGAGAGCGGGAGAGAAAATCCCAAGCAGGCTCCATGCTGTCAGCCCAGAGCTTGATGTGGGGCTTGATCTCACGAACATGAGATCATGCATGACCTGAGCCAAAATCAAGAGTCGGATGCTTAACCGACTGAGACACCTAGGTGCCCCTATAAATGTGCTTTTGTGACCAAAATAAATTGCCTTTATCTCCTTGCCCCATTCAAATACATATGCTCAGCGGTTTCCCGGTCCCACTTAGTTTTCTAAGTGTAATTGCTACATTAAAAACCAGGGAGGAATTTTGGTTCCTGGAAAATCCATCTAAGCCTCTTCCTCTGTGCCCCTCTAATATTTCAATAATCTTATTTTCTGAAAAGATTTCATCTTTTATAGAGAAAACTTTGCAAATGATCAGCTCAGGCCACAGACCACCCCCTCCCCCCCGACGCTCCTGGGGAAGGGTAGTTTATAAGAGGAACTTGGGCCTCCAGCTGGTGAAGTTGACCTAGTGTTGCCCCCGAGGGGGTTCCTGCTGAGGCCAAAGTGAACGTGCTGGACAGATGGTATCTAGTTAAGGAGCCTAGCATGTTAATCAGCTTTTATTTGTCATTGACATTTTTACTCAGGCTGTAAAATGCATTTTGTAAATTTTTAAAATTATTTTTATTTTTTCAGTGTATTTATCTATTTTTTTGAGAGACGGAGAGAGTGAGCAAGGGAGAGGCAGAGAGAGAGAGAATTCCAAGCAAGCTCCGTGCTGCCAGCACAGAGCCCCATGTGGGGTTCGAACTCACGAACCGTGAGATCATGAGCCGAAAACCGAGAGGCCGATGCTTGACCTACTGAGCCACCCAGGTGCCCCAAAAATGCATTTTAAAATCACTTGTTCCTTGCAGTTAGGCTAATGATTCCCTGACCTTTTGGAAATTGCTGTAACTTCCATAACTCTGTCCCTCCTCCATCTTCCGCCTTTATCAGAAACCTACTCAAATGAAGTACATGCGGCATTAGTTTTGTTTTTTGTGGTTTTTTTTTAACTAAGACAAAATTAATTTTTCCCTTTCTAAAAGGACTTTATTTTTTTTGAGAGCACTTTTAGGTTCATGCCAAAATTGAGAGGAAGGTACAGAGATTTCCCGTATGTCCCCACCACCCCTCCATGCATAGCCTTCCCCATTATCAACATCCCCAAGACAGTGACACATTTGTCACAACTGACGAAACTACAAACCATAACCACCAAAGTCCATAGTTCACTTTACGGTTCACTCTTGGTATTTTCCATCCTGTGCCTTTGGACAAATGTATAAGGACGTGTATCCACCAGTATGGTATCACATGGAATATTTTCACTGCCCTAAAAACCTCTGCCCTCCACCCGTTCTGCTCTCTCCACCCCTCTTCCCACAGCCCATGCCAACCACTAGTCTTTTTACGATCTCCATAGTTTTGCCTTTTCCAGAATGTCTGGTAGTCAGCATCCTACTGTATGTAGCCTTTTCAGATTGATCTATTCCACTAGGTAATATGATGCATTTAAGGTCCCTCCATGTCTTTTCATGGCTGGATAAGCTCGTGTCTTTTTAGCCCTGAAAAATATCCCTTACACCATGGTTCATTTATCTACTCACCTACTGCAGGACATCTTGGTTGCTTCCAAGTTTTGGCAATTATAAACAAAGCTTCTGTAAACACCTGTCTGCAGGTTTTTGTGCAGATGTAAGTTTTCAACTCCTTTGGGTGAATCCGAACGAGCAATATCCCCCCCCCTTTTTTGAGAATGGACTAATTCACCTTATAGAATGGAAAACAGCATGGGTCCACACACCCAGGCTGGGTTTTACTAAGACAGAGGGTGTTCAGGAGAATTCTGAGAGAGTCTCTGACATGCCTGAGCCACCTGTGGGGGAGTATGTGTCAACCACCAGTAGATCCATGTTACCCGAATTGGTAAAGAAGCCCGAGCATGAACACTTGCACAGTGAAGACAGTCCCTAAGATTTTCCAGATAGAAACCACGAACTAGGGGCGCCTGGGTGGCTCAGTCGGTTAAGCATCCAACTTCAGCCCAGGTCATGGTCTCACGGCTCGTTCAAGCCCTGCATCGGGCTCTGTGCTGATGGCTCGGAGCCTGGACCCTGCTTTGGATTCTGTGTCTCCCTCTCTCTCTGCCCCTCCATAGCTCATGCTCACACTGTCTCTCTCTTTGTCAAAAGTAAATAAACTTTAAAGAAAAGAAAAGAAAAAAGAAGAGAAGAGAAGAGAAAAGAAAAGAAAAGAAAAGAAAAGAAAAGAAAAGAAAAGAAAAGAAACCATGAACTGGTTTGTTAGTGGAATGGAAAGAGGGATGCTGTATTTAATGACCATTGCCTGGGTCTCTATAATTATACCAATTTTAAATGTTCACCTCAGAATTGGGCATGGGTGTGGAGTGGGGAGGGGCGTGCCTGGGTGGTTCAATCAGTTAAGTGTCTGACTCTTGATTTCAGCTCAGGTCATGATCTCAAGGTTCATGGGATCGAGCCCCAGGTCGGGCTCTGTACAGATAGCACAGAGCCTGCTTGGGATTCTCTCTCTCTGTCTCTCTCTCTCTCTCTGCCCCTCTCCCCACTCATACATGCGTGCGTGCTCTCTCTAAATAAATAAATAAAAGAAATGGGAACTGGGGACATTCTCGGGAGAAAGGAGTGTACTTTATCCTTGAGCTAGTCCTAAACAAAAGGTCAAGGGACTGACATTCTCTGCTCCTTCTCTCTTGTGTTTAGCATGTGACTGCAACACAGAAGGTACCCAGAAGCCCGTCTGTGACCAGAACACAGGCATGTGCCGCTGTCGGGAGGGTGTGAGCGGCCCTCGCTGCGATCGCTGCGCCAGAGGTCACGGCCAGGAATTCCCTGCCTGTCTTCCGTGTCACCAGTGCTTTGATCAGTGGGACCGTGCTGCTTCTTCCCTCTCCAAAGCGGTGCAAGGGTTAATTGGGCTGGCTGCTAACACGGAAGATAAAACAGAGACCCTGCTTGTCTGTGAGGCCGACTTCAAAGGCCTCAGAGAGAACATGTCTGAAATAGAAAGGATTTTAAAACATCCTGTTTTCTCATCTGGGGAATTCTTAAAAGCCAAGGATTATCAAGACTCTGTTCGGTAAGATTTGTGCATAAGCAATAGATAGCCAAGTTCCCGATTTACCTGAACTCCTTTTGAACTTTAACAGCTTTCAGCTGAGAAACATACCTATGTGGACGCTAGGGAAATAATTCAGTTAATAACCAGGCTGGCGATCATGGCTGTCTGTCTCTTTCTTACCTAGTTAGGATTACACGTGATCTTTCCAGATGCCATTGGTTATAACAAAAAGGCAATCGTTAAGAGCTTGCTTTGGGAAAGCCCAAACCCAGCAGAGCTGAAAGATGCAAAATTGGCAATAGGGTAGTTTATAATACAAATATATTTTTTTCAGTCATGCACATGGGAAGATTTGCTAAATCTTCCCAAATTCTTCAGTTGAGAAACGCCTACATTAATGCAAAGTCCTGTAATAAGTATGACAATTTCCTCCAAATGCATAGTCATTTTTATTAGATGTCGTTGATTCCTTTTTTTCATTCGTCAAACATTTCCGGAAATTATGGGCCAGGGGTCAGCAAACCGCAGGCAAAATCCAACATATCCCCTAGTTGTGTAAATGAAGTTTCACTGGAATGCACCCGAGTCCATTTGTCGCCATATCCTCTGTGGCTGCTTTCCCAGGACCATGGCAGAGTAGAGTAGTTGTGACAGAGACTAATGGCTTAAAATGTTTACTATCTGGACCTTTGCAGAAAAAAGTTTGCCAAGTGCTCTGGGCATAACCGGAATGCATTGGATATAGTTTCTGCCCTTTCCTGAGCATATAGTCTACTAAGAAACCAAAAGGATTGTGCTTATATAGCAAACTATCCCCCGCCCCCCGCAGAAGGTCCTGGATTGAGGAAGAGTTGAAGCTGAAGAGTTTTGTGTTATATAAAACACAGGTGGAAGTAAAAGGCCATTCATTATCACCAGGCACAAATCCCAGAAGTAGATGGTAATTGCTTAAAAGTTAACACAGGGAAGAGGGCAGGCGCCTGGGTGGCTCCGTCTGTTAAGTATCCAGCTCAGGTCACGATCTCACCGATCTCACCATTTGTGGGACTGAGCTCCGCTCCACGTCCGGCTCTGTGCTGACGGTGTGGAACTTGCTCGGGGTTTGCAGGAGTTCTGTTCTCCCTCTCTCTCTCTACCTCCCCCATTCACGCATGTGCATGTGCACTCTCTCTCTCAAAACAAAGTGGTAGAAGGAAGAAGATACAGTCCCCCCAGACAGTTCAGAGGAAGGGCCATGCAGCTAAGGGGCCCAGGGAAGTCACGTGGCCAGGTCAAGCTGGCAGGTGAGAACCGGCACATCCAGAGTCTTGTAAGGACCGTTGTCCCACGGGATTAGGGCTCTGGGTCCCCAGATCTCCCCACTTTTCAAGAGATGTCAGACATCCAGATTTTTATGGACATGTACCCACTTTAAAATATAGCCAGCTCACCCAACAGTGCTTTTAAAACGCACCGTACAGGGGCGCCTGGTTGGCTCAGTTGGTTAAGCGTCCGACTTCGGCTCAGGTCACGATCTCACAGTTTGTGAGTTCGAGCCCCGCGTCGGGCTCTGTGCTGACAGCTCAGAGCCTGGAGCCTGTTTCAGATTCTGTGTCTCCCTCTCTATCTCTGCCCCTCCCCTGCTCACGCTCTGTCTCAAAAATAAATAAACATTAAATAATAATCATAATAAAAAGTACCGTATAGGCTAAATAAATGTGTCTTGAGAATGCACTTTGCCCACGGACCACCGGTTTGTGGTTATAGCAAATGGCAAACGAAGTGGAACCGAGGAAGCAGAATGAGCCAATCCACAGTGCACATGCTGAACAGAGACTACAAGAACCCCCCTCCCCCGCCCCACCCCAGTAGAGCAGAAGAGAGCAAGAGAAGCAGGAGTGCCAGGGCCAGGCCTGGAGTGATGAGGAAATCAGTGAGCACTGGGCCGCTTCTGCCAGAAACCAGCATGCCTGCCCTCTCTTGCTCTGCCTGCTGAGCTCCTATTCCTCGTTAGCAACCACCAAAACACCACCTCCTCCTGGACGCCTTCCGTGATTTCTTCAGAAAAAGACATACGTTTCCTTCTCCATCCTTCCACCTCTTTGTACTTCATTGGCCATTGCCTCGCGGAGGGACCCCCAACAGCAGAGGCCACCCTCTCCCAGCTGATGTTCTCCAGGCTGGGTTTAGTTGTACAGCAGAGGTCGGCTGGGCAAATTGCAAAGGAAGGGGGAGGGGAGGACAGGGAACCCAGGGCGTCATGGGTATAGATTCCATGACTGAAATCACTTACTGCTGTGTGGCCGTGGACAAGTTATTTAGCTTCTCCAACCTTCTGTTTCTTCATCAACAAAAAGGGGATACAGTCTCTATTTCAAGGTTTCTTGTGAGAATTACTCAGACAAGCCACTTAGCTCGATGTCTGATGCATTATAAGTGCTTCAAGAGTACTAATTATAATAACAGTAACTACATTGTATTGCACTGTTGTTATTGTTGTTATTATTATTATTATTATTAGCCTGGTGAACTGTAGTCCTGACAGTTGGCCCCCGAAGGAAAAGTCTGTAAATTAGAAGGGAGAGTTAGAGCAGAAAATGCTCGGAAACGTTAGTTAATGCTTGGCACTTCCACGGAGATAAATTAGCACCGTGGATTCATATTGTAATTTTCCTCAACTGTGCTTTTCAAGATTTGCACTGAATTTCCTGATCACGAGGGATGTATAGCAATTATTCACTTGAACCCACTGTGGGTGCTGAACCCAGTCAATTGAAGTGGAACCAAATGTGTGCCATTGAGAAGAAGGTGAGGAGAATGAATGTACCGAGGATACTCACAATAAGGAAACCTCCTTGTCATTCATGGGAATTAAAAATTAAGACCTTTGGGTGGCTTAGTCAGTTAAGCATAGAGTCTTGATTTCAGCTCAGTCATGATCTCACAGTTCAGGAGTTTGAGCCCCACATCGGGCTCTGCATTGACAGCACAGAGCCTGCTTGGGATTCTCTCTCTCTCTCTCTCTCTCTCTCTCTCTCTCTCTCCCTCTTTCTCTCTGCACGCCCCCCTCAAAACAAATAAATAAATGTAAAAAAAAAAAGTTGAGACCTTGTACAGAAGTGGTACTAGAAGGAACCTGGCTGCAAGCAAGATTTATTCTAAAGAAAGAACTGGTTTTTACCGCAGGCGGGGTGAGGACTTCTGTGTTGAAAACTGAATGTAGATTGGATCTCATTGATTTAAATGAACTATGTCTGAATACCTGTTTTTGAAAACCCAAAGCAAAGGGAGGCAGAAAGAGTATAAACAGTTGAAATTGAAAGATTCAAAGCCTTTGTTCTACTAGACCTTGTATGCTGATCTTATTTTGAGTGAGTGCTGAAACAGTCCAGGCAGCTGAATTGGCAACAAAGAGGTAAACCATAAACAGAGCTATAAGCTGTCAAACAACACATCAGGGAAGAGGGATGCATTCTAACAATGAGCTACCTAATAATGAGGGCAATTTTTAGGTGTTTTTCACTGATCTATCAAAAGTAACACAAGCTTTGCTACGTTTACTCTCATTTTGCCTCTAGGGAACAAATCATGCAGCTAAGCCTGCAACTGAAAGCAGTACATGAGTTTCAAGATCTGAAAGAAACAATGGTAAGAATGAAGAACGAGGCAGACCTCTTACTTGAAGATCTTCGGAAAGAAATTGATTTGCGCTCCCGGGCCCATACTGCAAACATCATGGGTAAGAGAGAAAATGCACATCAACGTTTATGGACAAAGGTTGATGAAATCCATAGTGCATTCCATTAGTGAATCACCCTGTGCTCATTGCCATAGTGTCTGAGCACTTTAGGACGTGAAAACACACCCATTAAAGGTATTATTTGCACATGAGTATTTTGACTTTGTAAACCTGGCAGAGCTTGGGTAGCATTTGCTGAAAATAATGAATAGAGCTAACAATGTGTGATACTCCATTTCCAGCAACCCGAAAGGCAAAAGCATATGAGGCCAAAAGGACTTCAGAGAACGTTTCTCGTAAGACCTTTGTAGAGATTTGGAGTCTTGTAATGTACTAAAAGTCCTTAATTCATCTTATGCTGTTAAAATGAACGAGAACCACGCCAGAGCCAAGACTGACTTGGAGGCAAAATGGAACACAAAAGCAAAACTTGGATTAGTTCATGTCCTGATCTCTGATGAGATCCCCGTTTTACATCTAGAAGCAGATAACTTGTCACTACCGGGAGAGGCAGCCCTGAACGTCCACTCCCCTAACCCACCTAATGGAGAGGCAAAGAGAAAATGTGCACGAAGCACGTCTCAAGGCAAAGTCGTCGGGAGCATCTCCTTACCCTGTGTGCATGCTCCAGGTTTTCATCTGATCTCCACCTGAAAGAGAATCATGACCCTCATGGAAGGTCTAAATTTAGTGAAGTAACTAGGGATGGTGCTCAATAAACTCTCTGAAGAGTAAGGGATTTGGTCTGATTCCTATCTGGAAGAAGGTGCCCATTGAAAGGATTGAAAATGCATCAGTGGATTGCTGGGACACGTACACTCTGGCGGGGGGGGGGGGGGAGAGGGCGTGCATTGGGCGGGGGTGGGGGGGGGAATTTCCCAACTCAGGAAAGCTGTTGTGGAAGGCAGGCAACTCACGATCATCTCACCCTGTTGCAAAGCAAGCAGGCCAAGCCCCAGCACCTCAAGCCTGAGCCCTGTGGGAGTTCCCAGAGGCTGCCCCCAGAGTGGAGGGGGTGCTAGCTTTAGAACTAGTCCCTGATGTTCCAAAACCAACTTGTCCCTCCACAGACATCAGTGATGCCCAGAAAGCCTTGTCTCTTCCCTCAGAGTCAAAGGAACAAACTGTGAGACTCAGAGAAAGGACATTTCAACTGTCGCCATCCAGATTGCGGCCTCAGAACCGTTGATGGCATGAAAGATCTGGACCGGCATCTAGGAATCCACACGCAGACAGAGAAAGAGAGTGTAGATTAGTCTGTGAGGACAGTGTCCATCTCAGGGGAAACTGAAGCCTGCTCAGCCCCTCCCAGTGTCCCCCAGAGTCAGGGCTCTCTGCCTTGTGGTCACCTGCCCAGGACCTGGCCAGCGGAGCGGCCTCTGTCTGGAACATGCCAGATAAAGGCGGTCTGGACCTTTTTTCTACTGTGGACTCCTGGCAATTTTATGAAGCTTCTGGACCCTTCCCAGAATGTTTTGAAATGTAGTAAAATCACCCTGAGCTCTATTTCAGTACAATTTCAAAAAGAAAATGCCTCCGCAGTCACCAGAGCCAAATAGGAGAACACTGCCCCCAGGTTAATCCTCTCAAGCTCACAATCCAGCAGCAATTCCTGAAGCTTCCTCGGGACACCTGACCGTGTGCAGGGCAGTAGAGATGGGGCAGGGAGAAGGGCGAGTTCTTGCCCTGAGTTACTCCGGTCTAGTAGGGAGGACAGGCATGGAAGCAGCCCCAAACAGCGACAAGACTGTATTACAGCATCTTCAAGCCACGCTGGGAACAGAGCAGGGGGGAACAGAATTAATTCTCGCTGGGTTTACTGGGAAAGGCTCTGGGAAGTAGGCGACCTCTGACTTGGAGTTCACAAATGAAGATAAAGTTTGCCAGAGAAATAAAGGCAGAAAAGTATCTCAAGCAATAGGAAGGTGTGGTTGTCTCATGCCCAAATTATGGTTGTGTAGGGGGTCAAGATCAGGACCCTGCCCTTCAACGTTCCTAAAATAAAGAGTTATAATTTCAAGTCCTGCTACACTGTCCTTTGCAGTAAAACGTACCATATCCCTTTCATGAATTTGTATTTTACGGTAAGTATGGAAAATACAGGGACGTGCTTAAGAACATAGTTTCTGGAATCAAACCACCTGGCTTCACATCCTGACGTTCTCTCTTACTGTCAGCGAGACCTCAGACAAATAACTTACCTCATCAGAGCCTCATCTTCTCACTTGTAACATGGTGGGGGGAGGGGATCACACCAGTGCGACCTCACAGTGTTCTGTGAAGAGGAAGAAAGAACACGGACAGGAAGTGCAGCCACGTAGAAAGGACTCCACCACGAGAGCCGTTGCCATCGGCCTCAACGTCAGGGGTCAAAGTGAAGTTTCGTTAGGAGACAGCCTCACCTGTTTGTTGACATATTGCTCGTGGCCGTTTCACTCTACAGTGGCAGAGGTGAAAAGTTGTGACAGACACGCGGTGGCCAGCAAGCCTAAAACATTTATTCCCTGGCCCTTTCGGGGACAAATTCGGCAACTCCTGTTCCATATGGTTAGGTAAACCGGGTTGGTTTCTCATGTCAGGGTTAGGTACTAATTAATACATAGCTAATGCATTTGCGGAACACTTTACGGAGTGTTCTCATATTATTTCACTTAATCCTCACAAATTACCATCAAACAAACACAATCTAAGCAGTTGACTGATTTGCTCCAGGACAGACTCAGACGGTAAAGGGTAAAGCCAACACTCACACCCATGTCTGCAAGATCAACCTCAGTGCTGTGTACCTATTCTATGGATATCTGTTTCACTATCTCTTATCCTTCCCCATTGGGTGGAAATTCAAGGAAGAGGATGGCAAATTTTTGTATTGACCTTTGAGACCAAGCCCATGGTCAAACTGTGGAAGGACGGTCTTGATAACCAGCATATAATTGCATTTGTCTTTGCAAAATTTATCTGACCTCAATTTGCATTAATATAGATCCCTCAGAGACTATCAAGAAGCATTATCAGAGGTCATCATCTGCTGAAAAGAAAATTACTGAAACCACTTCTATCATAAAAAACTCTGAAAAAACCAGGAATGACTTACATAGCATGTTTGATATGCTAAGCTCAAAAGAAAACTTGTCATTGGAAAAATTAAAGCAGATTACAGTCCCGGATATCCAAATACTGATTGAAAAGGTAAATATTCATGAAGGTGTCGTAAAAGTGTTTGTAGTTTCTACTTGGTATACAGATCTCTTCAGTTGTATGTCCCCGTCTTACATTTTATTTTCTTATTTATGTTTTATAAATGTGTAAATATAAATAACATATATACGCTCTGTTCTATAAGATAGAAACAATATAAATACATTTATTTATATTTTACTTTTTATATCCTAGGTCAAAGTTTGAGAAAATTCAGAGTAAGACTGTGGCTTGATTTTAGTGTTTTATGTTTACTTATATTATTTGCTATTTCCACAATGGTACAGATTATGATCATTTCCTCCTCCCACTCTACTATAAGTAAAAGGTAATTTTTATTTAAAAAAAAATGAAATTAGTGAGAAATGCTAGATATTTGACTGTTTCCCCCCAAAACTCTCAGCGTAAAAATGGCATTGATTGACACAATGCTGATAACAAGATTCAGATATTTAGGTACCTAGAAACATTTACTGGGTTGTATCCATGAACCACTGCTGAAGAAATACATATGCACAGAGCAGTGCTTTGCCTCAGTGACCCAGGTGGCATTAGAAGAAACTCTGCCAATATGTTGCTTTTCAACATAAATCATTTCTCCTGTGAGGTGTGTGGGGTACCAGGGGACATGCCGTGCGTGCTTCCGTCCTGTGGGGACCCCAGCTGCCGTGGCTCCCAGACCCTCTCCGGCCATGCCCTCCAGCAAGCTCAGGAAGCAGAGTCTGTGATTCATAATTTGAGCGACCAGGTTCAAGGTTGGAAGAATCAGGTAAATATGTCTTCTCTTGTTCCACTTATAAAGCTGTAGCAGTCAAAAGAGAAAAGCAAACTGTTTGAAATTTTTAAAACTGCCATTTAAGGGAAAGGACAGCTTCTGAATATTAGGTGTTCATATGCTTGGAAAGATAGGATTAAAAAGACAGATGAGTGTGGATGTAAATGTACATTTAGAAGTACGTGTGAATATTGATGTATTTTCTATTATATATGTATTATCTGTACATGTGTAAATAAATATATTTTTTATGTATGTGTGTATATTGTGTGTGTGTGACAAAGAAGTATATGCTTGGAGGACATAGACCTGTGTGGAGTTTTCTCTTTTATAGCAAATACTACGTAGAAATGTGAAGACTTCTAGCCTTAAAGTTTTGAAAACTATAGATCCCTCAAGGTAAAGAAAAAATTTTATAAATTCAAGGATATATTTGAAATTCTACTAAATATGCAAATTTTAATGTTCGAAGTTCATTTGAAACACTTTTTTAAATGTTTGTTTATTTGAGAGAGCACACAAGCAGGGGAGGGGCAGAGAGAGAAGAGAGAGAGTGAGTCCCAAGCTGGCTCCTTACTGTCAGCACAGAGCCCGACATGGGACTCAGTCTCACAGTCCGCAAGATCATGGCCTGAGCCGAGATCAAGTGTCTGACACTTAACCAACCGAGACACCCAGGCAGCCCTGGAATTTAATTTTAGAAAATATTTTACTTTATTTAAAAACTTTTTTTTTAATATTTACTTATTCTTGAGAGAGAGAGAGTGTGTGTGTGTGAGTGGGGGAGGGGCAGAGAGAGAGGGAGACACAGAATCCAAAGCAGGCTCCAGGCTCTGAGCTGTCGGCACAGAGCCAAACGCGGGGCTCGAACTCATGGACTGTGAGATTATGACTTGAGCCAAAGTCAGATGCTTAACCGACTGAGCCACCCAGGTGTCCCCAAAAATATTTTAATAGGAATACACCCTTGGGCCTTGTACTCCTTCCCATGTTGAGAGATATGATGCAATCGTTTTAATATTTAAGTACCTGATAATTGAGTCTAATAATTTTAAATGTTTTCATTTATTTTTCCAGTCGTGTTGGTAAATGAGGGTAATATTTAATTGCTTAGTTTTCTTTAGGTTTCTTTTTGTGAATGCATTATATTCATCTTGAAATGATGAATGCAATTTTAGGTATTCTGTGAGTACATTGGATTGATCTTGTAAACAAGATGACGATGTGTGGCCTCATTTGGTCCGTTTTTGATGATATACATAGAGTCTTTGATGGAGAGAAAAATCAAAGAGCTGAATTTTTTTTTACAATATAAGTTAAATATTATACCAGTTAGCATTCCTGTTTGTAAGCAACAGACACCAGCTCCTGAAAAACACAAAAAAGGAAGTGAACACAATTACTTCTGGGTCTCAGAATCGACAGAAGGACAGAGGAGCAAGCTTGAGAATGGACTGAGAGCCAAGGCTAAGCTGTGTGTGTGTGTGCCTGTGTGTGCGTGAGATGAGTGTGCATACACACACATACACGTGCGCTTGCACGTGCACACACACACACACACAGAACAACAGTCTCCTTCTTGAGCCTCACCTGCATGAACCTGAGCCCCAGCTGACCCTAAGCCCTTGCTCCACATGCTCCAGAATCCCAAGTTCTGGAACAAGCCTCCGATGAGCCAAGCCGGAGGATATCCCTGCACATCCTAAATGTTGAAAATTTGTATTTACATAGTCTAATTCTGCATTGCTATATAGTTTTCACTTATATGCTGTTCATCATTCTTTAACAAATGTTCACTGAGTACCTATTATGTGCGAGACATTTATCTAGGTGTTGGGAACACAGCAGTGAACTAACAAATACAAATCCTGGTGCTGCATCCTGGTGGTTAAAATAATCTTCAATTGTTTAATGTAATTATTACACCTTACTTAAATCATTACACCTTAATTAAACTATGACACCTTACTGCCCCTTCTCAAAAACACAGAAATCTCACCCCGTTTATATAAGCCCTGTGTTCAGCTTTTACTATTAAAAGATAGCCCCTGAGGGCACCTGGGTGGCTCAGTCAGTTAAGTGTCCATCTTTGGCTCAGGTCGTGATCTCACAGTTTGTGGGTTCAAGCCCCACATCAGGCTCTGTGCTGACAGCTCGGAGCCTGGATCTTGCTTTGGATTCTGTGTCTCCCTCTCTCTCTGCCACCCTCCCATTCGTGCCTGTCTCTCTCAAAAATAAATAAACATTAAAAAAATAATAATTAAAAAAAAAAGATAGCCCTTGAAGTGTGTTTTAGCAGAATCTGGCTTAATCAGCACATCCATGGAGAACTGAAAAGGATTGGGGCAGGGGTTTTGTGTTGATAAAATGGTGTGCTATTTTCCTCTTGATTCGAAGGGGGAAGAGTGCCAGAAAAGATTGTAAGAGAATTCTCAGGAGTGAATTGTGACAGGAGATGGATTGCAGAGAGATGTTTTAAGAGTGAAGTAATTTAGCAGTCTCTTTCTTTCTGAAAACAGCATCGACTAATCCACACAGATTCCATCTCTATACTTTGGTGTTTTCCCATCCAGAGCATTTATTTCTGGAATTCTCGTTTTACTCCTATGCATTCTTTCTTACTGCTAACTATTTTATTTATTTACTTTTATTGAGATATAATTGACACATAACATTGTATTAGTTTTAGGTGTATGACATATGGTTTGATAGATGTATATATTGCAAAACGATTAACACAGTAACTCTGATTGACATCCAACACCTCATATAGTTACATATTTTTCTCCTGATGGGAACTTTTAAGATCTCTCTTAGCAACAGCTGACCATTTCGAGGTTTTCAAAGTTCTAGAGAATTAAGGAATAGCTCTCCACAAAGTGAAGATACATATCTTTTTTAATCATGGAAATATTTCTTTTCTCTTTCATCATTTGCCAATGACTGCAATTAAATCCTTTTCCACAAAAATCCAACAGCTCAAATTAAGCTGGCTCCTTTTGTGGGGAAATAAAGGGAGATTTTTTTTCCTAATTGTGTTTGATCCTAATTAGCCCTACTTCTGTCACAATTAATTTATTCAGTACAGCTCAGCTTGCTGGTGATATTGTCCTATTGCCTTCTGTTGTTTTTTTGTTTTTGTTTTTTTTTCCTCTTTCTCTAATTTGTTGGAATCTCAAGAAAAGCCCAGGACCTTTCTCAAATCACATAATTAAGAATTTGCACTTCTGGGGGGCAAGCCTTTTAGACCTATCATTTCTCCACCAAGTGTACAAAGTGTTTGGGATTTTTCTTTGTAGCCTGCTCTGAGTTCAAACTCATTTATTAAAAGGAGGAATGCTTTCTTTTTAGCTTTTAAAGAAAGTACGTTATTTGAACTTGAGGAGTGTTGAGAAGAGTAACTATTTGAACTTACCTAAAAGAAAATGCTCAGTTTATTAAGCATAATGGCCACTGAAAGGAGTCCTAAGTGATTTGCTGATGATAAAGAATGCAAAAGTCTCATGAAAACGGCATTTGAGTTTTACATTTGTGTCAGACAAAGTCATTAGTACTAGGTCAATATTGTTTTCAAATAATAATGTTGCTCACTAGTAATGTTTTCAGAGAGAAATCACATTTTTTTTTTTTAAGATTTTATTTTGTAAGTAACCTCTACATCCAACCTGAGGCTTGAACTCACAACCCCAGGATCAAGGGTTGTAGGCTCTACCAACTGAGCCAGCCAGGCGCCACCAGATAAATTCACGTTATTAAGAAAACATGATAATGAAAACAAATAATATCACCTTTTATTTTTTTTTTATTTTTTTTTCAATATATGAAATTTATTGTCAAATTGGTTTCCATAAAAGGAATCCTTTAAAATAAATCTTTTGGGGCGCCTGGGTGGCTCAGTCGGTTAAGCGTCTGTCTTTGGCTCAGGTCATGATCTCGCGGTCCGTGAGTTCGAGCCCCGCGTCAGGCTCTGGGCTGATGGCTCAGAGCCTGGAGCCTGCTTCCGGTTCTGTGTCTCCCTCTCTCTCTGCCCCTCCCCTGTTCATGCTCTGTCTCTCTCTGTCTCAAAAATAAATAAACGTTAAAAAAAATTTTTTTTTTAATTTATAAAAATAAAAAAATAAAATAAATCTTTTGTTTCATTATCTAGACTTCTATTTTGTTTTTAGTGAATTTCATTTGGGTCAGCTAAGTAATTAAACGTTACACAATGTGCGGAACTGTTGTATTTTTTCCCTTGTTGCTCTTTCCTTATTCCAGCTCAAAAATGTAAGCAAACTGGCAGAAGTCTCCAAAACCAATGCCTTACAGCTGAGTGAGAAACTGAGGAATATGAAAAACCAAAGTGAATCTGAAGAAGAAAAAATGAGTCTTTTAATCAAACAACTGAAAAAGCTTTTGTCAGGTAATAAAATATATATATGTGTATATATATATAGGGACTAGTTTTTGGTTTCTTTTCCTTTTCCTTTTTTTTTTTAATTTAATGTATACTCAAACAGCACAACCAATTCCAAATTACATTTAGTGGGAATGAAATGCATAAGTCAGAAACATGATGTACTCCTTGATTTAAAATTTCTTAGTGAAAATAATCCCAAAATAGTACCTCTGCACCAAAAACATATGGCTCTCTGTATAAGAGCAATTTAGTAATACAAATTTTTTAAAAATCTAGTATTTAGTTAAAATTTCAAGCAACAAACTCGGTGTTTAAAGTTATATGTTTTGTTAAAGAAAAAAGTCTACTGAAATGATTCTGTCAGATTCCCTAATGCTAGGAAAATCTGACATGATTTTCTCTGCTGACAGACTGTGTTAGATCTGTTATGGACTATTTTCCAAGTTTCATAATGGTTCTCCGTGATTGACCAAAAGGAACTATTTGTGACTCATTATTATTATAATTATGATTTTTATCCCTCATTGTACCTTATTTGGGGAGAAGTGTATTTTATTTTATTTTTTAGGAGATTATTTTAAACTATAGAGAATTATTAAAATTTTTTTTTAACGTTTATTTATTTTTGAGACAGAGAGAGACAGAGCATGAACGGGGGAGGGTCAGAGAGAGAGGGAGACACAGAATCGGAAGCAGGCTCCAGGCTCTGAGCCATCAGCCCAGAGCCCGACGCGGGGCTCGAACTCACGGACCGCGAGATCATGACCCGAGCTGAAGTCGGCCGCTTAACCGACTGAGCCACCCAGGCGCTCCAAACTATAGAGAATTATTAGTTGAAGATAAAAAATCGCATGGTACAACTTAAAATTGACCTAAAACCTCGCACTCTGCAAGTAATGCAGTTCGGATACAACCCTACACAGAATTAACCTTAAGAGGCTTTCTTCTCTATCACCATCTTCCAGATTCAATAATTTAATGCACCTCACGTGAATTAACTGACAACTGGGATGTCTGCTACAATCTTTGCAACCACTTTGTTCATCTGTTTAATATTTGTAAGAGACCCCTGTGGCCAATTATTTTTTTCATCTCAGTGTTTCTAGATATTGGATTAGCAGCTCTAGTCCTGATTTTCGAAATAAGAACAAAATTAGGCAGTACAAATAATCGGTGAAAATAATCAAAATAATCCGTAAAAATAAATGGGGGTGCGATGGTCCCCTGGATGATTGTTCAAAAACAAATTTGCCGTGAGTTAGCTAGATGGATTGCTATCGACCAGACACAGATCCAGGAACTGGTGGGATTGAGGAATGCGTTAGCTATTTCTACAGACACGGGTCAATCCAGGCACGAAAACCAAAACTAAACCGAACTGCCAGACCCATAGTGTGACAATGGTGCACTAATACACCTCTGGGCCCCAGTGACGGTTCTGAAGGCAAGTTCAACTGCCTTCCACCTCATTCCCTGGGTCATAGAGCCTACTTCCTTACCAGTGGTATTTCTCATCACTGCTGAAAACATTTCTAATTTTAAAAAAAAGTTTAATTACGCTAAGGAAATGAAAAACAAAACTGTGTCCAGATTATTACAACAAAAATTAGGCAAAGGGAGAAATCCTATTCCATGAAAGAAACTTCCCTGATCTGGGCCCCAAGACCCTTGGTCACTGGGAAGCAATACCCTTCACTCACCGATTTCTTCTCTCTTTTCCATAAAACCCAAATGAGAGTATTATTAAATTGCATGGTGCCTACGCTATTTAGCTATTCTTGACCCTCTTAATATTTTCCTTGTGGTCTGAATTCCCTATTAATGAAGTCCCATATGAAAATTTTGAATTTATGCTCTCATGATAAATGCTAATAAATGTTTGATGACAGATATGTGGTTCAACGAAATTCACTTACTAGAACTTTTTTTTTTATAAAAGGAAATACTATTTCTTACAAGAGCCAGCTCCCCGAGTACAGTACATTCTGTTTAAAGTATGATTTGAATTTATTCACCAAATTGTTGCTTTTTTTTTTTCCAAAAGCATGACAGGAAGTAAAACATTCCTTTTATATTAGACAAAACAGCTAAAGCAAAAATGATTACCAAATGGATATATACTCATGTCGTGTCACTCAAAAGCTAAAAGCTGTCTGTGGTGCCCACTGTCTCCAGAAGAAAGTCCACGTTCCTTAGCCTCACATTGAGAGGTTCCTGTGTCCTGCTCCCAGCCCTTGGGGACTTCCGGTCCCTCCCACCCCCATTTAGACTCCACTCTCCTGCCAACAGTGATCTGATCATTGCTCCCAAGCTTTGGCTTTGGCGGTTCCCTCAATTTAGAATGCTTTGACCCCTGCCTTCGCCCCACATTTCCCCGAGTTTAATCTCGCTGTCCTCCAGGCTCAGTTTATGTGCCTTTTTAAGGTTCTTCCTGAAATATTTTCCCCTCCCTCTGGGCCACATATCATTTCATCTTATATTTATTGCTTCTGTTCATATGTGATTGGTATTTGTATGGAACGGCTTAGATTCCCCCACTTGATGGTAAACCCCTTGAGGATTAGAGCTCCAACTCCCAATGTGGGATGTAGCATTCTGCCTCAGTAAGGAGCCAGAGAGTCATAAAGAGCTGTCACCCCGAACCCTAATGGCTGATCTTCTGCTGCAGTTCTCAGGGAAGGCCAATTTTACTGTCCTGAAAAGCAGGGCATGGGTGCATGTAACAGTTTCTTTATAATATGTTATTCATCTGGTACTTGCCCCTGTACTGTCACATCGCCTTCTCAAAATAGGACTTCGGTGATGTCCAGTTACAGAGATGGGCAACCATTGTGTGCCTTTTTAAGGTCATGGAGAATTAGAATCGAGTTTTGTTGAGTCCAAATCTGGTGCTGCCCCGATACCTCATTCACTGTATTTGAATCTTCTCTTTTTAAGTTTATTTATTTTTGAGGGAGTGTGAGCAGGGGAGGGGCAGAGAGAGAGGGGAACAGAGGATCCAAAGTGGGCTCTGTGCTGACAGCAGACAGCCTGATGCGGGGCTCAAACTCACAAACCATGAGATCATGACTTGAGCCATAGTTGGATGCATAGCCAACTGACCCACCAAGGCACCCCCACTGTATCTGAATCTTAATGACAGGCATCTGAACATTTTAATTGCTTTTGAATCGGTGCTTAAATAGTTCTTGGGAGGATGTTTTGCGGAACATACACAGTATTCCAAGTCTGTAGTTTTTCATTTTTCCAACAATCATTTGTGCAGTGTGTATTCAGAGAGAAGGGGAAACTGAGGATGAAGAAGAATCCATGGGGACACAGGCACTCTAATCCCTCTATTCTAGGGACACATAATCAAGTGCAAGTTCATTTGACTTAGAGTTCGTTGTGCTTGTATTTATAAGATTCAGTGTTGAATAAGGAGACACAATGACCTAAAACCCACCTTCTTATTTAAGAGGAAAATGTGCCTCCGGAGGACATAGAGAAGGTTGCAAATCGTGTACTTGACATCCATCTACCAATAGCATCACAAAATCTAACCCGTGAACTTGACAAGATACGAAAACTGACGCAGCTCTGTGAGGACAACGGAACAGATGCGGGCAGGCTAAATAAAGCGGCAGACGAAGCCCGAAAGGTTTTGGTGAAAGCAAAAGGAGCTGAGTAAGTACAACATTAATAATCCCTATTCCTGCTCTCACAGACCATCTGCTAAAAGACCATCTGCAAAATATTTGCGTGAGGAGTTACTTAACGTCCAAATGAAATTACCCTCCAGTAGTTCAATGCCCACAGTGAGGGCTAAGCCCTTTGCAGGTGTCTCAGGAAGCTGGGCAATTGGGAGGCAATGGGCGAGCATACATATTTTCAATTTGCCTTCCATAGAGTCGGAATGCCCTTCCAGTGATCTGGTACCTCTTCATGCCAATAAATGTCACAGACTAGTTATATGCCAGTATCTTAACAAGTGGTGGGAATATCGGTGTATTTTCCCTTTCTTGTTTACCTATGTCCGGGACTTTCTAAATTTACCATAATAGACAGTACCTTGAAGATCTAAATTTTTTTTAAAAAGACCACACTAAAAAGATATGGTGGTGAGGGATAGAAGAAAGGAACACTAGTGCCCAGGAGTAACACAGGAGTAAAATTAAAGAGAGAGGATGCAGAATCAATTAACTCTTGCTTCCCCTTGTCCTTGTTGACTTCGCCAAGTGAAAAGGAAAAGACCTCTTGATGTTTTTATGAGCGTGGGGTGCTGTGGGTCAGAGTCATGGAGTCACTTGGACAGTGGCGACATCATCAGTATCCACCACCATTTTTGGGTGCCCCGCGGTTGAGCCCTGAGCTGCCTTCACTGTCTCCACACCCACTTGTGTAAATGAAGTGTACCAGACTCAGGTGTAAGCCCAGCCCCTTCCAGGGTTAATATTTAAAACTAGGAAGATTAAGTAACTGCAGTATAATCACTTGGCTATTAAAAATGATGCTGAGGAAGATTCTTGATAACATGCAGAGATTCTTGGAGTATAATGCTATTGCTTTTAAGAAGAAGATAAGAGCTTATACACTGAAGAGGACCTCCATCATGAAAGGAAAAAAAATGGATAAAAATACTGGACTACACTGCTATCTTAAAAGGTGGTAGGATTAGTGGTAAATTTTTCCCTTCCTGATATAATTTTTTCTTTGTTTTGTGTTTCTACCTCCTCCTCCTCCTCCACCCCTCTCTCCTCCCCTCTCTCCTCCCCCTCTCTCCCTCCTCCCCTCTCTCCTCCCCTCTCTCTCCCTCCACCCCTCCGTCCTCTCCTCCTCCTCCTCCTTCTTCTTCTTCCTCCTTCTTCTTCTTTCTTCTTTCTTCTTCTTCTTCTTCTTCTTCTTCTTCTTCTTCTTCTTCTTCTAATTTTTCATATTTTCTAAATTTAATAAGCAGTTACATTGAAAACCTAAAGGAAAAAGAGGGGCACCTTGGTGGCTCAGTCGGTTGAGCATCCGACTCTTGATTTCGGCTCAGGTCATGATCCCAGGGTCATGGGCTCAAGTCCCATGTTGGGCTCTGCACTGAGTGTGAAGCCTGCTTAAGATTCAATCTCTCTCTCTCTCTCTCTCTCTCTGTCCCCTCCCCCCCACATGTGTGCACGCTCTGCTTCTCTCTCTAAAATCTGAAGGAAAAAGAATATAATAAAAGGATACGGTGGTCGGGGAGTGTTAGGAGAACTTTCCTGAGCCCCTCCAGTAACTGTAGAGAAAGAAGTTATAGAAAGGGAAGTCTACATATTGTATGGTTCAACCAAAGAACATTCTGGAAAAGGCAAAACTGTGGAGACAGTGAAAAAGATGAGTAGTTGCCAGGGGTTGAGGGGAGGAATGAAAAAAAAAGGTGGAGCAGAGAGAAATTTTAGGACAGTAAAAATATGCCGTACGACACTATAATGATGAATACGTGGCATTGTGCGTTTGTCCAAACTCACAGAATGGACAACACCAGGAGTGAGCCCCAATGTAAACTATGGACTTCAGTGTCTATGATGTGTCCATGTGGGTTCGTCAATGCTAACAAATGTACCAGCCTGGCAGGGATGTTGATAACTGGGGAGGCTGTGCCCGCGGGGGGGTGGGGGAGAGGGGCAGGGGGCATAAGGGACCTCTCTGGACCTTCTGCTTAATTTTGCTGTGAACCCAAAACTGTTTTTAAAAAATAGCCTTTTTTTAAAAAGTGAGTGAGAGATTCCACTAGGAGAGGTGGGGTTGCATGGGGAAGGCGGATGTTTTGCAAGTCAGGTTTTCTTGCTGGTCCACACGCACTTGTGATTCTGCCTCTGCAAAGGTCTATCTGATATTCCACTCGCTTGGTACATTCTTCCCAAGGTGCTTCTGAGCCCACAGATCTAAGTATCTGCTGACTGTTGACTAGAGGTGAGCTTATTTCTGTAAAACAGACTATCACTTGGAATGCTTGTGATTTTAACCTCTGACTGGGCCCCTGGAAGCTAGGATGTCAGTGAAGCTTAAATAAACCTGAATAAACACAGCCTGAAAACGTAGGGCTTTTAGTTCTCTTTGCTGTCTGTGGAGTCTCTTGACTATCCCACCCCCACTCCGGTGAGGATTTAGAGAGTAGTGCTTAAGTTTGACAAACCAGGGAACTGGAATCGGCTGGGGAGAGTTATTTTGTTCAAAGCTGGGCAGTGAGAGTCCTCAAGCCTCTCTGGTTATGACAGATCGAGAAGGAACAAGGCCTGTGTCATTGATTTCCATATCTGCCGAAATCCGTATCTATTTGATATGTGTATATGTGCATTCTTATTGGCATGTAAAGATACCTATTTCTCAAAATAAAGATTTCCGCACTTTGCCTCGCTTAAGAGTAATTTAAATTTACTTTATAAATAATTCAGCCAAGTTTTTCCATTGAGTCCAATGAACTCCCAAGGTGAAATAAATGAATAATTGTATATTTATCTAATCTGACACATTAATATCTTACCTTAGAAAAGCAGCAAATGTTCTATTAAATCTTGACAAAACGCTGAATAGATTGCAACAAGTTCAAACCACCCAAGGACGGATAAATTCTGCCATCACACAGCTGACTGCAGAGATAACAAAAATTAAAAAGAACACTGTGCAGGTATTTCTGTACCCTCTTTGAAACTAACCTGAAAAAAATTTTGAATGTGGACACAGCATGGTTTTTTTGTGTGCCAGTGTGATGCTTGCCTAACCCATCTGATGGGATGATTTTAGGATAAAATAAAATGATGGTGGTTTTATGCATTTAATTGATGTTCTTTTTTTTTTAATGTTTTATTTTCGAGAGAGAGAGAGAGAGAGAGTGAGCTGGGGAGGGACAGAAAGAGAAGGACAGAGGATCTGACATGGGCTCTGTGCTGAGAGTAGAGAGCCCAGTGCAGGGCTTGAACTCACAAACCGTGAGATCATGACCTGAGCTGAAGTCAGATGCTGAACCAACTGAGCCACCCAGGCGCCCCAATGTTCTATGGAGCTCTCACAGTATCACTTCATTCATTCTTGACCCCTCCCGGGGGAAGAAGCAGGTGCTACTGTCTGCTTATAAATGAGGAAACTGAGACTTAGGGAGGTTAAGTGACCTGCCTAAGGTCACGCAGCTTATTAAAGGTAGATTTGAGGCCAGAGTTTAATCCCTTCTGATTCCAGGGAAAGCCATAGACTTGTGAAAGCTCATGAGGCAAAGAAATAAAGCTAATTGTTGCCAGGGTTTTGTAACTCCCAGGTTTTGCATGAGAGCTCATCAGACTATCCTAAGACTGAAAGAATATCTTACCCTAAAGAAAGTGTCCCGTCCAGAGCACGGGACAGGGTGCAAAGCCATGGTTTAACTCACAGAATGGATCCGGAAGAGGAACCTAGCAGTGGAGGACAGGACAGGACCTAGTCCCAAGGTGTGTGAAGTGTCTTCCTCCAAGTCTCCACTCTCCAGTCTATTCCCTTCTCCATAGAATGCTGGTTCCTCGGTCTCTGTTCTGCAGCCGGGTTTTATAGGTAAATACATGCAATTTGAAAAGAAAAGCAGAAAGAGACAGAACAGGAAGCAGTGCACCAGGAAGTAAAAGGGTTGGATATGAACCGGTTGCAAATATTGGGCAGCAGAGAAACCAAAGAAGGGCTCCAGGATTTCCCCTTCGAGCCATATACTCTAGAACAGGGGATGGCGAAATAGAGCCCACAGGCCAAATGGGCTCACTAACTGTTGTTTTTTCTTGGTTTTTTGTTTTTTTTTTTATCCCAAATCATGAAGTCTTAGTGGAATACAGCCACACACTGTCGGTGGCTGCTTCTGTGCTACAGTGGCACAGAGTTGCATAGTTGTAATAAAGACTTTGTGAACGACAGAGCACACAATATTTACTACCTGGTCCTTTACGGAAACAGTCCGTAGACTTGTACTCTAGAAAAATTTCCTCGTGTGTCCAAGGGCACAACAAGGGACTTCTATTTCTACAAATATGGTGCACCCGGGACCCCAAGGAGCCCTCCTAGTAGAAAAATACCCAAAATGTTGCATAGGATTTTTTTAAATTTTTTTTTTAATTTTTTTTTTTTTTACGTTTATTTATTTTTGAGACAGAGAGAGACAGAGCATGAACGGGGGAGGGGCAGAGAGAGAGGGAGACACAGAATCGGAAGCAGGATCCAGGCTCCGAGCCGTCAGCCCAGAGCCCAACGCGGGGCTCGAACTCACGGACCGCGAGATCGTGACCTGAGCCAAAGTCGGACGCTCAACCGACTGAGCCACCCAGGCGCCCCAAGATTTTTTTTTTTAATTTTAATACACAGCTGAATTAGTAAGAAATGGATGAACTCTTCAGAGGCCAACAGTGACGGGGAAGTCTGACGCCAGAGAGGTAATAAAGCATGAACCTGACGGCGGGCAGAGTGTATCTGCCAACCCCTGGTGCATGAGAGCTGTTGGTCTTAATGCTCACCAGGCAGAAGAGACAGAAAACAAAGCCCATTCAAGGAGAGAATAAGACCCCAAATGGAAAGGCAAAATTCTCAGTGAAATGTTAAACCTCTCCCCCCCAACACACACACACACCTTGGGACGGCAGCCCCAGTAAGACACTGGGGCTGTAGGGAAGGAAAGTCTTGACTAAGAATTTCTACCCCCAAGCTGGCTTTCACAGGAATTTGAGGGTCAGATTCACACTACCTGTGTGGCCCCCCACAACCTAAGCTGAAAATGTCCCTTAAGGTGGTCCTGGGCTGCCCTCAGATGCCTGGCAGAGACAAACAAGGGAATTCACCTTAAAACAAAGACAAAAAAAATTCTCCCCAAACACATAAAAGAACAAATTGCCTGCCTCAAGCAAGAGTCATCAGAAATAGTAAACAACAGAATCAGAACACAAGAGACTGGGGATATACCATCATTGGATACAGAATACAAAATCATAATGTTTATTATGCTTGGGAAAATCAAAGAAGGCATGAAAGGACGACCAAAGAATGAGATACAAGAGATAACAGGGGCGTCTGGGCGGCTCAGTCGGTTGAGCATCCAACTCTTAATTTTTAATTTCGGCTTAGGTCATGATCCCAGGGTCGTGGGATTGAGCCCCGGGCTGAGCATGAAGCCTGCGTAAGACTCTCTCTCTTCCCCTCTCCCCGACTCACGCTCTCTCACTCCAAAAAAATAAATAAATAAAAAGGATATAACAGATGACCAGTCAGATTTGACTTCTATATATGACAAATGTAGTCACGGAAATAAGAAACAAGTATAAGATGTTCATTATTGTTTGTAAGGGGGGAAAAAATTAGAAGCCACCTGCAATAAATAACCGGAGAATAGGAATATCAATTGTATATCCGAACAATGGGATGCTTTAAATTGCTAAAACGGAATAAACAAGAGCTATGCAAACTAGCCAAGATGAAGTATACAAGCATAACTTTGAATTAAAAATTTAAGGTGCAGAAAGAGACAGTATCATTTATTTGCATACAGTTAAAAAAAAAAAAGAAATACCGCAGGTGTTAAAAATACCGACTTTGTAATAGTAAAAAAGCATGTAGAAATACACGGGGTGACGCATGTTAGATTCAGGAAAGTGGTTCCCTTTAGGGGGACAGAAGGGATGGGATGAGGGTCTTCACTCACTGGCAAGCGCTTTATTCTTAAACGGGCTGGAAAGTGCGTAGATACGGGTCATATTTGCTTTCACACCCACGCGTATGTCTAGGAATATTTTATTACAACTTTCTTTTGGGTCGAACTGAAAAACTGAAGGAATGATTTACTTTCCCTTCACACCTAGCTTATTTTCTGAAGGGCATAATTAGATCATTTGTTTTTGTGTGGTTTGTTACACGAAGAGACTTTCTCCTTTCTGGTCTTTCAATCGACAACAGGCTGAAAAGGAAGCCAAGGACACCGAGAACAAGCTGGACTCAGCAAAGCAGCAGTCGGTGCTGGAAGCTGGACTCTCCCAGCTGCGGACCACGTTGCAAAGGAACAGGGGGCGAGCGGCCCGCGTGAGAGCTCAGGCTGCATCGGCCCAACGCCAAGCTGGGGGCCTTGAACAGGTCAGTGCCCCACCAGTGCCACCAAGAGCAGACAGTGCTTCTTTGAAGGATAATCCTTTAACCCCACCTCATGGTGCCATTTGTCAGCAGTTCCCTTAGTGCTGGACCCTGCTCAGTGGTGTGTGTTAGTCGGGATTCCCATGGGCATGAAGGCTCTTCTGTAACGGAGGGCTGTCTCCGGGGAAGACAAACGTCCTTTGACCATCCTAGGAGTGTTTCCTCCCCCTCATCTACTCCTCCTAGTACTTCTAGTGGTTTCCTGGTCTATTTTTCCCTCCCTTCCAAACATTCACAGTCTGTGCCGTCTATCTTGGGCGTATTTACCCTTTACTCTAGATAAATCACATAACCTATAATGAAAACAAGTGAAAGTCACCTGCCAAAGAGAATAGATCATTTTACAAAAGTCAGAGTGAGTTAATTAAACAGTTGTGGAAAATACCCTACTAATCTAGTTTGCTGAAAGAAACTATCAACTCATTTTCTTAGCAGGATATCTCTGGTTGGCTGCATTAATAGAGTAGCTTACACAAAGGAAAGATGTTCAAGTGTTTTTACAATTAGTCGGTTCTCTTGCTTTTAATTTCTAATGGGCAGGGTCACTCCCCCCTCGCCCCGCCCCCCACTTGGGACTTGAGCACACTTTCTATGAACAGAAGTGGAGAAAGGTACTTCCCGCCCACCCCCTCCCCATCTCCATGGGGCCTTCCTGGCCTTCACTCATCTATTTAACATTCTAGACTGTCAGCCACGCGAGCTGACCCCAGAGATGTCCATTCTAACACTGAGGGAGCTCTGGACACTAACACATATATACTTCGCTTCCTGCCTCATTTCTCTCTTACCTATTTGCCAGGCAAATAACGTATCGTTGCTACTAAATCTTTGCCACTCACTCTTCCCTTCATCCTGTACAGGCAGCTGTCTGATCCAGCTGAACCAAAGATTTGTCAAAGGCAGGATTGCGTCAGTTCTGTCCTCTGTATCTCCCACCTTAGCTAGTTTAGCACAAACAATCGGTGCTTCCTAAATCATTGCCTTAACATGGAATTAACATTGCTATTTTGTAACCAAGCAGTTTTATGTTTAATTAGCTAAAGCTGAGGATTTTTTTTCAGTCTAAAAAAAAAAAACATTGCAAATAAAAGCCCTGTTGGAAATATCAGGGTGACTCCAGCATATTGACCAAATCATGGTTTCCGCTTGCCCCTTTTGTGAACGGTATCAGGCAACTATCACGCCCGTATACACGCTTTATAAATATTTTCTGGTGATGGGAGCATTTCTCTGTTATAGGAGTTTGCAGAGCTAAACAACCAATATGCTGTTCTGCAGCATAAGACAAGTGCCACAGGACTGACAAAGGTAACATTAGGTAAAGTGGAACAGCTGAAAGAGGCGGCAGAAAAACTGGCCATAGATACAGAAGACAAGATAAGAAGAATAGCAGGTATTTCTTCCTTTTTTGTAGCTTTCTGGAGGTCTAAGTGGCAGATGAAATTGTCTATATTTAAAGTGTACACTGTGACAATTTGATGGGCATATATGTTGTAAAATGATCGCCACAATTACGTTAATCAACAGCAGCCCGCATACTTTTTATGGTAAGAATGTTTAACATCTACTCATATATGCAATAGAATATTATTAACTAGACAGCACCGCACTGACCATGCGATCCCCAGACTTTTTCATCTTAAAACTGAACCCTTTTACCAAGCTCTCCCCATTTCCCCAACCCACCAGACCCTGGCAGCCACCATTCTCTCTGCTTCTAGGAGTTCAACTTTTTTTTTTTTTTTTGGATTCCACATGAATCTATGAGTGAGATCATATAGTATTTGTCTTTCTCTCTCCAGCTTATTTTCACTTAGCATAATGTCCTCCGGGTTCATCTATGTTGTTGCAAATGGCAGAATTTCCTCCTTTTTTTATGGCTGAATTACACACACACACACACACACACACACACACACACACACACACACATTTTCTTCATTCATTAATGGACACTCAGGTTGTTTCCATAGTTTATTTATTGTGAATAATGCTGCAATGAACATGGGAATGCAGATATCCTCTTTGAGATATGGATTTCATTTCCTTCAGAGAGATACCCAGAAAGGGGATTGCTGGATTATATGGGAGTTCTCTCTATTCTATCACATGCTCCACCAATGTGACAATAACAGAGTGCTGCACTTCCCTGGTAGAATGTATACCAATTGATCATGACACAGTTCAACCACATATGAGTCCACTGAGGAAAGGAAGGAGGAATGGGGTCAGTGCCTTGGGGACCGCAGTGTAACAAGCCACTTGCATGGTTTTACTTCAAAGGGTATCATCGAGCCTGCATTTCTGTGTTCATCAGAACAAACTGGCATGGCCTTTGGTCAACCTGAAATGCCCTTTTCCGAACCCACTGTTTCTCAACCCAGGGTGATTTTATCTCCTTCCCTGGGGACAAAAACGTCTGAAAACATTTCTGCTTGTCACACCTAGGGGGTTCCACCGGCATCTAGTGGATGGGGGCCGGGGGCACAGGTAATCATTCCATGATGCACAGGACAGCCCCACAGTGAACAATTATTTTACCCAGAGAATCAGTAGTGTGGATGTTGAGAAACTTGAAACACCCCGTCCTAACCTATGCTTCCTATTTTCCCCTCTCATGCAAATAACTGTTTTGGAGTCCATATGATCTAGACCCCAAGGCACTGGTCATCCTACAGAGATCTGTAGGCAGCATTCTAGAAGGAATCATAGTCCAGACAAGGATTTTGATCAAAAATGGACATTTAGATGCGCACAAAGTGTAGTAAATACAGAATGCATACAGTCAGAAAGTTCATCAGAATCTTCTTCCCCTACAACTTGTACTCATGGTTTTTCTAGGCAGTCATCATGCCCTTAACTGCTTCTAAATCATCAAGAATACCAAATGATGAGTGGTCTAGTTTCACTTTTGGTTGTATTTGTATTGTCTCCAAAACTTTAAAGTGAATCATATTCATTTGGAATGTAAATAACTCTCAAAATATTCAAACAACCGAGACTCCTCCTGTATAATGCTTCTTTGTTATAAAATGAGTCTTTGGCCTTAGAATCACTTATATTCCCACTATGACAGGGAACAAAATGAGAACACACCATTGGTGTGGGCCAAAGTCAGGAAAAATACATCCCACCCTGTTACCATTCATTATCTCTGGGGAGGGGGAGAGTAAAGAGGAAAATGCTACTTTTTCTATTAATGTAATTGTTTATATAATTTACATCTTTTACATTTATGTAATTTACACAGTTTTCACTTTCCATATTTTCCTAACAATTTTGAGAAGAAATTAACTAGGAAAGAGTCAAAAAGACAGAGCGGTTTTTATTGTGCCCTCCATAAGCAATACCATGAAAATCAGTTGCTGTTATTCATACAACTTCGTCCTTACTGTAGGAGCAAAAACGTGGGGAGAACATTTTCTGTCTTGTGTTTTATGTTGAGGCCCAAACTGTTTCCACGTATTCCCATAGCCTCAAACTCTCAACAGTTTTTGAAATTCGCTTGGAAGAGAAGTTAGGGGCCTTCTAAGAGAAGTCTAAAATAACACACTCCACTTTCTTGGCTCTGTTTTGAGAGCTGTTTTGACAGCTCAACAAGGTAGGAAAAGAAGACATTGGTTTGGCCACCTTCCTGATTCTGCCACTCGAGAAGGGTCTGAACCCCAACAGCTGTGCTCTGGTCGTACCTGTTAGGAAGAAGTGCCCATGGGACCCCAGAAGGGAGCCCTTATTTACGTTGGCAGGGTCAAGGTTGAGTGAGAATGGACCCCAGTCCACAGCCAGGGTCCCTTTATAGTCCTTTGTGTCATTCAGGGTCCCAGCGAGAAATAGGAAGCACACCTGGATAGAATTCTGGATCATATATATATATATATATATATATATATATATATATAAATGTTTATTTCTGAGAGAGAGAGACAGAGCATGAGTGGGGGAAGGGCAGAGAGAGAGGGAGACACAGAATCTGAAGCAGGCTCCAGGTTCTGTCTGAGCCGTCAGCACAGAGTCTGACACGGGGCTCAAAGCCACGAACCGCAAGACCATGACCTGAGCTGAAATCAGATGCTTAACTGACTGAGCCACCCAGATGCCCCTGGATCGCATACTTATAAACAGAGTGGGCTCTGTTATCTATTTGTTGTGTAACAAAGCACTCCCAAATTTAAGGGCTTAACACAGCAGCCGTGCATTATTTTTCTGTGGCTTTCTGCGTGGCTGTTCTGTGGGTCTGTCCTGAGTTCTTCAAGCAGGTGCTCTCAGCTCCTGGGTCAGCTGGCTGGTCTGCCTGGGGCCGGGCTTGACTGAGATGCTGGACCGTTTTCTCCAGGGTCTTTTATCCCAGACTGCCTTACTGCTGCTTGTATTGAATTCCATGAGAATGAGCACAGAAACTGCAAGGCCCCTGTGGTCCTGTACGTTTCTTTCCCTTCATACTGGTCAAAACAACATGCGGTGCTGGACCTGGTTTGAGGGGGGAGGGCAGATAGCCTCTGCTTCTTGATAGGAGGAACTCTAAAAACCACCCAGGAATTCAGAGAATCTGCTAAGGGTGTGGAGGTACCTGGTGACAGGCAGCAATGAGAAGCCATCAGTGTCCCTGGGCCTGAAGGGGCAGGGGAAGCAGGAGGGCCAGAGCCCTGAAGTAGCTCTATGAAGGCTGGAGCCAGAGGCGGGGGGGCCACCTTTGCAGGCTGGGCGGACAGATGCATAAACTGCCAGAAGCCTGCTTCTCCACGGGGACCGTCTGCTCGCCCGCCCCCTCCCCCTACCATCACTTCCCAGAACTGTCCAGGGGCCAAGTGTGAATGAGACCCAGAGATCAAGGGAGCCAGATGATGTCACCCACTGAGGCCAGCTTTCCAGGACAGAGCAGGACGGAGAATGGATGTGGTCAGGCAAACGAGGAGTAACCCGCATAGCCTCACTCACTTATGTGGCGGAAACAGAGGGGGCTTTTCTCCTTTTAGAACAAATCCCCTACCAGTGCTGGATCTCCTTTTCATTCCCAAGTGACCTGTATTTAAGTTTCTAGAGACAGAATGCTCGCCACCTTCCATAACAGCTCTTTCTTTGAACAGCTGCGACTGCTAGAAAGTTCTTTATAAATCAGACAAAATCTTCCTTCCTGGAACTTTCACCTGCTGGTTTCATTCTGTTTCCTCAGGATGACAAAAAACACCCACATTTCAGATGTCTTCAGCACTCTGGTTCCTTCCTCTAGACACACGCTCCAGGCTAGTGTGACAATTCCCCCAGGCCACCCGATCACCCAGGTGTGATCTGTCCAGGTGAAGCAGGACATTTATTTTCCTTCTTTAAGAAGTTCCTCATCAGGGGCGCCTGGGTGGTTCAGTCAGTTGAGCACCTGACTTCGGCTCAGGTCACGATCTCACGGTTTGTGAGTTCCAGCCCCATTTGGGGCTCTGTGCTGACAGCTCAGAGCCTGGGGTCTGCTTCCGATTCTCTGTCTCCCTCGGTCTCTGCCCCTCCCCCACTCACCCTCTGTCTCTCTCACTCTCGAAAATAAACATTAAAATTAAAAAAAAAAGTGAAGTTAAAACAGCAAGAACAAACATTTGGAAATATGCACCAAATCAAATCAAGGCTCATCATTTGTCTTTTCATTTCTAATGAATTCTAACTCGTTTTAGACTGACATTGATAAATGCCATTAGATAGAAACTACTTTTTAGACAAAAATATCAACTTTTCTGCCCTGATTTGTGTGAAAACCTCAAGAAGTCTGGTGAAAATAAACATTTTGTCAGTGGAATCAAAACGCAAAGCTAAATACATCTTTAAGAGACCCGTAAATCCCTGTGTAAGGTATAAGGCGGGTATCCAGTTTCCAAACCAGACCAAAACCAAATACATCCTGTACTTCATTTTCTTGTTTCAGATTTAGAAAAGAAGATCCAAGATTTGAATCTGAGTAGACAAGAAAAAGCTGACCAACTGAAAGAGTTGGAAGATCAAGTTGTTGCCATTAAAAATGAGATTGTTGAGCGAGAAAATAAATATGCTGCTTGCTACAGTTAGGCAGAGGGGAAGTACGAATCACCTGTGCCTTCTTTTCTGGCTTCTGACAAGTAAACCTGAGGAGGTGTGCTGAACGTGAGAAACAGGAATGGTCAGTCCTGCCTGCCTCCCCGTCCCGAGCCCGGTCCTTGCCAGAGATCTGAGCTGGGCCCAGGCAATGCTGTTCCGCATGGAATAGAAAGGGGGAAGCAGAGAAATCGCCTCTGGCTTGAGAAACCTTTCCTCTTGCCTTCCTTTCTCTTTCATAACCTAAAAATAATTTGTTACATATGGCAAGCACAAATCTAAATAAGTATTCTATTTACTAATCATCATTTCAGTCAAGCGAAACTAAATGTGAAATGACTTGCTAGGGGCTGGGGGACAAGGGGAAAAGTGTTACTAATCAGTGGGCATAAAGTTCCAGTGAAGCAACGTGAATACGTTCTAGAGTTCTGCCTTACATTACATGTAAGTCAAGGATAACGTATTGCACACTTACAAGTGTGTTAAGAAGGTAGATCTCACGGTGCCTGCGTGGCTCAGTCGGTTGGGCATCCAACTCTTGATTTCAGCTCAGGTCATGATCTCATGGTTTGTGAGATCCAGTCCCACGTCAGGCTACCCATTAGCAGTGTGGAGCCTGCTTGGGATTCTCTCTCTCCCTCTCCCTCTCTGCTTTTTCTCTGCTTGTGCTCTCTCTCTCACTCTCAAAAAAAATAAATAAACTTAAAAAAAAAAAAAAGGTAGATCTCATATTAAATGTTCTTACCACAATAAAGTAAAATAAATTTAAGCAAATGAAGTTAAAATAAGTCAATGTCTCTAACACTAGAATGGAATAAATCTGGATGGCATGTGCTAGCTTGTCCTGTATTTGATTTTTATTTGGATTTGCGCTATGTACGAAACTATCACTCTATCGTGAGTAAAATGCATAGAATTCAAAATGTAATTAAAAAAATTTTTTTTTACATTTATTTTTTTTGAGAGACAGAGAGAGACAGAGCACAAGCAGGGGAGGGACAGAGAGAGAGGGAGACATAGAATCTAAAGCAGGCCCCAGGCTCTGAGCTGTCAGCACAGAGCCCGAAGCAGGGCTCGAACCCATGAACCGTGAGATCGTGACCTGAGCCGAAGTCAGATGCTTAACCGACCGAGCCACCCGGGCGCCCCCAAAATGTAATTTTTATACCCGCTTCCCTACATATCCATTCTCTCAACCAAAGAATTCCACCCTCCCCAAATGGCATTGGAACAATATTCAAAAAGATAAATATTGAACTACTTTTCATAATTTGTCTGTAAGCATTTTTGCTGCAAAATCTGATTTTTGAAAGAGTAGCAATCCTGCTGTTATTGTTTGGTATGAAAGATCGGGTTGTCTCATTTCCAATTAGGTCTATGAGTCCACATTAACTTGTTTTGCATGTCTGCTATATAACAGAGCACAGTGCTTCTATTTGTGAAAGTTGTCCTTCAGCAGGGTTATTTTAAGGGAATCTAGCCCCTCATTTTTGCATAAGAAATAATGGACACTGACACTGCCATATGAAAGAGGAAAGCAGCTGGAACCATGTCCCTTAAAGACTGACTCATAAAAACTGGATTTAAACATTTAACGAAGGGGGCTTTAGGATTACATAGAATTATGACATTTCTTAAAACATAGATTATTTAGGAAAATTGCAGTTTCCCGGGAGATCCTGAAGAATGGAATGACATTTTTCTACCGGAAAGACCCCCCAGAAATCTCTCTTGAAACATGATTGTAATGTTCTTACACTTTTGGAAACTTCTACGAAAACAAATGACACACGGAGTTGAACACTAGACTGTCACAATGTCTACGTTGTTTGCTCCAACGTACAGAGTGGAACACACTCCAGCTTTCCCACCAGGACACTGACTTCCACCTTTGAATGGGTGGTTGACTTTCCAAGCATGGGTATCTGTCTGCAACAGCAACACTCAACCGTTTTACCTTTTTAGTGGTTGGAGACTATGCAAGTACCAGCCAGAGAGTGTGGAAAAGGTTGAAGAGGAAGGAGTT
Source organism: Panthera tigris (assembly GCF_018350195.1). Taxonomy (NCBI): domain Eukaryota; kingdom Metazoa; phylum Chordata; class Mammalia; order Carnivora; family Felidae; genus Panthera; species Panthera tigris. Next base: position 76,104,252 of record NC_056661.1, read on the forward strand.
TCTGTCTTCTGACCAGGAGGCTATTGAGGTCACCCCGGGCAGCAAATTCCCCAGCGCTGAGGAAAGCACGGGAATCAAGTGCAAGGGCAAGATAAACCCACCATCTCTCCTCCAGGCCTCAGGGGATGAGGGATCCCGGTTGGAGGAGGTTAGGAAGTATGTGATGTATTTTGGAAAGACTGTAATCAAAAAGTGGTTATGCTTTCTAAACTTTGGTGTTTAATAAGCCTTGGTTATCTTAAAAAAAAATGGGCATATGCAAAAAATCTTCTTCCTGAGATAAATCATTTGTAACTTGTACCGTTTGCTGTATTGGTTGTTCAAGAAGTGACCCAGGCAAAGATTCGGTGAAATGGTATCTTTTATACGTTGCAGAGTCATCTGAAAATGTGTGGCAAGATCTACTGTAAGACTTAGTTGAACCTGCATATTAAGAAAATAATCTTGGGGCGCCCGGGAGGCTCAGTCGGTTAAGCGTCCGACTTCAGCTCAGGTCACGATCTCACGGTCCGTGAGTTCGAGCCCCGCGTCGGGCTCTGGGCTGATGGCCCAGAGCCTGGAGCCTGCTTCCAATTCTGTGTCTCCCTCTCTCTCTGCTCCTCCCCCGTTCATGCTCTGTCTCTCTCTGTCTCAAAAATAAATAAACGTTAAAAAAAAATTTAAAAAAAAAGAAAATAATCTTAAACAGAGGGGCAGAAAAGCTTTGTGAATAATTTGTTATAACACTCCTTGTATTAAAAATGCGAAGAATCCAAATAACTAACAATAAAAGACCAATTAAATATTATGATTTTACCAGTCTGGTTCTTGGATGCAAACATTGAAAACCAACACGAGCTCATCATGCAGGAAACGGCTTTATTTAAACGTAATCTAACAGCACATAAAATGGGAGAAATGGCTGGAGAGACTGCAACCAAGGACAATTATGCCTCGGGAACACGTCTGAGATCACACTCCCAGAAATCCCGGGTGAGGATGCTAATGCTGTCCCTACTGGACACTCTAACCATCTAGTTAATTCTTCACTGTCTTGCATCTTGCATCACTCTCTCATGACTCAACATCCCTGGGAACACTTTCCAGCCTGAGCCTCTTCATGTGCCCTGGCCACCAGAGAGAAGAGAGAATGTCCGCCTCCTTTAGCTTGGGTAGTAGGAGGGGGGTTTCGCCTCCACCAGTCTCTGGAATCTTCCAAGGTAGGAAGTATTTTGATGCCAAGCATCAAAAAATTATAAATTTCCATTATAATCTGACTCTTCCTAATATCATGATGCATTCTTCATCCCCCTTTTGATTCTAAAACCAAAACAAATGCTTCCAGGGGCACCTGGGTGGCTCAATTGGTTAAGCATCCAACTTCCGCTCAGGTCATGATCTCTTGGTTCATGAGTTCGAGCCCTGCGTCTGGCTCTGTGCTTACAGCTCAGAGCCTGGAGCCTGCTTCAGATTCTGTGTCTCCTTCTGTCTCTGCCCCTCCCTTGCTCTCTCTCTCTCTCTCTCAAAAATAAACATTAAAAAAATTTAAAAACACAGATTGAGATTGCAAACTTCATCTCTGTGACTCCTCAAGAGGATGTATTAGGATTGATGCTTTTCTTCCCTTGCTACTCATTCCACGTTCCCTCTGCCTTCAGCAAGCATCTCTTTGCCAGTTAGAGTGACCCAAACCTCCTTTCCTGAGGATTCTGTCTTTGAAGGTCCTTCAAGTACAGGGGTAGAGTGCTCTTACATTTTGCCCTTGGATGTGGCAGGACTGGATTGTGGAGATTGTAGTCACATGCCTCTAGGCTGCCACTGTGTAACAGCAGCCCTTTAAGAGTTGAGATCAAGTACCCCAATCCAAAGCATAATTCCCCCCTTTTTTAGCCTGTTTATCCTCTAGCATGAGGACCCAGAAATAGCTGGGTATTGGCGTGTTTTCCAATTGAATGGTGCAACTATTGTGTCGTCTAGTAAGAACGTACTTCCTTAGAGACCAGAACCCAAAGTCAGGTATAGGAAGCAACATTTGGCCTGCGAGTCATTTGGATGTAACTGTGAACAGTGTCACACAGACTTTCACTCTCTGTTGGTTTTAGATCCATGTATACTGCATAGGAGAAGGCTCCATCAGCTTTCACGGAAGCAGGAATGGCTCTGTCTGGCATCCGCATGAATACATTTTCTTTTTTTTTTTTTTAAGTTTATTTATTTATTTTGAGATGGGGGGGGCTGTGAGAGAGGGGGAGGGGCAGAGAGAGAGAAGAGAGAGAGAATCCCAAGCAGGGTCCACACTGTCAGCGCAGAGCCCGATGTGGGGCTCAAACTCACAAACCGCGAGATCATGACCTGAGCCGAAGTTGGATGCTCAACTGACTGAGCCACCCCAACATGATATACATTTTCTTTGCCTTGGTTACAATTTTTCTAATTGTTTCCTATACTTGAGTTGACTGAACGCTACATCTACCCAGCACTGGGAAGTCTCCTGAGGTGTGTGAGGGACCAGTAGAGAGAAGTCTAGATGAATTCTGTGCATCTCAGAGCAGGGTTGAGTGAAGGGCAGGAGACAGCCAAGACTGAGACCGAGATTAGTGGCCGGGCTTATAGAGACTGGGACCGGCAAGACCCAATAACAGGGCAGCAGACAGGATCTAAGACTCTGAATGTGGAAGGGAGAGCAAGATGGTGGACAGCGCACTGGGTAGGTCACACACGGTGTGGGTCAGAGGTCAGAAACATTTGTAAACCAGCTAGTCTCAGCAGAAAATCATTACGGAATGGGAATGCAATCTGGTGCAACCACTCTGGAAAACAGTATGGAAGTTCCTCAAAAAACTAAAAATAGAACTTCCCTACGACCCAGCAATTGCACTACTAGGCATTTATCCAAGGGATACACGTGTGCTGTTTCAAAGGGACACACGCACCCCAATGTTTATAGCAGCACTATCAACAACAGCCAAAGTATGGAAAGAGCCCAAATGTCCATCGATGGATGAATGGATAAAGAAGATGTGGTGTGTGTGTATACACACACACACACACACACACACACACAATGGAGTATTACTTGGCAATCAAAAAGAATGAAATCTTGCCATTTGCAACTACGTGGATGGAACCGGAGGGTATTATGTTAAGTGAAATTAGTCAGAGAAAGACACAAATCATATGACTTCACTCATATGAAGACTTTGAGACAAAACAGATGAACATAAGGGAAGGCAAACCAAAATAATATAAAAACAGGGAGCGGGACAAAACAGAAGAGACTCATAAATATGGAGACCAAACTGAGGGTGGCTGGAGGGGTTGTGGGAGGGGGGTGGGCTACATGGGCAAGGGGCACTAAGGAATCTACTCCTGAAATCATTGTTTCAGTATATGCTAACTAATTTGGATGTAAATTTAAAAAAATAAAAAATTAAATTAAAAAAATTAAAAAAAAAATCATTATGAAAGATCAGGACACAGACCACATGAGGCAGCTGCTGTGGTCCATTAAGGAAACCACTCTATCTTCTCCTAAATTAGAAACCGATCTCAGGTGAAGGGCAGCTCAGGGCCAATAGTTACTTGCAATTAGCCCAAAGCACCAAGATGCAAAAGGAAGTGAGGGGAAACCAAAAGCAGATCTTGCCAAGACCAAACAAGCCCGAGGGGGAACAGGCTAGAAATTGCTATTCAATATCCCTTCTCTCCCTTCATTCTTTGGGTAATAGGACTCCTCCACGTTTTAACTGGTCCACGGCTGCCTAGTTCGAGAAACCGTACTTCTCAACCTCCCTTGCAGTTCAGTGTGACCATGTGACTGAATTCTGGCCAGGAGGATAGTAGGGGAGAGTGTTGTATGCGACCTCAAGGACACAACCTTAAAAGGAAGTTGTTCACCCGCTGCGGTAGGCAGAATAGTGGCCCTCAAAATGTGTCCACGTCCTAATCTCCTTAGCCTGTAACTGTTACATCATATGGCAGAGGGAAATTAGGGCTGCAGATGGAGTTGCGGTACTGACAGCTGACCCTGAAATCTGGCAATTAGCCTGGATTATCCAGGTGGGTCCAATGTAATCGTAAGAGTCCTTAAAAGTGGAAGAGGGAGGCGGAAGAGGGAGGCAGAAAAGGAATTCGGTGAGATGTCAGCATTAGGAGGGTTTGGGCTGATGTTGCTGTCCTTCAAGATGGAGGACAGGCACCATGGTGAATGTAAGTGGACCTTAGAAGCTGGAAAAAGCAAGGAAAGGGATTCTTCTCCACTGCCTCCAGAAAAGAGCACAGCTATGCACACCACACTTTGATTTTAGCCCAGTGAGATGTGTACCAGACGTCTAACCTATAAAAATGTAAGCTAAACATGCCCTTTTAAGCTACTATGTTTGTGGTAACTGGTTCTAGCAGCAACAGGAAACTAATACAGTCTCCATTTCTTTTTCCCCTTCAAGTGGGTTGGAATATGGTGAGCCAGGTATAACCCTGTAGATGAGGATCATACTGGTGGGAAAAAAAGCAAAAGAAACTTAAGTCCCTAATTGACTAGCAGTCAGGGTTCCGGCATGATGCAGAGGGTACAAGCGGGTACCGTTTCATCAGGGAATGGTGGACAAAGATGTGGTCAGAGTGGAGGAAAACTATAAAAGGACAGCATGAGACGGGGGTCATCAGCACACTTGGCCGTGGGTGAGGAAAGACGGTAACAACTGGGAATCAGAGAGCGTGTGTAGGAAGGCCGCTCACCAGGTTCCATGACCCTTGGTAAAGGGAGACAGCCAGTCATGACCACCTTGCAGAGGATGTTGGGGCATAAAGACCTGATGCCGCCCTCCCCAGTCACAGCCAGTCTCTCGTTAGTGCTTCCTGTTTGCGAAACCAAGATATCAGACTGATGCTGCCCATGTAGACCAGCCTCCTGGGGCTTAGGGGAGACACAATGACCATGTGCAGTACAGCTGTCTATGCCTGGCTCCTGTGGGCTACCTGCCAGCTTGAACTTGTACCAGATAGAAAAGCAAACCTCTCCTGTGATGTCACTAGGACCTTGGTCTCTGTGAAACAGCTGAACCAACATCCCTTTAGGATCTCTGGGACACTCGCGGAGTCCAAACCCTCCCCTGACTGCTACAACAGTCCCCTCTCTGTCCTACAGCATGGGGACAGTGGACTAAATTCTGGCCTGTCCCCTACGTGACTTCTCACGATTCACAGCCTCTCTGAATTTCATGTCCTTATTTCCTGCAGCTGTGAAATGCTAATGACTATACCTGATCTGCCTCCCACGGTCACTCACAAGGGAAAGGGCTACGAGAAGAGAAAGGTATTCCTGAAATCCTTCAGGACCTACTTCTGGTCAATCACCCCATGTATGTTACATCTCCCCTACTTCTTTCTAGTGGCTCCTAGAGTGAGCGCTGGCTTTCTTGAAAGTCCCATTGTTGTCGGTCTGCCAAATCTGATTTTTCCGTGAGGAAAACCTCCCTTCAGCCAAAGTCCTTCTCTTCTCTGGCCTAGCTGAAAACACTTTCTCTGAAATGTCCTCTTACACTGCCCGTTCGCTGATAAGCCTTATCTAACCAGATAGCAAGTTCCGTGAGGACACAGAACATATGTTCAGCCACTTCTATAGCCTTTATAGAACTTAGCACAGAGTGAAACATGCTAAATATTTGTGCACTTACGTATTCCATAAATCGACTCCCAATTGTTGCAAATCAGACAGTCCTCGGACCATCCCTGAATGAAAATGTTTTCCGCTGCAACATGAAACTGGCTTACCATGTGGGTTGGCCCCTCTAAAAATGTAACTGAGAACAATGCAAGTCTTTAACTCCATATTTAGAGGGGGAAAATGTCCACTGGGAATTGAGTACATGCATAGGACAAAAGAAATCCTTTTCTCCCATCCCTCCCGCTCTCTGTAACTGACACCCTATAGCAGCTATTGAAAATCCCCTCCTTTCTCTGGAAAAAGTCTCCGCCGGAAAAACTCTTTCCCCCCCCCCCCCCCCAAGCAAGGTCCCTGCTCTTTCCTCTCAAATCTGGTTCTTCCCCCTGCATTTGGACACTCTCGCCTTTCCTTGGCCATGGATGTTTGTTTACAAGATTGTTGATATTTTCCAAGCCACAGGGCCATAAATTGGAGTGCACCACTCCCAAATGAAGGTCATGGCCTCACAGACAGGCGACAGCTACAATTCCCAGGCAGAGCTTCCTGAGCCAAAATGAAGGACAGCTTTGCGTTGCATTCAATTAGGCTTTGTATAGAAAAAGTGACTGCTAAGTGGCTAAGCAGAAAGCCTTAACACATTTGAAAACATTTTTATGTGTTCATAAAACATATATTTATACAACATAAAGGTTTATATATTTATGTATATTTAAGATTTATGCAAAGTTTATGTAAAGACAGCTACAATTCTTAGGTTCCTCAGTAATCCTTAGCCATTCAACAAACTAGTTGAATCAAACCCTCCTGTGTGCAAACCCTCACACATACGTACCCATTCTTCTTCCTCCCTTGCCAACAATCCCCACCCCTCCCGCAAAATAAACCTGAACAGAAGTTTTTTTTCATCACTTTATATTCCTCACTGAAAGTTCTTTGCCAGCCCTGAATCTCCTGCTTCAGAGAAGTGACAAACTTTGGTGACCAAAGTTTTCACAGGCTCTTTCCATTATAAGCATTAAAGCTTTTAGGAACAGAGATGCCTGCTTACAATTTACCAGAAGACTGCTCCGTTTGTTCTCTCCTGTTTCCTTCCCTCAAGGTTCTGTTTCTTCTCTTGAGAGAGAGAAAGAGAGCAAGAGAGCGCGCGAGTGAGCATTTTTTTCCCTCTCCCTCCAACATAAAGCAGATGAAGGATGACTTCTCTTAACACCTGCTCATCTATCAGCATCTAGCTTTTCTCTTCTGGGAAAGAGCTTGAAACTACATATAATCTTTAGTTTTACTCGTTAAATGCTCTGAGTGGCCATTCTAGAGGGCTCCTTGTGCCCTACCAACCTGTCTGACTCAGCCTGCTAACTGAACAAACTTTGACACAAAACAGGTTTATCACAGCCTCTAATTAAACATATTAATCAGAATGCACAGGATTTTGAAGATGGTTTTCTTCATGTTCATATAAATTACGTGCTTTTTGTTTTTAAAGGTTAGCTGTTTGATTCATAGCCATGTCTAACGTGACATACGTCCATACTTCTTTGACAAACACGGAAGTCTAGGAAATAGAGGGCTGGCTACACTTTATCTCCCATTTACCAGCTGGTAATAGACTAAGTTTACTGCAAAGTTCTCTTGCTCTCCCTCCCAAGAATTAAAATCTAGTCATTAGTATGGTTACTTGCTTGCAGGGAAGACTTGGAAATAGATCACAAAACATTTACAGTGAAAAAGAAAAATTAAAATCTACCAGTGGAAGGTATTCCCTGTAAAGGACTGTCCAAAAAGTACTACATGGAACTGGGCAAACCCTTAGAGATGCTAGCTACAGACATCTCTCTGGGGCTGTGGCATGTGATCTTCTCTCCAACCTTGCCTCTCCTTCAGGAAAAAGGTTTAGGAAAGCCAAAATGCAAGAGATTTAAAGAATTCCCTCCCCCTCTCCCCTCATTTTCAGAAGAGTACTGAGGTTACTTTAGCTGGGGTCACATAGCTAGTTGACAGAAATGTTAAGGCAGCCGTGATAGAAAACCTATCCCAGGACAATACTCATTCTATTGAACCCTCTTTTTTTTTTTTTTTTTTTTGAGAGGGGGCGGGGGAGGGGGTCTGGGGAGGGGTGGAGAGAGAAGGAGATACAGAATCCAAAAACAGGCTCCAGGCTCTGAGCTGTTAGCACAGAGCCCGATGTGGGGTTCAGATCCACGAGCGTTGACATGGTGACTTGAGCCAAAGTCAGACACTCAACCTACTAAGCCACCCAGGCGTCCCTGGACCCTCTCTTTCAAGACCACTTGTTCTTTTAACTGGTCTTAGGCTCTATTAAACAGTCCATCAAATACAGTAGAACATTTTCTTAAAATTGACTACAACTTTTTATATAAATGGCCTTAGAAATTATTTCACCGAAAGTGACTCTGCTAGAAAGAAAACAAAAGTCAAAATGGGTCACCAAATAGAAATATTTTATCATTTTTTTTAAGTTTATTTAGAGAGAGCACAAGCAGGGGAGGGGCAGAGAGGGAGAGACACAGAATCACAAGCAGGCTCCGTGCTCCCAGCACAGAGCCCAGCACAGGACTTAAACCCACAAACCATGAGATTATGACCTGAGCCGAAGCCAAGAGTTGGACGCTTAACCACTGAGCCACCCAGGTACCTTGAAATACTGTATCCTTAATGTTAGTGAACAAACATGTATCCTCTTGTGGGACTAGTAGGTCTTTTAAGAACAGCCAACTAAAGGAGCATATGGTTGTCACCAAACATATTCAACAGAATTCTTTTCAGTCCTCAAACCTTCCACGTAGTTTTTAAAAATAGGGCAACAATGTACCTTACAAATAACGAGGTAGGCCAGATTTTAAGTAGTAAGTTGTATTATTTCTACAACTTATTACAATATGTGTGTATTCAACAAAATTCATTTGGTCATGTAGAAAAACAAACCCAACTACTATAGTCCATCTATAGGACATGCAACCAATTTCCAGGACTCTGTAATAACCAAACTCCTACCTAGACTCTTAGCTCTGTGAAAGTGAATATTTAACCCAAGTTGTTGTTTTTTTCCTTGACTCCCAATGGAGCCTATTAAAAGCATCACTATACTGTGAACTTTCTAGAAAGGAACAGGAATGGAAGTTTCATGGAGCCTGAAAAATCTAACAGCCAAACTAGTGTTTGAGGATTCCAGAGATTCGTACCATGGGAAGAAGCTCAAAGCTTGGAAAGGCTGTATAAACATCCCATATCTAAAGATAAACACTTGGGGATCTTTACGACACTGACGTTTAGCTTTGTGTTGGCCATACTGCATGAGGACTCACCTAGGAAAGCAAAATACTAATGGAGAAGGTCACGTATTGGGGATTAAAAGAACAATTGTTTTCATCTGGAAAGAAGTCTAAACTTTATTACAGACCAATATAAAAAAGTGAATGTATTTAGATAGGATATGTTTGAAGTGGCAATTTTTCCTTTTTAAGATCCCAGTTCTTTTCTTAGCTCTTCAGACCATACCATCATGCATTCTATACAGCAGATATACAGAGATGGGTATACTAAAATTCCTCCATAACAAATTCCATTTTTCCTCTCCATCCACTTGGGAGGGCAGCTCCAACATGCAGACAACCTGAAGGATTTAAACATTTATAAACATGTGTCTTTGTCAGAAAAAAAAAAAAATCCACTCTCAACGGTGAACACAGTTTACCATATTTTGTTTGGAGCCTAACAGCAAAGGAGGCAGTTAAGAAGAATTTTAATCCTGGCTACTCTTAACATTGCAAACGCAAATTGACCATAACTGTTTCTACTCTACTCAGACTCAAGTTTGTATCAAATACCTGCATCTTTTAAGGGATAGCAGCAAGATTGATTTGTTTCTCTTCTGTTTTGACTGTGCAGAAGACAGACTTTTTTCTCAGGGATGTGAACATTGCAATACTTTGATCAAGGTTACAGAGTTTATTAAAGTGAACTTCACTTCTGCACATAAAAGTTCACTTTGGAGCAGGCGATCACAGGAAACTCTCCTAATTCTGAAATGATTTTTAGAACAAAGCCTTGACATGTTCATTACGGAGAAAACCCTAAAATAAGGGGAAACTATCATTTAAAATTTGGGGCTGTCTGTAGGCAATTCCTGTATGGTTTCCCTTTTTAATCCCTCAAGAAATATAATGTACATATATTACATTTATTTTTCATAATTGGAGCCTACTTTCTCCCAGTTATGCCCTAAAAATGGGACTGCATCTTTTTAGGGAAATGTCTAGTATTCCATTACAGGGGTCTAGCATAATTAACCTAAATGATCATCAATAGGGGGTTGGTCATTTCCAGTTTTTCTCTTATTTAAAAACAACAGTGTAAACCTCTTTATCTGCATGATTTGGCATATTTTCCCTGAGTCAAAGTTATATATAATTTAATATTTCAGATTGCCCTCCGGAAAGGCACGCTTTTACCTTTCTAGCAATCAGTTCTGTTGGTGCCCTTATGAACCTCGTTACAGATGACACGGTGAGACCTGGGGACGTTGACTTACCATTCTGTCAACAGAAACGGTGAAAAGTATGGTGCTATATATACATAGTACTAATGTATATTGGGTATGACTCATTCTGGCTGAAGAATTACCTGTGAATTATTTCTCCCCGGAAAGCACACTGGGCGTAGATCCAGGCATTTATTGAATGAACACGTTCAACAAATACCTGATGAGCTCTGTGCTCAGTGCTGGGCAAATTCGGATGCTCTCCATGCACTCGCAATTTAGCAAACACAGAAAATCTCCTACGCTAACAATCTGCTTGGTGGACATTCGTCGGATACCAGCGATGTGCTCTGTGCTGGTGCTAGGGATACAGTGCAAGAGATGAGGCGCCTGGCCTCGTGTGTGGCACAGCTGGTCCAGAACAATCTAGAAAGCTCTTTTCCAAGAGGTGTCTGTCCAAGTATTGCATCTGGGCAGTGGAAACTGAGAAGGTTCCACGTGCAAAGTACCATCAGAGCTGGACTTTGAACATAAGTAGAAGCTGTCTTGGCAGAGAAGACCGAGAAGGCATTCCAGGCAGAAGGAACTGGATGAGCCAAAAACCAGGGTTTAGCTTTTGCGAATGGTGAGTATATTCAGGCTACAGCTTGTTGGGGGGTGAGAGGCTGCTAGCTCAGAATGCAGAATTGGGAGTAATTACAAGGGGCCACATTTCGAAGAGCCTGTATTGTGTGCTAAGGCACGTGACCTTTGTACCTGTTTTACAGATGAGGAAACCGAGGCATAGAAATGTGACTTACATGGTCCCAATTTGTTAAGAGCCATGTTGTCTCATTTAGTAAATTCATTGGTGACTAGAAAGAATGGATTTTAATTTCCTAGGTCTTTCTTTGAATTTGCATTTTAAGGTAAAAACCCAGACTTAGCCCAAATTCAGCATATGCTGTATTCAAAGTAAAACAGACATTTATATCTAAAACAAACAAACAAAAACCTAGGGTTACAATTTTTTGGTCTGATTATACCAGCTACAGACATTAGATTATCATTCAAAAAGTTAAAACGTTATTTAACCCCCATCCCAAACATAATGCCCGTACCTTCCCTGAAAGTACCCACCATCTTGCTACGCCTCTTCCTAGAACTTTCTAGAACTTTGCCTATTCATGTATGCATACATGTATATGTGTATAGAAATAGAACATTGTGGTGTTCGTTCTTCATCTTAGACTTTAACGCTTGTTACTCTTCTTGCTAATAGTATACGTATTTAAGACAGCCTTGGCCTTCTCTAAATGTAGAACATATACCATTAGTACATAGCAGTGATTGGCACATAGAAACTACTCAAGAAATGTTAAAGAATGAGACAGAGGTTGCTGCTAAGGCTTAAGGTACTAACCAGGTAGACAACTGGAGCTTCCAAAGTCGAAGGCCACCGACCAGCGATGGTCAGCACTTGGACGAAAAAGTCCTGAGTAGATGACTGAATTATCAGCCCCGTATTCCATGTTTTCCAGATAGGATCACAGAGAAACCATTTACTCAGAGGTTAATAGCAGCATCCCATTTAGCCATCTCGGAAAGGGCAAACACATCCTCCAACTTCTTTGTCTGGCAAACAGCCTGATACGTGAAATAGCACCTAACCCTGGAGTGAGGCCGAGTGCTGGCTTGTTTCTGATGGGATAAAAATGCAGCCACTCGCCTCTGGGTGGGCTGCCCTTCACAAGTCTGATTACCAGCCTTGGCAGCCTCAAGCGCGACGGCCTTGATGAAATAAATACTCTTTCCGGAAGATCGGGCTTATTCTAGAGGGACCGCAGTTGTACAGTCAATTCTTCTAGAAGGCCAAGGGCATCGTGGTGGGGGATAATGAGGCAAGGCTGTGCTACACGACAGAGGTGATGGCTTCTGAACTAGCATTTCCATCACTTCTGACACGTCCTCCGATCAAAGGTTCCATCTTCTCAGGGAAAAGACCGGATTGGGAATCAGGATCCCCTCCGAGTACAAGCCATGGGTAGAGCATTTAACTTGCTAATTAAATCTAGTTTCCCAGATCACCCTAGGTAATAATTAATAACCTAGAACTATGCGATAGGGTTGCAGCAAGAGAGTAGGTTAAACTATCCCTTCAAGCCTCTGGTACAAAGATACTGACTGAACCTTATTGGGCTCAAAATAGAGGTTAAATAAATGCTTTTTCATTCCCTAAGCATTTCCTAAGTACCTACTGTATGCCAGGCATGTGACTGGGGACTCCTAGGGAAATGTGGTGAGGACTTTAGGGACTTACTGGGAAGTGAACTGGACATTTCAAATGGAGAAAGACAGAATCTGGATTAAAAAAGTGTAAAGGAAGAGTTAAAAAAAAAAAAATACAGAATGCCCTTTTCTCCTCCTCGGGCTATTGACCAAATTTCAGCATCCTTACAAAGCCAAGGGAAGTAACACCAACTGAAATAAAATTTTCAGAAGAGTCTTTAAAATGTAATTTTAGGGGGCACCTGGGTGGCTCAGTCCATTAAGCATCCAACTTCGGCTCTGGTCATGATCTCTTGGTTCGTGAGTTCGAGCCCCGTGTTGGGCTCTGTGCTGACAGCTCAGAGCCTGGAGCCTGCTTCGGATTCTGTGTCTCCCTCTGTCCGCCCCTCTCCTGCTCAGGCTCTGTCTCTCTCCCCTGAAAATAAACATGAAAAAATAATACAGTTTTAGGCAGATTTCCATAAGAGGTGAACTGAGTTTAATTAAAAGTGTTTCTAAAATGCAACTATCAAACTCTCAGTGCTAGCTTCTACTCAATTGGATGTTTGTGATTTTCAAGCAAGCAACCGTTTTAAAACAAAAAGCAGGCCTCAAATTTTGGATGTCGATGTATTTTGTCCAAGCACATAGCTCATCTGAAAATTTTTTTTAAGTATTTATAGAGCAAATAGTTGTGATAATTTCTTAAACTCCCAGTTATACAAATGTTTGTGAATGTAACTATCAAAGTTGACAAAAGCTGACCAGAGAAACAAAAACCTTTACTTTTAAAGGTCTTAAACTGTATTCTATGTGAACGGCAAGTAGTTTTGTTTTTCATTCTTTTTTTTTTAATTTATTTTTTTAACTTTTATTCAGTTTTGAGAGACTGAGAGAGACAGAGCGCAAACAGGGGGAGGGTCAGAGAGAGAGGGAGGCACTTAATCCGAAGCAGGCTCCAGGCTCTGAGCTGTCAGCTCAGAGCCCGATGCGGAGCTCGGACACACAAATGATGAGATTATGACCTGAGCCGAAGTTGGATGTTTAACCGACTGAGCCATGCAGGCGCCCCTTGTGTTTTTCACATTCTTACTGCCCCTCCTTCTTACACAGGACACTCTTGAATGAAGGTAAAGATATGATATGCCAGAAAAATGAAACTAGTTCATGACTAGTATTCAAGTCTAAAAATGTTTAATTGACTACATCGAGGTTAATCCTGCTATGAATCTAATTTGAAAAAAAAATTTAAGAGCTTTGCTAAGGCTCTTTAGCCTTACCTCAAACATTAATCTCTCTCCTACTCATTTTTAAAGTGCCAGGATAGCAACCAGATGCTAAAATCCATAAACAAAGAATAAATAGCTGAAAATGTGTCCCACTTAGAATGTTTCTACGGCATTCTTGTTAAATATAGACAAACAACTTTGAAAGACGTTTGGAATTCACAGGCATCTCTGGGTAGAAAGTGCCACCCTACCCCTGCTGGGATCTAAAGTGTCTTCTTGGCCCCCTTGCTGGAGGTGAAGTTCGATGGGTATGCAGCCTTGAGAGAGTCTGTAAAAAGCATGGATGTGACCTTCTTATACTTATTTTGGTGACTACCTTAAAACATTCAAATATAGACTCGGGTACTCATTTGTGACCTTCTGAGCTCTTTAAGAATAGACAGAGGGCTGTTTTTAAGATCGTATTGATAAGGGTCTGCTTGGATCGTGATAAAGTAGGTCATGTTGCAATTGAAAACAAAAACGTCCCAGATCTCAGGCTACAAACAACAAAGCTTCGTAAGTCTGACGCTACATGTCCAGAAAAATGTATTGGCTCGGGGAATGTCCGCTGGCTTTAGGCATAGCTGGATCAAGATATTCTAAGGTGGTACTTAAGGATCTTCCCTATTGCTTCCCCCAGTTCTGCTCTTCTCTGTGGTCAGCCCCAGTCTCCAGCCGCCACCAGCTCCATCCATATAACTTCAAGTCCAGGGAGAGAGCGCTTTTTCTCTCCCACAAAAATCCCAGAAGTCACCTCACTGGAAAACTTGAGTTGTATACCCATCCCCAACACTGGGTTTGGGTTCCCCGAACCAAACACTGGGAAGAAGAAGAGAAAGGGGTACTGATTAGCCTGGAGCCCATGGAGGGATTAGCCCCATCCAAATTCTGTTGGGCTGACAACATCAAAGGACTAGTCCCCCCAAGAGAGTCTGGGGACTGTTCCCAGACAAAGGGATGTTAATACAAGCCCAAATAGCAGCTTCTATTGTATAGTCTGAGACTGAAAATGCTGTGACGCCCTGCCTGATTCAGGCCTTCCATATTCTAGAAGGTGATGGTATTCCTATGGGCTCCCTTAATGGTCATAAGGAACGGTTATTCAGTTTTAGTCATTCATCCAACAAGCAGATACTTAGTGACTCTGTACACCGAAAACTCTGCCCTTGGATGAGAATACAAATTTCAATAAAACACAGTGCCTGCCCTCAGAGAGCCCCTGAGGGCAAGGGCATTTGACACAAAATTACAAATTACTGTCCCGCATATTATGAGAGGTACTAGATGGAGAAAGTGCCACGTGACATTTGTTCTAAATTTTCCTGGTCATGGAACTTCTTGAGCTCATTACTGATTCTCACAAAGTACCCTTCAATCTAATTTTCAAAACAGCCCAAATCTAGTATTTTTCATGAGAGCAGAGTTAGGTAGACAGCCAGGTTTTAGAACCTAAAGGTCAAAGCCCAGAATGTGACCTCCTTGTCATTACGCTGTCAATCCAGGACTTAAAACGAGACCCATAAGTGGCATTTTAAGACTGTGACGATAACCTTGAAAGCAGTTTTTGCTTTGTTTTTCCAAGCAAATAATCAAGGCCTCGGGGAGACAA
Source organism: Panthera tigris (assembly GCF_018350195.1). Lineage (NCBI taxonomy): Eukaryota > Metazoa > Chordata > Mammalia > Carnivora > Felidae > Panthera > Panthera tigris. The sequence goes on from NC_056661.1 coordinate 76,119,521, forward strand.
CTGTTGTACATTCTTTGAGACTGAACGGCCAACAGTTTGCAGTCACATCTGCTATTCAAGATGCTGCAGAACTTTCCAGTAAAAGACTGCCTTGTGCTGAAGCAGGTAGTGACAGGGGGGTACATGTGTGGAATGAATAAGAGGGTAGGGGTGGTGTCAGCAGGAGTAAAGCCTCAATGAGCTTTACTAGCAAGAGTGATTCATGCCTCCTACATTTGTAACATCAGAGAGGAAGAATTGGTTCATGAGCAAAATTTGGAAGTGTTCCTAAAATGAACTCCAGTCTGGTGATATTTCTTTTGCTACTTGACTAGAAACTCATGTTGGATAGAAAGTGGACATTTAAGATTTAAAGAAGTTTTTAGAACCTAGAGTCCAGTCTTTATTTACTTCCACTCAAGAAACATTTATTGAGCACCTACAACGTGCCCATGTCATATTAGGCAACGTTTGTGCATAAATCGGTGTTGCTCAATACTTGGCCTGGACTCACTGTCTAGTGGAGATAAGGGCATAAACAAATAGTTACAGCGTTATGTCATTTACGCCGGAACAGGCTTTTACAAGGTGCTGGTGGACAGAGTTGGGGGTGGAGAGGGGGTAGAGACGAAGTCTATTTAAGTGGATGCTTCAAAGATGCGTGGTAGTTCACTACACTGATGAGCTCAAGGAGGGTCCATGGGACAGAGAGGCACAGTATAAAGCATGCCCTGTGTTGGGAACTTCAGGAAGCTCACATGGGCAGAGGGAAGCCATTGAAGGCTTTTGAACAAGGGAACGACATGATCAAAGGGGTGCCTCAGAAATCCCTCTGGTGATGTTAGGGAGGATTAGACCAGCGGAAAGGGAGAGTTTGGAATCAAAACGGCAGCCAGGGAGGCTCCTGCAGGGTTCAGACCAGATGGCGAGGGCAGACTGAACTAAGGCAGGGTGATGAGGTTGGAGCGAAGGGAACGTGGTGGCTGGTTGCTGGTAAGATAGAAATGACAGGAGCTAGTGATAGGAAGAGGTAAGGAGATGTTAATGTCCAATATGAGTCCCAAGCTGGGCTGGTTTTAAGGAGGATGTGTACAGTCTCTGAAGGGTCCCGGGCTAGGTTTACTGCTCTGTCACCATCTTGAAATCATTAATTTTTGAACAAAGCGTCCCCGTGCTCCTTTTCCTTTTTCACTGGGCCCTGCAAATCATATAGCGAGTCTTGTTCCCAGGCTCGTCTTGAGCTCAGAGGTGGATCATGGGGCCAATAACAGAAATTGGAAACAGAAGAACACATTTTGTTCCAGGAGGGATGGATGGGGAGGTGACTTAGGTTTTGCAGCACACGTACTTATGGGCCATCAAAGCAGAGATATTCAGTAGGCTGTTAGAAACTGGATGTAAATTCCAAACAAGGTAGAAGCTAGAGTTACAGATGTAGGGAGGACCAAGGTGAAGGTGGTGGAGAGGCTGGTCACAGATGAGAATGGTTATAGAAGGAAGAGAAGCTGGAGACAAAACCTTTGGGAGCACCCTATGTTTAAGGGAAAGAGAGAGGAAAGAGAAATGGGAGAGAGCGAGTCAGTCCTATGGGGAAATTTTGGAATGGTGTCCTGGAAGTCAAGGAAGAAAAGTCTCAAGAAGGCCGTGGTCGGGGTGCCTGGGTGGCTCAGTTGGTTAAGCGTCCGACTTCGGCTCAGGTCATGATCTCGCGGTTTGTGAGTTCGAGCCCTGCGTCAGGCTCTGTGCTGACAGCTCAGATTCTGTGTCTCCCCGTCTCTCGGCCCCTCCCCTGCTCATGCTCTGTCTCTGTCTCTCAATAATAAACAAATGTTAAAAAATAAAAATAAAAAATAAAAGAAGCGCGTGGTCATGGGAGATAGACCACAGAGAGTTCCACTAGGGAAAACGGCCATTGCACTTGGCAGTTGGAGGGCCAGCAGTCATCACTGAGACCAGTGGCGGAGATGGGAGTTCTGTTATAATGGGATGAAGGAGAAACCGATTGGAAACACAAGTGCGAACTATCCTTTCAAGCACCTGGGCTAAGAAGTCAAACGGAATAAAGGAGTAGAGAGTATATAGCATAAAGAAGGGTTTTGGTTTTCTTCCCTTAAGATGGGGAAATGGAGCAGGTTTGCATGTGAGAGCATTGTGCTTAGCCGGTCAGAGGAAGACACATGCTTCCAGGACAAAAGTACGTTCCAGGACAGGGAATGGAGACAAATTCAGCAATGGAGTGGTCAGATGGTGAAGGTGTGTTATATACACTAGCCCCTGCACACACATGTTAAAAAAACAAAAAAGAAAAAAAAAAAACAACCCCCAAACAAACCACTCAACAAATCTCTTAACTGTCTCAGTAATGTTTACTCCTGAGAATGAGGTGAGAGCCTCAGGGCTGTAGGTAACTCTTTGCAATCTATGAGAAGACACTGACCAGGGAAAATGATCACCACTGAGTAGCAGGGAGGTCTTGTGAAAGAGGCAGAAGTGAATGATGCTTGCAGTACGTACGGATAAAAAACTAATAAGCAACTTTGACCCAGGGTATTAAGAGCTCAACAAGGGGAAAAGCATTTGCCTCTGAATGTTTTTTAATTAAGCTCTGAAGACCCTCCGTTGCAAAATTAAACCCTCACAACAGCACCCGCTTTCTCTTGTGTTTTCAGGGCTGCCCAGCCAGCACCAAGGACCCTGGACGTTAGCTGGAGGCAAAAAAATCTCCAGAGGCTGCAACAGGGCAAGTGCTGATTTAGTGAATAATTAATGCATCACCAAGACCTGAGGCTCCTGCCTTCCTCAGCAGAAAGGAGGTTTATAAACCCATAAAGCAGCTTTACTTTGTGGTCTAATGATTAAACTTTCCCTGGGTCCTGTTTCATTGCAGCTAAGTTAAAAGCTGACCAACTAAACCCTTCTCCCTGGGGTAATTAAAAGCAAGCAAAATCTCCTGCGGGGACTACCAACTAACTGTACTCCCCTTATTCAGGGCACTTTTGCGCAAACCCCAGCTTTGACTCCATCCATCCACTGCTAAGGCAGCAGAATTGGGCCAGTTCACTGGAAGGGCGGCAGTCCCGCCGCCTGCCTCTCTTCCCGCCCCCCTCCCCAGCCCCCAGGACGTGGGCGAGCTCTGTTTACCCCTTATTCAACCAGACAGGTCGCGCACAAGGCCATTAGAAGCCCTCTCTCCCCATAGAGTTCCTCTCTGGAATTGCCCAGGTGGCGCTTTGTGGAGACCCTGAAGGGGGTCTCATTCGTGGTTGAATCAACCCTGTCACGGTGAGATGGGAAACACGCTTCACCAGCAATAGTGTCGATGGAGAAACGACCTTAATTAGAGCCATCGTCTGGATTTAGGTAAGTAGATTTTTTTAAAACAGAATTAAACGGGCAATTCGATGCCGTGGCCACCTGGGTGGCAGGTCCAGAATAAATGTGCGCGCAAAGGAAGCCTAGGGAATAGCAGTTTCGTCGCCTCGCGTGGTGACATTAGAGACGTCGCGTCCAGCCCAAGCTTCGCGATCCCGGATTCCCTTCTTTGTAAGGCAACAAACCTGACAGGTCGACCCTCTTTCTAAAGGGTTAACCCGCCTTTCCCGGGCGCTCGGGGCGGGAGTTTGTGGCCCCGGGTACCCTTTCGTGACTCACCCCTTGCAAATGTAAACGCCCGAGTGCGCGGTAGGTCCCGCCGGGGAGGGGGTGGGGGTGTCTCGCCGCGATCCCGACACCTACCTCCGCCACCAGCCCAGACGCCTCCCGCCCCCCCGCGCTCCGGCAGGCGATGCGCACCCCGGGGTGGCCCCGCCGGAGACCGGGAGAGCCTGACGCCCGCGGCCACCGCAGGCGCGGCCTTAAAACAAAAGAGGCGCCCCGGGAGGGTGGGACCCGGACCTCACCCCCTCCCCCCGGCGGTGGCCGCCCGCCCCCTCAGCCCCTACTCTGCGTGTGCGCATGAGCGGAGGCGCCTCCCCCGGTTCCTCCCAAGGCTAAACTTTCTAATTCCCTTCTTTGGGCTCGGGGCTGCGGGGAGAGCGCTCGCACCGCCCGGGCAGGAGGACATAGTGGCTGAGCGCTTTTTCCCCTCCGACCCCCCGCTTCCGTGGGAGCGGCAGGAAATGGAAGGGCCCCTCTCCTCTCTCTGAACAGTTGCTCTCTCTTTTTGTGTTTCTTTCCTCCACCTCTCCAGAAGGGAAGACGGGGAAAGCGGGCAGGCGGCTCGGCGGGTGCGTTCTACCCTCCTTCGCCGTGTCCCCTCGGCTGTGCAGGGACCGGCCATGGGGCTGCTCCAGGTGTTCGCTTTCAGTTTCTTAGGTAATTGCGCCGCGGCGGTGGGGAGAGGAGTGGGCTTGGGAAGAAACCCCACAAGCCGTTGGACCCGGCTTCGCGGGAGCCTGGGGGGGGGGGGGCGGGAGAGGGGCTGGGGTGGGAATCGCGCCCCGGGATTAAACGCCAGCGCCCTCCGTGGCGGCTGAGGACTGCGCGCGAGGATTGCCGCGGACCCGCATCCCCGAGGCTGGGTGCCCAGAACTGGGGATCCGCGGCCCCTGCTCGGGCTTTGCACCTTTGGCGTGTTCACCGTGGGTCTCTCCACTGCGGGGGGCGGGGGACAGGCTGCCTGGGATGGGCTGGGGGGCTCGCCGCGGGGGACTCCCCTGGAGCCCTTTTCCCAGCCAAGTGACCAAGCTGAGCACAGGCTTAGTCCTGGGAACTGACTGGGGCCATGTGGCTTCAATTAACCATCGCTGTTTGCCCCCGGATGGCGCCAGAAACAGCTGGGCCGGGTGCTTCCCTGGAATGACGAAGCGTTGAAGCCACTCCAAAGCCACAGGGACTGTTCACTCACCCCTTGCTCGGGAAAGCGGCGTCCCCTGCAAGTCCCACCACCTCGCCCCCAACCGAGCGCCCGGGACCCCCAAGCGTGCACGCACACACATCCGTGACCCCACACTCACAGATCTGGCACGCACACTCACGGTTTCACACTGAGGGTGCACAGGCTGCCGCACGCACGAGGTGTATACACTCACCCACCTACTCGCATGCACATAGGCGGTTCGCCTGTCGCCTCCCCGCACACAGGTCCAGGCACAGGCACGTCAAGGTGGCTGGTCTGCACATCTACCTTTTGTGACCAGAGCTGCTTGCCCGGGACGGATGAGGGTCTCCCGGGAATGATATGGGCTGCTGGACAAATTTGACATCGTGTCTCTTTCCAAACCCTCTCCACGTCCTGGCTTCTCCCGCGCTCATCTTTCCATTGTGCCTCTATTCTGTGCATTCTGCTTTCTTCTGAACCTACTCTCTTCCCGCCCCTGCTTGTTCATTTCGCTTGGGCTCGCTCCCGGCTTGTGCCCTCCTCCCCACCTCCCCTGTCGCCTGCCCTTTCCACAGCCCTGTGCGGAGCCCAAGTGCGCGCTCAAGAACCCGAATTCAGCTACGGCTGCGCGGAGGGCAGCTGCTACCCTGCCACTGGCGACCTTCTCATCGGCCGAGCACAAAAGCTCTCGGTGACCTCGACGTGCGGGCTGCACAAGCCTGAGCCCTACTGTATTGTCAGCCACCTCCAGGTGAGGGCAGAGATCCCAGCCCTAGGCTTTGCGCGCGCGCGCGCCTCCTCCAGTCCAGACCAGAGGGGCTGGGCGCTGGGGACTCCACATCCTGCCAGCTATCCAGATAGGAAGCGCGGCCAGTCGGGGAGTCCCGGGATTAGATGGGTTGCTCGCCCTTTTTTTGCTCCATCTCCGTTTGCACAGTTGCATCCGCCATACATTTCCTGCCGCCTCCACCGCCCGCATAGTCCCTATATGGAAAGTCAGGACCGCCCGGACCTGGCCCCTGCCCGGGATCCTGACACCAGGCCTCCAGAAGTCTCCACTGTTGTTGTTTTGTGATCTGTCCTCCTTGGAAATGTGCATAAGAGATAGTCCATCATCTCTTTCTTAGACTGAGTAGTGATCTTGGGTTTTTCCTAAGTCTTGTGCTTGCGGGAGGGGTATTGTAGCACTGACAGATGTCTTGTGAGGTCACTCTAGCCACTGAACCTAATATTTTCTGGTGTGGTGCTGTTCCCATCTATCCTCCAGTAGATACTTTTTCAAATGCCCTGGTTGCCATGGCACCCTGGTAGAGGAGGACCAAAATGAAATTTCAGGGTGTCCTTTCTAAAAGTAGGCCTAGATCTTAGATTTCTAAAGTCCTATTTTTAAAAAGTCCAAACTAATTTTAAAAGAAGACAAAGCATAAGCTACCTAGAATCAGAAGCCTTTTCCTTGATTTTTTTTTTTTTTTTAAGTATGCGGATATTTCTGGCCTCGAAAGCAAGCCAAAGGCGGCCTAGTCTCACATGCAGGGCAAGGGCCAGAGTCAATTGCTATAATTTTGGCCCATCCGCCTACCTGTACACCTGCCCTTTGGGAAAAGGATGATGTCCTATGGTTTGCACCACAGATGCCTTAAAATGGAGTCACTTTTCCAAAGCAGAAAGGGAGCCCATTCTGTAGACCTGATAAATTAAACCAGAGGAATGTGGTCAAGTGGATTCCGCTCATTTGCTTCCAGGTTTATACAGAGATGTCTAGACTGTTTCCTCCTGATTAGAAGGGTGGCTATAATTAACCTTTTTTTTTTTTAAGTTCTGGTAATTGTTCTCCAGTATTAGTTTTCTTGACTACAAGTTAATGAAGGCCGTTGATGTTACCTTTTCTAATATTAGCATGTAAATTTTACCTAAAATATTATGTTAACATTCACCTCAGAGGCGAGGACATCCTGTAAATGAGTCACCAGATTCTGAGACCGGCTTTGACCAGAATGAGAATTGAACTGTTTGTCTTACAGACCAGCCAGAGCTAAACTCTCTGGTTTACGTGATTAGCCGTGAAAGCGTGGAGTGCTCTCTGTAGATACCAGAGCCGAGAGAAAGGGCCTGGGTGTGCGCTTTTCTCAAGCATTTAATGGGTCTGAAAACTGAGGCAGGAATCTTAAGTATTTTGTCCAGTATTTGGTCCCATTGCATTCCTGACTTCTGTTCTCTCTCTTTGTCTTAGTACATCTTACTAGTCCCTAAATCCTTTGGGGAGGAAGGTGATAACTAATAGCTAAATAAATACAAACTTAAGAGTCTAGTCCGTGGGTATTGTCCTCCTCACAATATCACCCCTGCTTAAATGTTGTTTGTGAGGTGTATGTGGACCTCTGTGGGTGCCCGTCTTAGTGCATGTTGGCCTTGTGTGAGTTGGTCTGTTTATAGTGGGTTCACCCCGGCAGGTACCCACTTCCCCAATATCCTGAGTAGTTTGTAGATGTCCCCTACAAGCTGCCACCCTTGATTCACTGCTGGGGCAGCACAGAGGTTCAGGAAACTGGTTCTGTATTTCCCAAAGCTTCTTAAATACATTCGCCTAACACTTGGCCTCTGCATTATGTTGGTTTTAGAAAATCAGGCTGCGTGAGTTGTTTTTTTTTTCCTTTCATTTTTCAGTTTGCTTTAAAGCATGTCAGCAAAAATTTTCTAATACCTCTTCCACATCTCGCTTTAAGTGTAAGCTTCTCTAGCTATTATTCATTGAGATGAAGGCTTAGGCCTAGAAATTTCATTTTGATTCAAGTACTAGCTTGTGGAAACAATGCCTTCTTTTACTTTTGACCTTGAATTTACAAGAGTGGAGGAAGTTTTCAGGAGTAATTCATACTCCATGAGTTAAAAAGTGGAAGGCATATTATATGGCATGTAAGTAATTTGGACACATTCATTGTTCTTGAAGCAAGCAGGTTTGATTTTTGTATTGTGGGCTTGATTTTTGGTGTGTGTGTGTGTGTGTGTGTGTGTGTGTGTGTGTGTGTGTGATTGCTTCCTACACTCATGAAACTAACTTTGCTTTCAGGAGGACAAAAAATGCTTCATATGCAATTCACAAGATCCTTATCATGAGACCCTCAATCCTGACAGTCATCTCATTGAAAATGTGGTCACTACATTTGCTCCAAACCGCCTTAAGATTTGGTGGCAGTCCGAAAATGGTATGTGGTTGGTGTGGGAACAAGTTCTATAGAGTGAGATTGGTCACCTGGAAGGGGCTCGCAGGCTCCTGGGTATTTGTAATCTCGATTGATTTCTCTGCCCTGTAATTATGGTCTTTGGCAGATTTACTGCCTGAAGCACTAACTTCTCATGGTAAAATCTGATCCTCCTTCCTGAAGCATGCACTTTCTATAAGAAAGCAGTCTTTCATGCTGGACCAAAGGGATATTTCCTGGTCCTTCCCCTGAGGGGAGCCTTTACGGGGGCAGGGTGTATCGGGAGGATGGGGCCGGGGTGGGGGGAGACCCTGCGCTATTTCAGGCCCTTAATCTTCCCCAAAATAGAGCATCTTTCTTTGGGATCGACCCCAAAAGAAAGGGCAGAATCAGCCCCCACTTCTACCAACACCTTCCTTCTATCTCGAGAAAATTCAGTAATAGTACTGTGAAGCATCACTAAATCTAAATTTTCAATGATTCTGTCAACATGGATATGACCCCAACTCAATTCCTTTAGTGAGTATGGGAATTCAGCCCTTTTTCCTTCCTTTGCCTTTTGGGTTTGGGTTTAGTAAATTCATTAAACTTGATGTTACTTCACTGGGAAACTAAGCCCAAATTAGTTTTGCATTTGTTTCAAACTTGAAGACTGAACTTTAGGAAATAAAGGTAGAGTTCTTGTGTCTCTTAATTAACAGTGGATCATTAGATCTTTCAAAAGAGTATGAGAATTTTGGCTGTCAAAGAAGTGAACCTAGGGATGGTCATAGAAAGCATCGACTGTGCAAGATCTTTTTATTATATGCCCTACACCTGGGACATTTTCAGATGTTTGCCGTCATTTAACATTCTGTAAAGAGGAACTCCCTTAATAGACTTCTTTGTCATTAATTATGAAGTTATACATGCTTTCTAGAAAACTGTTGGTTTCTAGGGAGGATTGATTATTGGTCAGCCATGGGACTGCATCGGTTACCAGACTGAGACAGGCTGGTCCTTAGAAAGCATGTAGATTAGAGCCTTATCAATTCTTTTAGGAGGTTATCTTGGTTCAGTGTGAAGGAGAAGGTTCTATAAATCTGTACCTAAGTCACAGAGGACTTCTGAAATAGCATAGAGCTTATTCCAAACAGGGAGCGGGAGCATGTCCTGACTGCCCACATTCTTCCAGTGAAATGAAAAGACAATTAGAAGGATGCCTCTAAAAAAATTAAAAGTAAAAAAAAGGATGCCTCAACATTAGTATCAAGTTGATAGACAGTAAAGTTGTTCATCATGTGCTGTCATTCTAGAGAACGGTTTTTCTTGGTTATGTCAGGCCTTCATCAATTTCTGCAACTTTGAATTTGTTGGACGAGAGAGTCCCAAATGTCAGAAGGAAGGGATCTTCAAGTAGAGGGGCTTGTGTTGTCTGTCACAAGAGATCAGATGATGTTGGGCTGGAGTTTGGTCTTCCGAAAGTCAGACTGATGAGTACTGTCCCCTCCGTGTTGTCTGATAACTCACCGTTGGGGATGTTCTTTATGGATGCGAGTTTATCCATTTTCTGTGGGTTTTGTCCAGTGTCCTGGTGGCATTAAATTATTGGTGCTCAGGCATAGAAACAGGGTTGGCGTGTACAGCTACTTTTCACTTACCCTTCCTAACGATCTATTTCTAGGTCGGACAGAAGTCAAATACTCTGTAGAAGAATGATCTGGTTTCTTTGTGGATTTTTCTTCCCATATTGAAACACACATGCGCGGGCGCTCGTGTGCGCGCACGCGCGCGCGCGCGCGCGCACGCACACACACACACACACACACACACACAAACTTTACTGCTTTTATCAGGTTATAAATCTAAAGTGGAATGTGCTTTTAGTGTACCCATTGTAGCATATTTTCTTCCATTGCAGAAATGGTACTGGTCCTGTTGGTACTTTACATTATCTTTTGTTATCTCTTCATTTTGAACAAATCTTGCAGGTTTTTAAAAGCCTGGGAGAGAAGAGCTGCGTAGTTGCTTAGCTAACATTTCACTCAGAAATGTCCAGAGTAGGTTTATAAGACTGTTCTTTTTAATAAGTTAGATAAGGTTAGTTAGTATGATTATAATGTTTTTCTTTAACATTCCAACTAACTCATATCCGTTTCAGTGACCACCCCCCCACCCCCCACAATTGCCTTGGCGGTTTTCCAGTGGGAGAGTTTATTTCAAAAGTCCTACTGATTTCCTGAAACTACACCAGCCTGTGACATGATTCATTCTGACACATTCCTGTCTTCCTGCAGTTAAGACTTCTTAGGCTCTAGAAGGTGGACCCCCAAAGTGCTCTCAAGCACAGGAAACGGGGGAAATGCTCTCCTTTAGCAAACAGGTGGGCTTGAGGGCCCAAGATGAGAGAGGGGGTCCTTTCTATCTCTGGAATTCCAGTGGTCTTTTCTGTGTGGCGGGACTGACCGACCCTCAGGGGACTCAGGGGATGGCGCAAAGGCTCATTTGTTTGTTCAGGCTTTCCCCTGAAAGGGAAGACGCTAGTATTTGTTCTGGGCTAGTTTATTTATTTGGCTGATTCTTTGTCTCTGGCATTGTTTTTCGGTTGTGGCGATGCATCCAAAGGCTTCCCCATCAGGGATACCTCTTTCTAAATGGGAGTATAAGTAACAGACGCGGTAGGCTCTGATTTTCTTTGCTGCTGCATAAAAAAAGGAATATTTGTGTCCCCCCACCCCACCCCGCCAGGAGGATTAAGTCCCCTGCTTTAGGCTGCAAACTGAACCCCTGCTGTGCACAGGAAGCGGACCCCTTCCTTCCCCCTTGGAGAGTCCCTTGGCTTAGATTTGGGAAGATGTTTTACTTTGTCCTAAGCAGAAGCTGTCTGTCTTGACAGCAACTCCAGGCTTCCCGCCAGGTGTCTTGTTCCGGTGAGCAGAGTCCATATGTGGAGCTCCAGAATGAGTTGAGGAAAACTGAAAGTTCATTCTGGCCCGGGCCTCCCCGCCTAAGCCAAGACCAAGGGGTCTTGTCTTCAGCCTCACTGTCAGAGCGCCGAGAGGGGTTCTGTGCGGGGCGTAAAGAGAATTCAAGAAAAATACTCCCGACCGTTCACAGATGTTCCTGTTTTCCTTACTATTTCCTTTTTGAATTTTGAAAAAATCTCCTATAGGCGTGGAAAACGTAACTATCCAACTGGATCTGGAAGCAGAATTCCATTTTACTCATCTCATAATGACTTTCAAGGTAAGGAATTCATAACTTTCTTGCAAATGACACGTTGAGAGCGCTGTGTAATTCCCTTTTCGGTATGGGATGTCTGTTGTGAGTTGGCCTCAGTGGGAACTTAAATATTATTGTTGCCATAAATTGGGATAATTGATCAGCTTTTTAAAGATGGACGTGAATAACCATGTTTAACAAATACTCAATCTTCGTGGCAAGAAGGAGAGAGAGAGCCACTATTCTAAGGTAATTCAACTGTAAACTTTTAATTAGATCTCGTTTTATTTCCCCACGGAGAGAGGCAGCTTTGACTCTCTCCCAAACCACAATAAAACATCTGGAGAGTAAATCCCTGATCCCTTGTGTTGATGTTTTAATGCTGAGCTTGGTAACTGAAAAGGAAGTATATTATCTTTAGTTTTCAAGGTTTTGCAAAATTTGTGGGAACAGTTTTACAGTTCCTTAAGAAATGTGTATGCCTTCTTAAATGTGCATTTTTCGCATCCTTTTTCTTTTAGAGATGTAAAATGACTCCAGGGCTAGGGAATTTCTCTGTACAAAGTCCCTTTGTTTCTTCATAAGCAGCTGCCTGGAAATGACCGACTTCACATGGCTTAAAGTACATGTTGATGCACATAAAACCCATAATTTACTTATGGCTTCTCAGATTAAAATCACTTTTGAGTGGGCTTGGGTTGGAGTTGGGGGCCTTATCTGTACCCCGTCAGGTTAGCAAAAGGTGCCAGGGAAAGATTTAGCATGTGGGCAGGTAGCCACGAAAGTCCCACCGTGTCCTCCACCAAAGCCTGGGAGGCCAAGAGCACAGGTGGGCGTGGAAGTCCGAATATGACAGGAAGGATGTAGACTGCTGGTTCCCAGGCCTGAGCCCCTCTCCTCAGTCCCCCGCCCAGAAGTGCTGTTGCTGCTGGGGAGGAAGGTTTATACTGTGACATCGGATACTGGCGGAGAGGGTAGGGGGCTTTCCCTAGGCAACTCGACACTATGCCCCCTCCCGTCATTGACCATGCCCTCTGCTTGGTGGTTAGAAGCAAAACTCAACCACGCATGAGGATGTTGCCTTCATGTTATGTGACACCTAAAAATACACAAAACTATCATTATTCGTGTTGATGGTCCTAGCTTTTCCTTTGGAAAGGGCGTCTGTTCACATACGTGGGAAGTTCTGAGTTTGCTTACATCCAAGTCCTTTGGGTACACACTCTGTCATTACTCATCCAGCTGAGTACAGTGGGCCATCGATGAAATTCTGCACACAAATGCTGAAGATAAAACAGGAGGCAGGGGGACTGAACTCAGACGAGAAGAATAGGTACAGGTTGTCAGACTGTAGTTAGTGAGAGAGAATTCAACCTCTGGGCTTTAGATCCTGTGCAAAAAGCAACATCTATGGGGTTGGACAGACTTGGAGATAAATCCCCATCCTGCCCCTTATTGGCACATGTGGCCAGAACTTTGGCTTCCTCTTTGGAAGGGAGAGTGGGAAGAATAAGGTCACCTACATTCGAGGGCCGTGTGACCTTGCCCTCTGCTCTGGAATAGGCATAATCTTGCCACCTGGCACATAATGGGAATATGATCGCTCTTCTCTCTGCTGATGCTTGGCAGGTAGTGATTGCTCTACAAATATTTACTGAATGAATACATGCATAAAGGAATTCAACTGTCTTCTGTTTGTAAGAAACTGCCCCGGGGGGTGAACGACACTTGCAGATAGCTTACATCACGAATGTGCTAAGAGCTCCAGCAGAAGTTCAGACGATGTGCGGTAGGAGCACCGAGGACGGGGAGAGTAATCTTAGCCTGGGATAAAGCAGAAAGCTTCATCAGGAGCGGTCTGGGACTGTGTGTGACCTGGGCCAGGAAGGGTGAGCAGGATCTCAGTGGGAGGAGGTGGAAGAAAAGCCGTTCTTGGCAGAGGAAACCGTCTGAGAGCAAAGCTCTGGTGGTGGACAGTTCAGGCAGAGTTTGTTCAGCGTAGATTAGCCTTGAGCTCAGGGCAGTGAGGGGGAAAGGGAAGTAAGGTTACATACAATCAGAAAGTCCCCGGCTCCTGGCTGAGGGGTGTTAATTATATAGGAAACAGGGAGCCACTGACAAGGAAATGAGACTGGATTTCAGGAAGATGGCCAAGGCGAAATACAGAGGAGGGCGTGGGACAGTGAGAACTGACGGTGCGTGGGGAGGCCCTTGTTGAGGTCTGTGCTAACGGGGGGCTCACCTGAGAGGGTGCTGGTGTTAATGCAGAGCCGGGCCTGATTCTCAAGTAGGAGGGAACCACCCCAGCAACCCAGACGTCCTGGAAGTATTACCAGAAAAGCTTTTGCAAATCACGTATATGCCCTTGCTGCCAGCTCTGTTACCTGCCACTGATAATGCCTTTGAGAATCATTGCCCACTTTCCATGGGAGTCGTCAGTTGGACCCTCTGGGATCAAAGGTTCAGCCACGGGGGCGCCTGGGTGGCTCAGTGGGTTAAGCGTCCAACTTTGGCTGGTTAAGCGTCATGATCTCACGGCTCATGAGTTGGAGCCCCGCGTCGGGCTCTGTGCGGACAGTTCGGAGCCTGGAGCCTGCTTCAGAATCTGTGTCTCCCTCTCTGTCCATCCCCTGCTTGCACTCTGCCTCCCTCTCCCTCTCTCAAAAATAAATAAACATTAAAAATTAAAAAAAAAAAAAAGTTCAGCCCCGAATCGGGGGAAGATGAGAAGCAGAGCAGTGGAAGGGAGAGCAGGAATGGGGTGAATCCAAGATCACTTGGATGTCCAAGCTGAGCAAGCGGGAGGGTGGTGATAGAGTGACAGTGGCGAGACGGGGGTGGGGGGGGGGTTGGGAGTTGTGAAGAACACCACCCGTGGAGTGGCCGTGGAGATGGCTGCTTGCTAAGTGGACTGGGTTTTCATGGGCTAGTGAAGCTCATGTAACATATACATGGTTTGCTTTTGTAGGCAGCCAGATGTTTCCAGAATCGTAGCACTTCTGCTTAGTAGACGTTCAGAGGTGGCAGGGCGCTTGGGTGCCTCAGTTGGTTGAGCACCTGACTTTGGCTCAGGTCATGATCTCGCGGTTAGTGAGTTCGAGCCCCGGGTCGGGCTCACTGCTGTCAGCACAAAGCCTGTTTGGGATCCTCTGTCTTCTCTCTCTCTGCCTCTACCCCGCTCGCACTCGCTCTCTCTCTCAAAAATAAATAACGTTAAAAAAAAAATTAAAGGGGCACCTGGGTGGCTCAGTCAGTTAAGCGTCGGACTTCAGCTCAGGTCACGATCTCCCATTTCGTGAGTTCAAGCCCCATGTCGGGCTCTGGGCTGACAGCTCAGAGCCTGGAGCCTGCTTCGGATTCTGTGTCTTCCCTTCTCTCTGCACCTCCCCTGCTCAAACTCTGTCTCCTTCTCTCTCTCTTTCTCTCTCAAAAATAAATAAACATTAAAAAAATTATAAAAAATTAAAATAAACAAACATTAAAAAAATCAGAGGTGGCCATGCACCAGTATAAGTCCTGAGCACGTTGGAGACTCAGGGAAGAGTGGGAAGGGCCTCCATTCTCTACATAGAAGTGTTGTCCTGGTTTCCAACAGCTCTGGAAATCCACAGGAAATTGGATAATTCTTCAGTGACCCTTTGGGACTCAGGAGTTTCCAGAAGGGAGGGAGAGAAAGCACAGCCAGAACTGCCTGTAAGGCTTTTCCTCTCTGCTCCCTTGTGACACAGAGACATTAGGCTAGTCTGTCCCCAGATGTCACCACCCAGGAGGCAGGTCTCATGGTGAGTTTGTCTTGGCTGACTTAGTGATTAGGGTTTTTTTTCCCCCCTTACTTTCAAATTCTTCATCTCATGCTCTGGAGTTTAATAAAGTATCCTTTTCTTCTATTCCTGAATAAGTAAAAAAGTAAAAATTCAAGTACCTAGTAAGTAAGTCAAAGAGTCTGTCAAAACGTGACCTTTCATTTTCTTAACCCTTGTCTCCTTTTTGTTTTTTTAACGTTTATTTATTTTTGAAGGAGAGAGAGAGAGACAGAGCATGAGCTAGGGAGGGGCAGAGACAGAGGGAGACACAGAATCCAAAGCAGGCACCAGGCTCTGAGCTGTCAGCACAGAGCCCGACACAGGGCTCAAACTCACGAACCGGGAGATCATGACCTGAGCTGAAGTCGGACGCTTATCCAGCTGAGCCACGCAGGCGCCCCACCCTTGTCTCCTTTTATCAGTGAAGAAGACCATCAGGATTATTAAGGAAGGCAAAGTATGTCTGGGGATATACGAGTTTCACCATTAGTGATCACCCCGATTTCTCTCCAACATTGGTTTTAACTCGGAGGTGAGCATGTGTCCGGGATGGGTTTGTTCAGCCGGCTCACCTGGCCTGTTCTCCCTCCGCCATAACGTGCCATCCATCTCCCAGGTGCACGTACCCCCTTCTGTGGCATCGAGGCCTGTGCCCAATGGTAGTGCTCATTCTGCTTCATCTCTTATTTCCAGCTCACCCCCTCCACCACACCCTCCGAAATCTCTGTCCTGCCTGTTTCCAGGATTCTTGTCTTTTTACTCTTTCCTCTCTGACTTCCATTTGTCAGCCTGCTATTATGCTATGAGCCAGTGAGGCAGAAAGATGGGTTTGGGCCAAGTTCAACGTGGACTGGGATCTAAGCTCTGCCTTTAGGTAGCAGGTCAGTTAAGGTGTCTGAGCCTCTTTCCTCTACTGTAGGAAAAGTGTGTCGTGAGGGTATATTAGTCTCCGAGGGTGGCCATAACAAAGCACCACAGACTCAGTGGCTTAAACAACAGAAATGTATTGTCTCATGGCTCTGGAGGCTTGATGTCTAAGACTGAACTGTGGGCAGAGTTGGTTTCTCCTGTGGCCTCAGTCTTTCCTTGGTGTGTAGATGGCTGTCTTTATCTTCACATGGTCTTGTCTTGTACATTTCCATCTCCTAATTCCTTCTCCTTAGAAGGACACCAGTCACATGGGATTTGGGTGGACTCTAAGCCCTCATTTTACTTTTTTTTTTTTTAATATTTTTTTTTACATTTATTCATTTTTGAGAGACAGAGCACGAGCGGGGGAGGGGCAGAGAGAGAGAGGGAGACACAGAATGAGAAGCAGGCTCCAGGCTCTGAGCTGTCCGCACAGAGTCCAATGCGGGGCTTGAACTCACGAGCTGTGAGATCATGACCTGAGCCAAAGTCGGACGGCTAACCGACTGAGCCACCCAGGCGCCCCTCATTTTACTTTAATTAATCCTTCAGAGAGCCTGTCTCCAAATATAATCACATTCTGAGATCTTGGGGGTTAGGTCTTCAACATAAGAAGTTGGGGGGGCCGCCGTTCGGCCCATAACAGAAGGTTATGACATAATGGAATTAAAGCTCCAGGCACCACTCTCCTTCTTTGTCTAGTCCTGTGTGGATGCATTTTCTGGAGCAATGATTGCAGCTCCTTCATCTTGCCCTTTGCTCTCTGGGAGGACATTCTACCCTCTATATTTGGAGGTGTCAAGTGTTTTATGCCAACAGTGATTTCCAGATCCACGGTTCAAGCTCCGTTCACGCAGCTGGGTGCCAGACCACGGTTTCCAGTTGTCTGTCCAGTGGGTGTCCCCTCACATGTAGCTAGTCCAAAACCAAATGGCTTCTTTCTCTTCTGTGGCTTTGCTCTTAACCACAGTTGCCCCCGCTACTCAAACTCAAGCACCCGTGGTTCTTTCCTCTCCGTCCCTTTCCACTGAAACCAAATTGATCGCCAAGTGCAATTCTTTATATTTGGCTAAATTCACTAAGTTTTCAGACGGTTGATTGCATCCTTTCCATCCACCCATACTGTAATGCTTGAGTTAAGACCTTCGTCTTTTTTTTCTGTCTCTCAGTTGGTTTCCTTGTCTCTTGTTTTTTGTTTGGTTTTGTTTTGTTTTTCCATGTCTGATAGCTGTGCCACGGGGTTATTTTTCTGACGTGTAGTCTGATCATTTCATTCTGCCCACTTAAGTCTTCTGGTGTTCCCCTTTCATGGTGTAAAAATAAAGGAAACCCCTTAGCGTGGCGAGCAAATTCCTTACTTCCCTGCCCTAGTCAACCTCTTCTGTCATGTGTAGCCACCTTCACTCCCTGCCTGGAAAACACCTACCCTTTTAGGATCCAGTCTGATGCCGTCTTCTCTCTGAAGCATTCCCTGGCTTGTGTGTGTGTGTGTGTGTGTGTGTGTGTGTGTGTGTGTGTGTGTGTGTGTAGGTGGTAAAATGTACCTAACACAAAATTTGCCATTTTAACCATTTTTAAGTATCCAATTCAGTAGCATTAGGTGTATATGTTGCACAGTGTTGTGCAACCACTTCCACTATCTGTTTCCAGAACATTTTCATCACCCCAGATACAAACTCTACCCTACTCTACTCTACTCTATTAAGCAATAACTCCCCGTTGGCCCCTCCCCCCCGCCGGTAACCTTTAACTTACTTGTTGTCTCTATGTGCTTTCCTATTCAAGACATTTCCTTGTAAGTGGAATCCTATACTGTCTTTCCTTTTGTCTGGCTTCTTTCACTTAGTGAAATGTCTTTAGGGTTTATCCATGACGTAGGAAGGACTAGAATTTCTTTTTTACGGCTGAGTAATATCCTTTCGTATGTGTATACCATGTTTGGCTTATCCATTCATCTTTGATGGATACTTGGGTTGTTTCTGCCTTTTGGCCATTGTAAATTGTGCTGCTACGAACATTCGTGTACAAGCACCCATCTGAGTCCCTGTTTTCAGTTCTTGGGGTGATGGAATAGCCAGGAGTGGAATTATAGGTTTCCCCAGCTTCTTGAGTTAGTCATTCCTTCCTCTCGTTTTCCCTGAGCGCACTGCATGAGGCTGTACTCTGGTGTTTCGTGTTGTAAATGATTTATACCTATATCTACACTTCATTGGGCCGTCTACAGCATGTGGACCACCGCGCGGTAGTGAGCAGGTGTCTGTGTGCAACTGCTGAATGAATGAAGACCAAACGCTCAAACTAGCCAATCCAATTATGGGTGGTGACTGACTAGACCAAAGCTTGTTTACTGTAGGGTCCTGGTTATAATCCACTCCTAAAGAGAAACAGTTTACTAATCTCTCTCAGGGTGGGAGAAAGCGCAACATTTCAAGGCTAGACCCTTTCCTACAGGAGGAGTCTCCATGGAACAGCCTGAAGTATTTGAAATCCAGCCACAGTCTGAAATACCAACCCCACGCTGTCAGCATTTGTGCTGCACAGTGGAGTGATACCTTTGTCTGAGATTTCTTGAGAAATGCAGATCACCAATGCAAAACATCAAATGAGCCTTTTCTGCCCTGCCTTTAGACATTCCGTCCGGCCGCGATGCTGATAGAACGATCGTCTGACTTCGGGAAAACCTGGGGTGTGTACAGATACTTTGCCTATGACTGTGAGGGCTCATTTCCAGGCATTTCAACTGGCCCCATGAAAAAAGTGGATGATATAATCTGTGATTCCCGCTATTCTGACATTGAACCCTCGACGGAAGGAGAGGTCTGTTTGCTGTTTTTGTTTTACATTCTATTTACAAATCCTTTTTGATCATTGCAAAAATACCCATTACTCTTCTGTCTATTTTTAGGTGATATTTCGTGCTTTAGATCCCGCGTTCAGAATAGAGGATCCTTATAGTCCGAGGATACAGAGTAAGCTTGTTTTCACATAACAGCTTTGATGGAACACCGCAATCACGGAAGAACTCTTACCCAGAGCACTGCTACACAGAATCTAAATATTCAGTGCTAAATCCACCGTCTTTATTTCCTTTTTTTCTTCGCAGTACCCAATCAGAGGCTCTTGAAATTGGCAGGAATCAAAAAGGTTTATGTCCTAAGTACTCAAACAATTATGCTCGTCATAATACCTTATTTATTTTATTGCTCAGTATAATATATATTATATATATATATACACACACACACTATATTATATACTATACTATATATTATATATGTGTACTCTCTATATATACATATACACGTATATGTATATATGTATGTATATATATATAGAATGTACATACATGTACATATGCACGTATATGTATATATAAAATACATATAAACTAGGGTATAGATTAAGCTGTTGTAACAAAGGGTCCCCCCAAAAATACAGTGGTCAAATAACATAGAAGTTTATTTCTCTCTTAGGAAATCATCCAGAGGGATGATACAAGTAGACCTACTTGTATAAAATACAGGATGACGCCCAGTTAAATCTGAATTGAAGATAAATAGCAAGTTATTTTTTAGTATAACCGTATCCCACGTAATGCTTGTGACTACTACAAGGATATCCCATGTAATACTTGGGTTGGTGTAACTATGTCCCATGTGACATATTTGGGATAGACTTTACTAAAAACACTATTAACTATTTATCTGAAATTCAAATTTAACTGAGCATCTTGTATTTTTATTGCTAAATCTGGCGACCTTAGCAACCCAGTTCCCTTCTGTCTTAGAGTCATTATCCACATGGTTGGGGCTGGACGAACCCTACCACGTTATTGTCCCAACCTAAAAGATGGGAGGAAGAGAGGGGCAAGCAACATGGAAACTGTACGTGGCCCCTATCCATATCCCATTGGCCAAAATTAGCCACATGACCCTACCTCAAGGCACACTGGGAAACCTCTCTAGGTAGGCGGCCATGTGCCCTCTCACACTCTTGCCTAAGGTTCTTACTATCAAAGGAAGAAAAGAGAGTTCTGGGGGAGAATCCGAAGTCTCAGCCATGCTCCATATGCTGAGTAAGGTGGCGGTTGTCATTTCCATTTAACAGATAAGCAAACTGAGACTCAGAGAGTTAGAATAACATGCATGTGGTGACATGACCATTTAGTGTCAGGCAGGTCCTGAAGCCATACGTTAGGATTCTAAATTTAGAGTTCTTTCCAGCATTTAACAACCATACTTCTGCTGTTAAAAAATTACATTTCGATCATCTTCAGAGGCAAAATGTGAACTACTTAAAAGAGTTCAGAGTCCGACAGACCTGGGTTTAAATCCCATTTCTAGCATATCCTAGCTCTGTGACGTGGGGCAAATAACCTGCTTAAACCTGGTTATAGTTGGGTTTTTTTTAGCCTCTGTTTTTTCATCTGTCAGTGGAGATAGTAATGGTGACCTGAGGGTCATTATGGAGGGAAAAGGAGTTCTGTAAACGACTTTCCAACGTGCCTGACACACGGAAAGTGTTCAGTGAGTCAAAGAAGCTGCTGTTGATGACGGTGCCATCAGCCACGGCCTGGGTCTCACCGTGGACCCAGTCCCCTTCCTCAGAGTGAAGGGATGAGACTCTCTCTCCTGCGGATAAGGTGTAGTCCGCCGAGCAGAGAGGCAGGACCGATTCTTGGTGCTCCTTCCTCACTGAGGATGGCCTTGTTTGGAACCACGGTGCCATGGAACCTCCCAGCATGAAGCATGAAAGAGTAGAAGGGAAAGCGTCCAGGAAATATTGCCAGACAAGTGCTATTTCCCCACTTAAATTAATTTTACGTGTGGCCCAGACTGTCTCTGGATTGTAATTCACTCATTCATTCTATTGTGAAACAAATATTTAATGGCACATCCAGTTCTGGCATTTCGGAGTGAGCTCTGTGAGGCCTGCCCTTCCTGCTCTCCAAATCCAGTTGTGAGAAACGTCCACATGGTCTCCAGGACAAACACCTCATGGGGCCCTAGAGGAACTCGTGGTCTGCTCCTTGTTGGGTGAAATTTGTGGGACTTGGAAAATTGGCTGCCATCATAGTTCCTTGTTTTTCATTGTTAAATGGCCTCAGAAAAATTCAAGAGGCGTCCATTTTAACTGATCACGTTTTCGATTGACCTTGTACTCGCGGGAACAACGTCTCTTTCATCGTCCCTATTGTGGAGAGCTCAGAGACTCTCTTCACAAGTGGTTTTGCCTCAGTATACAACAGCGGTCAATATACAAGGCTTAGTTGTTGTTAACTGTGGTAGGAGAGAGTGGAAGGAGCATATTTGCTCTTCTGAGGCCTTCCACAAAGATCAGTTCAAGGGCTTCTAAATACTCCAGCTGCTCTCCAGCTTTGTTGTCTGGCCTCTTGTCAATAGGCGCTTGTGCTCGTTCTGTGCAGGAGGAAACGTTGGCATTCATAAATTCCATTCAGCTAAGTCGTACCACGGTTTCTCTGTTTTGTGTTTGATTTTTACAAAGAGCCTAAGTTTAATGCATGGACTCATGGACTTTCTCTTTCAACCCACGGCTATTTCTATAGTCTTCATTGTAAGCTCTGCATAGATTTTCAGTAGTTAAAATTGTATCAGGGCTTTGAATATATCTGACGCGTGGGGCCAACACCCCGTGTTCGGTTGTTCCCTGTTGTAACTGATGAGAATGTATCAGCCCAAATGAAAGTAAAGCTTGGGAGAAACCTCAGGCTACACAGGGCATAGGAGGACTGATGGACTCATCGGTGTTTTAGGGTCCACTTAGTAATTGATGAAAGCATTGGTAGAGAAGGTTGAATGGCTTCTGGCTTATCAGGTTACTAATAGAATGTAATTGCTAGCCAGCTTCTGTAGTAAGCATTCATCTATAGACCCAGGAGAGAGAAGAAAAGATCTGAGAAATTGATCTACAAGTAACTTACATTTAGGGGGGAAAAAACAAAAACTTGCCCAACCTCCTGATACTGAGCTCCTTTATCCCTATGCCTCGCTGTGGATGGCAAACTAGGACAAAAAAGTGGGAGACTGTGACGTTGTGTAGAAATTTGGTGGAGACCTTCTGTCCCTGGATAGTAGTTATTCCATAGTGTTAAATCTATTTTAGCAACTTGGATTTCATCTTTGTGGTGGGAAATTTCAGAGAGTATTTTCCTCTCCAAAAATAAACACAAAAATGTTTCGTTCTATCTTACAATAATGAAGACAATTGGAGTGTGCCGCTCAACCCCCTCCTACCTGAATAGAACTCTCTGATTTTGAGACCGACCCTAGTTGCTGTGGGCACCGCGTGGAATTGCGATGGTTCAGATTACTCTGTGCCAGTGGGTTCTTGCAGTCCTGCAGCCGTGTTCTTAAATTTCTCTAAATTTCTCTGCTTTTGCGCTTTTTCCTGAAACAGTCTGCAAGCACATCCGTCGCAGAATAGATATTCTTACTAAACTAGTAAGGAGGCAGCAAACCTTCTTTCTTCCAGAGACTCACAGTCTTGATATACTTGTTAAACTTTACTAGCATGGTCATCTAGATCAAACAAGGGGGTAACCTTTCCTTTACTTCGGCATTTTTATCTGCCGTGCCTTTCTATAAAGAGAAGAGGTGTTGTATAATTGCAAAACAAGTCTTGCTTGTGTGATCAGACTTTTCATCTTCTTGGTGACCTTTGTAGATCTCTTAAAAATCACCAACTTGAGAATCAAGTTTGTGAAGCTCCACACTTTGGGAGATAACCTTTTGGATTCCCGGATGGAAATCAGGGAAAAGTATTACTATGCAGTTTATGATATGGTGGTTCGAGGAAATTGCTTCTGCTACGGTCATGCCAGCGAATGCGCCCCTGTGGATGGAATCAATGAAGAAGTAGAAGGAATGGTGAGTGAGTGCTGTGGGGGGGCTTTCTCCTTCATACAGATGATTCCGGAAAGCAATTTGAATCTCGTCTTACCTTAAACCTTGCACAATTTCTAGGGGTTTTACTTTTCCAGACTGACTTGGAGCTCTTTCCGCCATTACTGGTGGTTGATGGTTTTCTCTTTGTTAACGTTCTTAGACTGTGAGAATATAAAAGCTTTTCATTTCATGGGCGAAGAACTAGTTTGGGGAAATTGTTGCAGCAAGCTGCTACTACAATAGATATTTTTTTGTAGTCAGTAAGGAGGAAAAAGCTTTCTACGTAGCCAGTGCATCTTCTTTTCCTTTAGGGAAGATTAGACACCACAAACACCCCCATCTTTATGCTACAAGGCATAAAGTGATCCCAGTTCGGAAAACCTGGACATTTGAACCTGGAACCACGAAATATGATTTCGGAATCCAATGGGCTTTGTTTCTTTATATATTTCTTCTAGTTTCATTCTTTTCCCACTTTTATGCCAAATATACGTGTTGTCAAACTACGTACTTCTAAAAATTGGGGGTTTGGATGATTTGCCAAATGGAGAAAGTCGGAGTTATTTTACCAGTCTCTAAGTAAACTGCTAATTCTTATAGACCCACAGGATTTTACAGCTAAACAGGATTTATTCAGCCAATTATCCTTATAAGAAGAGAGCAGGGATTAAATAGTTCACCAAAGGGCCCTAAGTAAATGGCAGATGGAAATTCAAATCTTACCCTCCTGGACTCTGCCCCAGGATTCCTTCCATTAGACATTGGGCCTCCCTCGTTGAAGAGTGTAAGGCTTCCTTACTTGCCGTTTGCTTTTTCAAAGATCATTAGTCCTCATCAAAGAAGGTCCAGGATTGAGTGTATTCAGCTGCCTGAAACTTCCGCCTTCATTCGCTCCAGTTAGAATATTTGCTACGTAGATAAAGTGGCATTTTCAATGGGGCCTCAAGGGAGGACCTGTCCTTGTAATCTCTTGCTACATCTTTCAGGGAATGCTAGGTAGATAATGTTTACTTTGCAGGATAACAAGCCTGGCATGTAGCTAAGTCCTACAGGCCCGTCACTGTCACGGGTCTCCGTACATTATGCTGTTAATTCAGACACTGTAGGGTCCTGTGGCATGTGCTTTGGGTCTGTTTTTCAGTCTGCAGAAAACTAGCTTGTAATGAGATGATTTTAGTCTTTTGCTCACTGCACTCTTGTCAAGGTGAGTCCAGGGCGGACCTGTCTGTCCTGTTCCTGAATTCCATTCTGTAGAAACTAGTGTTAAGGTGAGGTGCCTAAGTACATGCATATTTGGTAGACTGAAAGAATTTATCATTTACGTGCCTCAGGGGCTTAGGCATATCTTGCCAGAGACACAGTGCAAAAGAGTGCATCCTAGGCCCTTCACAAAGCAAAATAATTTATATTTTTCCCCCAAGATTTTAGATTTCCTTTCTTAAAGAAAAAAAGCAAATGTGAATGTGGCAAATGATTAATATTTTGAATCTCATTTCGGTTGGGGAAAAAAAATGAAGTGCTTTGCCTGAAGTCAAAAACAAAACAAAAGAAGCAGAAAAACCCATTCTGTTCTGTGACTTAGTGGTAAAATTTGCAGTAATGTGAGTTGGTTTCCAGTGGTATGCATACATTTAGTTCTGCATTATAACTTTTGTTGATTTCTCTTATAATAAGTTTCTTTTTGACATAGATTTTTTTTTTTAACTCTTAAGTACCTAGTTTTTGTGTTTTGTGGGGCTTTTTTTGTTTTTTTGTTTTGTTTTGTTTTCTAATTTTTAAGTGACCGATTTTGTTCATCTGGGTTCTTTGATCCCTACTTCAGTGACATATATATTGAGTATCCATTATATAATAGGAACTGTTCCTAGAGATGGGAGTTCAAGCCACCAAAAAGACAGAACTCCCTTCAGGGAGGGACAGAATTAAAACAAATATTCATTGCGCTGAGCTAGAGATGCGGATTAGTAGGAAAGGGGTTTATTGCTTCCACTGATTGTGGAGAAAACCTGGCCATCAGGTTGCATCTCTAACTTTGCTCCTTCCTGTTTGTGTAACTTTCAAGGTTCATGGGCACTGCATGTGCAGGCATAATACCAAGGGCTTAAACTGTGAACTGTGCATGGATTTCTACCACGATTTACCTTGGAGACCCGCGGAAGGTCGAAACAGCAATGCCTGTAAAAGTAAGTCTCCGTCAGAGGGATGTCCAGACTCCAGGACCCATTTTCTGATTAGAGCTACTATAAGAGTACGTGACTTTTGCAAAAGGAAGAAAAGTTAGTACCCTTTTGCCAGCGTCACCCAGATACTCTTAGGAAACCAATATCCACTCAGTTCAATCAATACATTAGCATTCAGAGCAGTAGCCAGGGGCTTGGCAGACTTAGAAGTTGGAGATGTTGTCCCTGACACTGTGCCTGTCTCAAAGGCAAGAGGAGCGCGAGAGAAAAATGAGAGAAAAATACGGCACGGTAGATCACTAAGGTGTAAGAGTTGTTGGCCCTGTCTCTGTGCCAGTCTGGCTGCAGCCCATGGCATACGTCTGGCCAGCTGGCCAGCCCGGTGGCATTCTCTGGGCAGACGTGTAGTTTGAAACACCTCCCCGCCCCCCACAGTGATTGCAATGCCTGCCCCTTCCCCCACTGAGGCCTGTTCTAGAAGTTCAGAAACCAGTGAGGGCTGGAGTGGTCAAGGATTGTTATTAAGTACAACCCTTTGATGATAGCTGAGATTGTTGAGGTAAGAAGAAGAAAGGGAGGTGGGGGGGGGAGGGAGAGAGGGAGGGGGAAGCAGGAAGGAGTTCAGATAAGGAGAACCGAGCAAAGCCTAAAGCCCCAAGGACGTTCTTCTTAGGACCAACGCCGAGTCTGCCCTGGGAGATGATTCCGACATTTAATTCAACAGGTGTGTCAAGGGCAGTTCCCTGCTAGGCACCCAGAGTCTGTCGGTGGATACCTCACAGCCCCTCCGTACGGGAGGTTGTGTTGCAGGAGGGAGAGGATGAGGCCAGAGTGTAGAGCCCTGTGAGGGCCAATCGAAGTTAGGCTTCGTTGTGAGAAGACAGAGGAGTCCATGTGGGTCACAGAGCAGAGAGTGAGATGATGTGACAGCCGGGTTGGACCAAGAGGGCTGCCCAGTGGGCCAGCAGAGGGTCAGAAGGCCGGCCAGATGGCTGTTGCACAGACCTTAATTCTCACTGAAGAGCCTGCTCGCGTGAGCTGGTGGGAATGGGAAGGAAGAGCATCACCTTGACACCACACTCCCCAGAGCTGGCGGCCCAGCCAGGCTTTCCCAGAAGTATCCTAGAAGGTCCTCTGGAGGGGTGTGTTCCCACCCTGAGTGGCACCCAGAGGCGTCCTCCACATCGTGGCTACCAGGGGCAATCCTTTCCCCCAAGTTTTCCTCTCTTTGCTTCGAAGCCCGTTCTCTTCCAAAACGGGCAGATTGTTCAGTTATTTCATAAAGCTTACCCTTGGAAGGCTTCCAGCATGATGTCAGGCGGACATGTCCTTTTCCATGGGCCCCTAAGTGTTAGCTGCCTGAACTTCATCCCTGCTTTCCAAAATGAGTTTCTTCCTGGCACTCCCTCCTCCATTGGTAAGTAGATATAAAAAAGGCTTTACTTGACATTGGCCTTGTCACACAGAGTGTAACTGCAATGAACATTCGAGCTCGTGCCACTTTGACATGGCCGTGTACTTGGCCACCGGAAATGTCAGCGGAGGGGTGTGTGATGACTGTCAGCACAACACCATGGGACGCAACTGTGAACAGTGCAAGCCGTTTTACTTCCAGCACCCGGAGAGAGACGTCCGAGACCCTCACCTCTGTGAACGTACGTAGGGCAATTTCATGACGTTTTCCGTCCTCTTTCAATTTGATTTTTTTTTTTTGATGTTTATTCATTTTTGAGAGAGAGGGACAGAGCGTGAGCAGGGGAGGGGCAGAGAGAGAGAGGGAGACACAGAATCTGAAGCAGGCTCCAGGCTCTGAGCTGTCAGCACAGAGCCCAGTGTGGGGCTTGAACTCACGAGCTGTCAAATCATAACCTGAGCTGAAGTCGGACACGTAATCAGCTGAGCCACCTTTCAGTTTGAATAGGCTGGTGACCACCATCCTCTCGGGACTCCTGGTATGAGCATGAGACTCCGCTTTATTTTAACTGCTACATAGGATGCTGGCAGCAGAAGCTGCCTGGCACCCTCTCTTCTTTAGTCTATTTCTGTGACCTTCCAAGGGGCCGACGGGAACGTGTGTTTATACAAACACTCACATTGTTACCTGGTGCTTTTTGTTCTTCTTAGGGTGTACCTGTGACCCAGCTGGATCTCAGAATGGGGGAATCTGTGACAGTTACACCGATTTTTCTGCTGGCCTCATTGCCGGCCAGTGTCGGTGTAAATTACACGTGGAAGGAGAACATTGTGAACTTTGCAAAGAGGGCTTCTACGGCTTAAGTGCTGAAGATCCATTTGGTTGTAAATGTAAGCGCGTTTGTGAAAAAGTTGGGGTGTTCTCGTGGACGCTGTTCCCGTTTGACTTTGCAGTTCTAAATCCAGACCACCTCTTGGCGCTCACTTGGTTTGTGTTTCTTTGCTTTATTTTATCTTTAATTAAGCTTGTGCCTGCAATCCTCTGGGAACGATTCCTGGCGGGAATCCTTGTGATTCTGAGACTGGTTACTGCTACTGTAAGCGTCTGGTGACAGGACAGCATTGTGACCAGTGTCTGGTAGGTAAATCCTGATTACATGGGATGAGGAGTTCGTGAAGGTGGCAGGTTTTAGTGGAGAATGCCTTTCGCTACTGCAGACCCTACCATCAATCACCCTTATATATAAATGTTAAAAGACACAAGCCATTCACAGAAGAATTGCCAATGAATTGATTTTAACAAGATATTCACTGTCGCTGTTAGAATTATAAAAACCACAGCGACATCCCATTTTTATAGACAGAACTAACGAGTTTTTAAAAATGGGGATGCTAACTATTAGGACATAATGAGGGGCTGGTCCTCTAAGCTGCTGATGGAAATGCACAGTGGTTCATACTTGGCAAAGAAAGCATTTTAGAAATATGTTATCAGTAGCCTGTAGAAATGCACGTACCCTTTGACCCGGTAATCCCCCTTCTGGGAATCTTTCCTAATGAAATGAGCAGAAAATTGGACAGAAATGTATTCGCCAGAAGACTCATTGCATCTTGTACTAATCATAGCCAAAAACCATGGAAGCAACGGTGGGGAAAATAGTAAACTAAATTTGGGGGTTTGTATACAGTGTGATACTCAGCTGCCATTGAAAATGACAGTAACGTGAGGAAATGCTTATGCTGGTATTAAAAAATACATATATAGGATGTGAGTAGTACCTTGACTATGTAGGAAAAAAATTCATCAAGAAAAACAAAATCTGGGAGGAAATACACTAAAAAGTTCACTGTGGTGATTCTGGGTAGAGTAATTCCGAGAGTAATTTTTTAAATTATTCCATGTTTTATAACGTTGTTATGAATCCCTTTATAATTTGTGAGAGGGGTTCCACTGACCCCAAATTATGTTTATGACCTATAGGCACATTCGCCTATATCCAGATGCTTAAAGTAAATTTCTGGAAGTCTGATTTAAATCAATGGACCTGGTTTTTATGTGTTCATTAGGAAATAGATATTTATTAAGGTGCAGAGAGCTCTTCTCCCCTACATGGATTCTGTTCCATTTCTTTTTATTTCCATCTCCAGTGCTTTCAGGATTCAGTGATTTTCTCCCGTTTCAGTTGTGAAAATACTTGCTTTATGCCATTTGGACGCAGATAAATCCTTGAAGAGCTTTGCTTATGAGGTTTTTGACAGGCTGAACTTATGGAAAATTTAAAGGCCTGCCAAGTGGTTGCCAAAAGTCTCTTACTGCCAGAGTACTTCTAATGAACAAGATTGGCCTCTTAGCTGCTTGCTCATATTAATAACTGGACAAAGGCTGTTGGCTTGGAAAAGCAGCTGTTCTGATCTGGCGTTACATGATGATGGCCCCAGCAACCTGCAGCTTGGGTTTCTTGAATTCAGAATGTTTATACTCCTTCCCCTTGTAGGCTTTGTGCTTTCACGGTACAAAAGTGCATTTGGTGGATCAACCCAGACATGCCATAACTTGTTCCTTGTTGAGTCTATTGTGTAATTATGGGAACCCACCTTTCGATGTTAAATCTTTTATTCTGCAGCCGGAGCACTGGGGCTTGAGCAATGATTTGGATGGATGTCGACCTTGTGACTGTGACCTTGGAGGGGCTTTAAACAACAGGTGAGTGAAGCTACACTTTCGCTCTGGTGCTCAGTCCCCTCAGTAGTAAGCCCTCCTGACCTCTAGGAGCCGTGGGATGCTCGGTGTCTCTGAAGGAGGCGAAGTGCGTTCCCCTTGACTGTGAGGGGCCGACCATCGCTTTCACCTGGGGTCTTAGTGTTTGCAAAGATCGGTTGTCCCAAGTTAGCTTTGAAGCCCTCAAGTACATTTCTGTTTCTTGGCTTTTAATAGCGTTGTGGTTAGTTTTGTACTTTACAGTGTTTTTAAAATTTTGGAAACAATGTATGCCCATCGTTTAAAAGAAAAACGTTCCAACAGCTAAGGCAGATGTCCTGCCCTTCCCCTCCCCCACCCCCCATCCGCGGCTGCAAGTGCCACTGTTAGGAGTTTCTCATAGTCGAGAAACTAATAATAGAGATCAGAATACCTATTAAAAATGACAATATCTTGTCATCCTTTCATTTCTTCTTAGTTCCCTACAAATTTTAGGATCGGTTGTTCTAGCTCTGTGAAGAAAGCTGGTGTTACTTTGATAGGTGTTGCGTTGAATATGTAGATTACTTTGCATAGTATCGACATTTTCACAACGTTTGTTCTTCCAATCCAGGAGCATGGAATATTTTTCCATTTTTTTTGTGTGTGTGTTTTCTTCAATTTCTTTCATAAGCTTTCTATAGTTTTCAGTGTATAGATTTTTCACCTCTTTGGTTAGGTTTATTCCTAAGTATCGGTTGGTTTTTGGTGCACCTCTCATTTCTTTTTAAATAACATGTTAGATTTAAAAAAATACATTTCAACATGTATTCATGTGCCTCTTTCTTTTTAACAGCATGTATTCATCTACCTCTTCTTTTTTTCTTGGTATTCTGTCATGGGAAATTGCCACAACTTATCTCCTGTTTTTGTTTTTGTTTTTGTTTTTGTTTTTGTTTTGTATAGATGAGGTTCCCAGCAATGGAACGGCTAAGTCAAGTACATGTGTGTTTTTTATTTTTATAGAGATTGTTAGATTATTCTCCAGATTGTGCTAATATTTTTCCAGCCACCTGGTTACAAAAGCACATTTTTCCCCAGCCCCACCAGCAGTTGGTATACTCCTTTTTCACCAACCTAAAAGATGGAAAGTGAGGGGCACTTGGCTGGCTCTGTTGGTAGAATGTGTGACTCCTGATCTCAGGGTCATGAATTTGAGCCCCATGTTGGGTATGGAGCCTACTGTAAAAAATTAACTAATTAAAAAAAAAATGCACAGAAATTGAAGTCCCATTAAAAATTTTTTTTTAATGTTTATTTTTGGAAGCGAGAGAGAGCACAAGCAGGGGAAGGGCAGAGAGAGAGGGAGACACAGAATCCGAAGCAGGCTCCAGGCCCCGAGCTGTCAGCACAGAGCCCAATGTGGGGCTCGAACTCATGGATCATGAGATCCTGACCTGAGCGGAAGTCAGATGCTTAACTGACTGAGCCACCCAGGGGCCCCAAAGAACTCCCGTTTTGATTTGTGTTAAGAATCTTTTCATTTTCTTCTTCTTTCTGGTTTTAATTTTTTTTCCAACCTCTGAGTCTATTAACGAAAATTGCATGCAGTCACTTTTAGTTATCAAGACACGTTGGTATCCCTTGAACAGATGAGGTGCAAGCTCTACCAAAAATTAATCCCTGTACACATTTGGCAAGATGTAGATTTGTAGGAGTTACATGAACCACCTTTGAGTCAAAGAGAATGTTGGCCTCTGTAAGAGGGTCGGACTAAGAACATCTGGTAGAGACAGTGTTAAGTGGCGTCTAAGGGGATAGGCAGATGTTTCCTTGTGGCCTGAATCTCCCCTGAGAGAGCAAGCTGAAGTCATCAAGCAAGCTCCGTGTACTCCCCAAACTGACTGTCTTACAAGACTGTTTCCCAACACCGTCGTAGTCTGCTGGGAAGGAATGGGATTTTAGGCAGCAAGAACATGTTCTGTTTGGCGTCTGCATTTGGGTTGGTTCCATTCCAGACGCTGCAGTAAACTCAGTACAGCATGTAGCCTCTGGGACTCCAGTGTGAATTTCTGTTCTTAGAAAACCTCCAGAGGGGAGGAAGCAAGGACAGTTCCATAAAAGCAGGGAAGAAAAACTGCTAGTCTGCTTCTGGAATCACTCTCCGACTCTCCTTTGTGACTCCCAGAACACCTGCTGATTCCTTTAGTAATTGATTGCTCAATTCAAAGCTGTCATCATTCCTAAAATCCTTCTTGATTAGATGAAAGTGGCCTACATTGTTCTCCAAATGATGTCATGAATTCAGGAGTGTCCTATGTGCCTTTACCCTAAATGGTTTCTGTTACTTACACTCCCTTCCTCTGTTTCTCTATTGCACACACATTTCCTGTCTCTAAACTGCCCACACATGGCCCCTGACCTGTTCCTTTGTCTCTCCTGCAAGAATTTATAGAACTCAGACACTCTAATCAAGAGAGTTTATGAAGTAAAAAATTTTAGGGAAGATTTTAAAGCAGGTAATTTGATCTTCCTAGCATGATTGATGAGATACCCTATTTTTTTGGCATCACTGATGAAAAAAAAATAAGAGCCTTTTTTTTTTTAACGTTTTATTTTTGAGAGAGGGAGCGAGAGAGACTGAGTGTCAGTGGGGGAAGGGCAGAGAGAGACAGAGGAGACACAGAATCTAAAGCAGACTGCAGGCTCTGAGCTGTCAGCACAGAGCCTAATGCAGGGCTCGAACTCACGAACTTTTGAGATCATGACCTGAGCCAAAGTCGGATGTTTCACTGACTGAGCCACCCAGGCACCCCAAAAATAAGAACCTTTAAATATTTCTCTACCTCTGTGACTCTGCAGTGTTTCGTAGCGATCCTTTTCGAAGTTTGCCCCCATGAGGACTTTCCCCATGAGGACTTTCTCTAGGAGCCCCATACAGTGATAGAAGATCCAATTAAGTCTTGGGAAACACCAATTCTGCTAGAAGAATGCTTGGTGCATAGTGGGCACTGAGGAGAGATACTTGCTGGGTGATTGTTTTATTGCAGCCATGCATAAATATCTTCTACCTGGTAATATTCCTTTGCTCTGCCATAGGTACATGGTAGGTAATGGAATAAACGTTGATCAAGAAAAAGAATTTGAGAAACAGAAGATATTTATGAGATAAAAACAAATTATGCACTCTTTTGGACAGGCAGTCTCTGGTTGTGACCCCAAACGTTCCTCAGGTACTTTGGCCAGGAGCAGAATTAAACGTGAAAACCATGTCAAGTGGAAAAATGTTTTGTGTAATGAGTCAAATGGTTTTGTTTGTGTGGAATAAAATTTTAGCAATCCAGGTCGATCATGTTGACAGGTAATCTGAATTGTGGAATATTTTAGAGAAGACCCATTTTAAGCAATGTGGGTTAAGCCAGGCTAACGAAGCTTTGCCTAGTAAATAACCTGCTTTAATAAATAGGAATGGTTGCTAGGTAAATGCTACTTGCAAGTGTTGGAAAACATTGAAAAATAGAAACGATTTTATAGCATCCTTTAAAATTTATTGCCTCGGTTAAATTTAGAGCTTTGGTGTCTGGCTTGAAGCCCACCACTCTTTTGAAGATTTCTGCTTCCTGAACTGATGACCCCAACCTTCCTTGGATGTTTCAACAACACATTACTTCTGTACTGCTTTCAGCACTTAGTGAATTCTGCTCTGTGTTATCGCTATTTGTATTTTAAAGGTCTCTAGACAGAGATTGGGTCTTTTTTTTTTTTTTTTTTTTTTGAGAGAGAGAGTGTGCATGTGCGAGTGGGGGAGGGGCAGAGAAAGAGGGAGAGTGAGGATCTCAAGCAGGCTCCACGCTCAGTGCCGAGCCCCGTGGGCTCAATCTCCCGAACCATGAGATCATGACCTGAGCCAAAATCAAGAATTGGACGCTTAACCAACTGAGGCACCCAGGCACCACACAAAGGATTGTGTCTTGTTTGTTTTCTCATCCTTCTCCATACTCAGCATCGGGGGCCTTGTGGATGCCCAATAAGTGAGGAGCTGAAATTCATTATACTTTGAAACCAGAGCAGAAGTTAATCCGTGTTTTCACCCGTGTATTGAGTGATAATGGTATCTCACCAGTTGTTAATTACTGTGGTGGCTGGATGTAAAGAGATTATAGAACACATTTAAGAAACTATCCTCATTGGTTAGGAGGCTGGGAGAGAAGGCCTGGACTGCTGGACCCTGGACTGCTGACTGCTGATCAGTGTGGAATCAGAATTATGGAAGAGATACCAGTGTTGAATAGAGTGGTGGTTCTTACGAATGATGATGTTTTCCCGTTTTTTGTGCCTAATTTCTTAGTAATAGAGAAAAGTTGAAACTAAACAGTATTGTCTCTGCTCATCGCTATTTAAATGAAATAGAATTTCCCTTCCAGTAGAATTTTTGTAAACAAGTGGCTAATTTCTACATTTATGGGAAATCTGTTTTTAATAATCTAGGCCTTTAGCCACTGGAAAAAAAAAATTGGTCTTGTATTAGTTTTCTTTTGCTGGCATCGTAAATTACTGCAACTTCGTGGCCTAAGACAACATAAGTTTATTATCTTACAGTTCTGTATGTCAGACACGGCCAGCCTTTCTGGAATAAAATCAAGATGTTGGTAGGGCTGTGTTTATGTCTGAAGGCCCTAGGGGAGAATCTGTTTCCTGCTCATTGGAGTTGTTGGCAGAATTCAGTTTGTTTCAGCTATAGGAGGAGATTCCTGATACCCTGCTGGCTGTCAGCTAGGGGCCATTCCCAGCTCCTCGAGGCTGTCCACATCCCTTGACTCACAACTCCCATCTTCAAAGCCAACAACGGTGGGTCAGATCCTCCTCAAGTCCCATCTCTCTGACCCACTTCTCTGCCTGCCTTTTCCACTTTTAAGAAATCATGTGATTAGATTCAGCAACTCTGGATAATCTCCCCATCTCAAGATCCTTAACCTCAGTCACATCGGCAACCCCCCTGGTGCCATATGAAATCACCTATCAGCGGATTTGGGGGATAATGATCAGTTATTATTCTTGGGGGGGGCCGTTATTTCTGCCTGCCACGGGGGCTGACTTATTTTGCCGTCCATCATTATTCTACCTTACTGATGCAGCAAATGGAACCTGTATCTAGTTATAGGGAAATTTCGTGGTATGGGGGTCAAGTGTACCATTTCTGCCTGATAGGGTTTTTACTTGAACACAAGAAGGATGATTACATGTAATCTTTTGTCTCACTATGGAGGAGGCAGGATTTGAGCTTCATTTTGGAAAGCTGAGAGAGGTTTGAGAGGTGTGATGGGTGGGCAGGAGGACCTTCCAGCTGGGAGGGGGAAGACAGGCAAAGGTCCGGAGATAGAGTGAGTGTAACATATGCTCAAGACCTGGTCTGACCGTGACCGTCTCCGCTCACATTCCCCCTCTTTCAGCCTGTCATTCCTGTCCTCTCTTTGCCTGTCAGGATCCCCTGCCACCTTCAGAGCATGGCTTCTATGATGCTCCTCATAGAAGCCTCCTCTATGGATGCACCCTCAACCAGGTGAAGGGTGGCTTCCTCTGCAGCCTATATCTTCACTGTAGCTCTGTGTAGGTACTCAGTGCATTTTGCTTTGCTGCAGTGGTCCCTTACTTTACAGTTTATCCCCTGCCCCCCCCCCAGTTCGACTGGTAGTTCTTCAGGGCAAAAACTATTTTCCTCCCATTTTTCCTTCTCCATATCCTTCAGAAATAATAGACTCGCCAAGGAGGTATAGATGGATTCAGAGGAAAAGTGACAGCGGGCGAAAATGTGAGGGTGTTGGCACCAGGGCCAGTATTGGCTCCATAAGTACTTGTGAAAGAAGGTGAGGGGTCTGGCTCACCGGAAAACAAAGGGTGGCCACCAGAAAGAGTAGCAGTGGTCTTCAGAGGATGGTTGTGGAGGCTGCTGGAAACCAGGCAGAGGCATCAGGAGTTGTGGGAGGCTGGTAGAGGGACAGGTATGGCACGATGACATGCTGGACGGTGGTTGTGGCAGTGACAGCAAGATGACACTTCTGAGCTGAAAGACCTCTCGAAATAAGACTTGGATATCGAGGATGAAGGACAAGGAAGGTCTGTCTCGCCCCAAGTCAGAAGAATTTTAAATGTGGCAGTAAGAGCAGAGCTGAGGGTAAGTCAGTGTGAGAGGTGACGAGGTGAGTTAGAGATGACAGCGGGATGGCCGTGGTCCCCTTCGTGGCTGGAAATGGACGAGTCGAGCAGAGCTGAGTGAGGGCCAGAACCTAGGTGCATAGAGGCAGGTGGAGCCACAGGAATGCATTCACTAGAGGAGTAAGTGTCCAGTGGAACCAGGCCTGTCGGAGACCACGCTTCACGTCTGTGGGCACAGAGGCACGTGATCGCCAGGGCAGATGTTACGGGAACTCCTTCCATGTGACCGGGTTCTCGTGAGTGGTTTCGTCTTCAGAATTAGGAATCCTGCGTCTGCTCGTCTTTATCCTTCACCGTCATTTGCTTGTTCTCTGGTGATGGCAGGTGAGGAATCGAGTTGTTTTCTTCTTTGGCGGTTCCTGTTTTACACATTCATTCCCTCAGGAAGGAAGGATTTTCTCTTGTCCGTATGACGTAATGCCCGATGCCTAAGTTTTTGAAAATGACTCTGTTGGTGGACTGTGCCAGAAGATGGCTAGGTCCCAACTACAGCAAGCATTCCTCCTCTGGGAATTGGCTACAGGAGGGTAAGTACTCATGCCTCTGGGTTAGAAGCCATTCATGTGATCTGCAGGAAGAAGACTTTGCGGGGGACCATGGCAGGGCCGTTGGGGACATTGGTAATAAGCCTGGAAGCGTTCCGTCTTCCCATGAGTTGTAACTTGCCTTAGGTACTTGGTTTAAAATGCACTTTGGGAGGCACCTAGGTGGCTCAGTCAGTTGAGCATTTGACTTGATAGCAACCCAGGTCACGATCTCATGGTTGGTGGCATCAGGTCCCGCATCCGGCTCTGTGATGACAACGCGGAACCTGCTTAGGATTCTGTCTGTCTCTCTCTCTTCCCCTCCCCCACTTGCACGCATGCACTTTCTCTCAAAAATAATCATTTAAAAAATTAATTAAATAAAATGAACTTTGGGATGAGGAAAAAATTTGAACTCTGGGAGTGGGTTTAAAGTAACAATTCCAAACCCCATCTTGACTTCAACAAAGTAAAAAATGGCCACCTATAATTTGGTTTTACCTTGTGCACAAGAGAAAGGAGACATAGCCTGAGAACAAACCAAATATGTTCTAGTCTATCCAGAGGGCTTTATTTGAAACAACATGTCAAATTAAAAAAAAAAAAAAAGTTTGGGGTGCCTGTGTGGCTCGGTCAGTTGAGTGTCTGACTCTTGATTTCCCAGGGTCAGGGGAGTAAGCCCGTGTCGTGCTCCACGCTGAGTGTGGAGCCTGCTTGGGATTCTTTCTCTCTCCCTCTCTCTTTGGCCCTCTCCCCTGCTTACACTTTATTTCTCTCTCTCTCAAAAAAAAAAAGTTCTATCATTTACATTAAATCTATTTTATTTGTTCATATTTTGTATTCAGAATGCCTATCCCTACGCATTCTGTTTGTTCAACCAGTGTTTGAGTGTGATTGGTCTGCAGAGGGCTGCGCCAGGTCCCAGGAGGGGGACAGGGGCGTGACCGAGGTGAAGGAGGCATGGTTCCGCCTTTCAAGCAATCTGCCATCTGGTAGAGGCTCAGACGGATCTAGAGAGAAAGTGTCAAGAGAGAAAGTGATAACTGTCTTGACGGTGCAGGTAGAGAAAGCACCATGTGAGAATAGCGGGGGACCAAAGCAGACGCCATGACAGAGACGAACTGGGCTTGGAAAGGCAGGTAGGATTTGAAGACCGGTTCTTGCTTTAATGACCAGTTACTACGTGACATGCTTTGTTGTACGTGTTGTGACTACATCGTTT
Source organism: Panthera tigris (assembly GCF_018350195.1). Lineage (NCBI taxonomy): Eukaryota > Metazoa > Chordata > Mammalia > Carnivora > Felidae > Panthera > Panthera tigris. The sequence goes on from NC_056661.1 coordinate 76,156,566, forward strand.
CTCCTGCAGGGAGGTGGTGGCAGGAAGGAGAAGGTGGTTCATTCTCTGGGGTGGAGAGTGATGGTCAGGAGATGTGACAGCAGGAGTCCTTTGTGAGCTGAATCTTTGAAAAATAGGTGGCTCTCTGCTGGGTGGATAAGACACGAGGGTATTCTCGGCTACTGGAACAACGTAAGCCAAGAGAAGGGGTCATGAATCACCCTGTGCGTTGCAGAAATCATTCATATGGTTGGAGAAGCAAGGGGAGTGGTGGGGCTGGAAAGACAAGGGCCAGGCTATGGAAGGGCCAGCAGGAAGTGATGTGGTCAGTGCATCTTAGGAAGGTCATTTGGGCAGCTTTGCGGGTGGTGGTGGTTTAGTTTGGGAAGTTGGAAGACTGGCAACAAGAACACTGATGGGAAGACCGATTTTACCGTGAGTGAGAGAGCGCAGAAAGGCATAGCCCAGCTGGTGTGAAGAGCGAGACAAAGCGCAAGATCCTAGACCAAGAAATCACATAATCGGGCTCCTCCTTAGTTATGAAAGACTTGAGAGAAGAGCTTCTAGGTTTCTGACTTGGTTGACCTCGTGGCTGGTGGTGTCCTCTCCCCAGTAGAGGACAGGGGAGGGATGGAGTGTTGCCCTTTGTGATCTGTCATTAGCCGCTGGGACAGCTACGTTGGAACCATCCTTCTGGGAGTCGGATATTTGTGTCTGAGGCCCAGGAAAGAGAAATCAGGCATAAGATACAAGATACCAAGCAAACACATTGGTGATACCTACAGAAAACCTCAATAAGGTGTGAATGGAGCACAGTGAAGAAAGGCGAGCAAGATGAAACCAAAAGAACCAGCTCATGGGGAGCCTGAGCTCCAGAGTTTGCAATTAATTCGTAGGCAGTAAATTTTTTTTTGCACGTACTTACTTTCTGAAGGAAATAAGTAAACGCTACCTGAACATTTCACCCATTTGATGTTAGTGGGAAATGTAGACGCGTGTCTGGTGGGTTCATCTGCAGATGGGGTGGCACAGCTGACTTGGCTTTGCCCCCCTTTGCAGCTGTTCCCCTGAATCGGGCCAGTGCGCATGCCGACCGCACGTGATCGGGCGTCAGTGCAACGAAGTGGAGTCTGGTTACTACTTCACCACCTTGGATCACTACATCTACGAAGCAGAAGAAGCCAACTTTGGGCCTGTAAGTAGGGGGGTGCTGGGCAGATGGGAAAAGCCATGTTTGGGGAGCAGTAATGGCATATGCACAGTTCATAAGGAGTCCGTATAAAAAGTATTTTTACAGCTCTTGTCAGTGGTGGGATCAGGACCATGCCTTCTTGGAAGCTGTTCTATTTATTTTTAAGCTTATTGATTTATTTTGGGGGTGGGGGACGGCCACGAGCAGGGGAGGGGCAGAGAGAAAGAGAATCCAAAACATGCTCTACACTGTCAGCATAGAGCCCGAGGCAGGGCTTGAATCCACGAACCATGAGATCATGACCTGAGCCAAAACCAAGAGTCAGACGCTTAACTGACTGAGCCACCCAGGAACTCCAAGCACAGTCCTATTTCAAGCCAAGTAAATCTGTAACTCACAGAGACTTTGGAACATCATTAATAATGCTTCTGGTAGGTTTTTTGGCAGGGAGGGGTGAGTAGTTGTTTTTCATTGGTCCACTCCTCTACTTATGCTCCAAAGTTCTTGTTGATCTAGTATAGCAAATACTCAGAGAAGACATTGCTTTCTGTTGCTGTCATTAGCCATCCCAAAATTCAGTGGCTTGAATGTACGTCTGGCACTTCAGCTGGGGTGGCCAGAACAGCTGTAGGCTAGCTGGGCCTTTTTTTCCACATGACCCCACCCCCAAGAAGCTGCCTTGAACTTCCTCACAGCATGGTGGATTCAAGACCATGAGACTTATTACATGGGGTCTGGCGTCAAGGAGGAGGAAAGAGAGAGACACTGCCAGGTCTCTTAAAGACTGGGCTCCGAAGTTTCAGAGGTCCCTTTCTCAAATTCTCTTGGTCAGAAGTCACAAGCCCAGAGTAGATCCGAGGGCAGGGTAACACAGGTTCCAACTGTTGGAGGGAGAGCTGAACGCCTATGCATAGAGAGAATGAAGCACTTTGTCTTTGGAGGCAACTGATCACAGTGGTTCTACGTGATCCTGTGAACACACTCAGATGGGTGCTTGGGGTAACAGAAACTGATCGATTTTTAGTCTCGGTGACCGTCAGAATGAACTCCTCTGCGGTGAGCCCTCGTGATGATATGAAGTTTCTTCGCTTGTACTTGGAGCTTGAAACGAATGCCAGTGAGAAAGGCAAATACATCCACTGGATACTGGACGAGCCTTGTAGAAAATCTGGGAAATGGCTCGTCACTCCTCGGCTTGCTTATGAAAGCATTTGGGACATTCCCCCTCCTTCCTTTAGGCTCATTCCTGATTATATCATAGAAGGTGTCTTCCAGGCCCTCGGAGCCTCATCTCCAGTGTTCCAAGACTACCTCAACCACAAAACCAAAGGGAAACCGATTCCTCTTTATATGTCAAAAACTTACACACTCTACTGAAAAACGTGACTGCAAGAGATGGGTGTAATGCCTATGGTTTGGACCTTTGGGTGACTTCAGATTTCTTTAACTGTCGTATTTATTTGAATTCCATTTCAAGTAAAGCCTAACTACTGCCCCCCCCCGTCCGCAGGGGATCAGCATCGTGGAGCGGCAGTACGTTCAAGACCGGATTCCTTCCTGGACGGGAGCCGGCTTCGTCCGAGTGCCTGAAGGGGCTTATTTGGAGTTTTTCATTGACAACATACCATATTCCATGGAGTATGACATCTTAATTCGCTATGAGCCACAGGTAAACCTTCCGTGGACTATCGGGGGTGGTAGAAATCTCTTCTTCTAATGGACACGGTTTTTGTGAAATGTGGAGGTTGCATTAGCGTAGAGGAACCCCTCTGACTTCATACCCCCGTGGAAGTGAGAATGTACATTTTTCTCGAATTAAGCTTCGCAAACTTTTAGTGATTCGTCGTTAGGCGCTCAGCCTTGCTGACGCCTGAGGTGGTGATGTGTGAGACCCCCTCCTTGACGTCACAGCCTGCGTAGCCCAGGCTTGGATACATACCCCACCTTTAGCAAAAGGCTGAAAGTGGAAGGTGCAAGACCAGAGAGGCAGACAGTCCTGGAAGACAGGCTCACAGCGGCCCAGCTGTGCCAGCGGGTGCCAACACGTCCCATAAAGAATCGGTTCTAGGCCTTAAGACAGAGATGGAATTTTGACATAAAAGGAAGTGAGGAACGGTGTGGCCAGGGGGAGAGCTTTGAGAGTGTGGAAACGCAGCTAGATAAGGGCATAGGATTGGCAAGGATGCTAGGATCAGCAAATGGGCTTGGACACTATATTAATAGGGGTTTGAGCAGGGGATTGTCCTGATCTGAGCTGTGTTTCCAGACACAGCTGGAAAGAGGACTGGGAAAGGCGGGGAGCGTCGGGAGGCTGTGTCTCATCCTGGTGAGACGAGATTAGGGCTGGAGCTAAGACAAGAGCAGAGGAAATGGTAAAGAGGGAAAGGAAATGCAAGCAAGTGTTTTTCATTTAAACTTGGCAAATGACCGATTGGGAGAGGTCTTTGTAAACAGACAGGCAGCAGCGGCCAGTGTGGATGCTCCTTTGATGGCTTGCTGCTTCTTCTAGCTCCCCGACCGCTGGGAAAAAGCTGTCATCGTGGTGCAGCGACCTGGAAAGATCCCAACCAGCAGCCGATGCGGTAATACCATTCCCGATGATGACAACCAGGTGGTGTCCTTATCGCCTGGCTCAAGGTCAGTGTGACACTGGTTTGCAGCTCAGGAGAATGAATATGCAAATTGTTTTTTTGTCCCTGGTATCTTGCCTTGTGTGTTGTCCAGTTAGCATTTCCGAGCCACAGCCAAACATGGGCAATTGCCTTTCTTCCTTGGCAAGGATCTATGTAGATCTTCGACTGATGGATTGATGGATTGGACACTTAAAAGCTGACTTTCTGTTGTTATTTTTCCCTCTCGTTTTGGGGCAGGTATGTCGTCCTTCCGCGCCCCGTGTGCTTTGAGAAGGGTGTGAATTACACGGTGAGGTTAGAGCTGCCTCAGTACACGTCCTCTGACAGCGACCTGGAGAGTCCCTACACGCTTATCGACTCCGTAAGTGGAAGGTCATTTCTGACGTGAAGGTCATGGGGGAAAGGCTGGGCAGAGAGGGTTCATCTATTCCCCCAGAGGATTTGATGGAGGGGTAACATGGAGAGCTTAGGTACAGTCATTCTTTCTTGCCTCCAATGCCACTTTGCTTATTTATTTTACTTTATGTTATTTTATGTTTGTTTTTTTGAGAGAGAGAAAGATCACACACGAGCAGGGGAGGAGGAGTGGGGGTGCGGGGAGAGAAAGAGAGAGAGAGTGAATGAATGAATCTTAACTAGGCTCCACGCCCAGCACAGAGTCCAGCTCCCGTCTTGATCCCACGATCCTGGGATCATGACCTGAGCTGAAATCAAGAGTCTGATGCTCAACCAACTGAGCCACCCAGGCGCCCCTGATTTTAATAAAAACTCTGCCATCTGGAAAGGATTTACTCAAGCTGATTGTTGATGAAAATAAAAAGTATCTTAAAAATGGCATTGCAAAAGCCATCAGGCTCTGTAAGGTATCTCTAAATTTTTTTCTGGCAAGACTATTTACGAGCGAAGAGGTATTTACTGTATTGAATGAGTCCGAGTGTTTTCATTGCCGGAGTCAAAAAAGCATTTGGGGCTTTCACGTGTTGGCTCTTTTCAGTTGACGACACAGACACCACCGTAAGAACGCTCTGCTGTTCCTCTTTCTCCGCAGCTTGTTCTCATGCCGTTTTGTAAATCACTGGATATCTTCACTGTGGGAGGATCAGGGGACGGGGTGGTCACCAACAGTGCCTGGGAAACCTTTCAGAGATACAGATGTCTGGAGAACAGCAGAAGCGTTGTGAAAACACCAATGACCGACGTGTGCAGAAACATAATCTTCAGCATTTCTGCCCTGTTACACCAGACAGGCCTGGGTAGGTATCCCCAACCCCTCTTTCTTGACAGCTAGGAGTACTTGGCACCGCGAGGTGTGTTGGAAGGCATGCCCTCTAGTTCTGTGGCAGGCAGGTGGCAAGCACAAAGGAAGTAGTGTCTCAACTGTGATTTGTCTTTTCTCTTTTTTTTCTTTCTTTTTTTTTTTTTTTTTTTTTTTTTTTTTTGAGAATATTTTAGTGGTGGGGCACCTGGGTGGCTCAGTCGGTTGAGCATCTGACCCTTGGTTTCGGCACAGGTTAGGGTCTCCTGGTTTGTGAGTTCGAGCCCCACGTCGGGTTCTGTGCTGACGGTGTGGAGCCTGCTTGGGATTCTTTCTCTCTCCCGCTCTCTCTGCCCCTCCCGTGTCTCTCTCTCTCTCTCTCAAAATAAATAAACTTTAAAGAAAAAAAAAAACAAAGGAATATTTCAGTGATAGAGCACCACTATTTTAGTGATAGATGCAATCAATATTCAGGAAATACACACGGTGACGAGGGGCAAAGCCATGAGGACACTGCATTTCTGTAGGCAGGTGGGGACTTGGGATGGAATCAGGGAGCATCATACTACTGAAGTTTGCTTTTCTCCCTGAAAGGTCATACCGCTCCCAAAGGTCACTGGCTTTTGTCTACGGTCCTGTGCTTATTTGACCTTTGAAGGCAAGGGGAGAAAAACCTTAATGACCTCCTTCCGAGAAAAACTGCTTTTATCTGCCAACTCCGTCTCCTGTTGGTTCCCGCCTGCTCATCATAGGGATGACATTGTTTGAAATGGGAATTCTGAATAAGCCAAGGTGGTGAAGGGGAAGGATCAGGGCAAGCCCAAGGAAAGGGGTGGTCCAGTTCACAGCCAGTGTGACTGGCTACATGCATTGCTTTTTTTATATATATATAATGTTTTAAAATCTTTATTCATTTTTGAGAGAGAGAGTGTGTGTGGGGGGGGGGCGGAGGGCAGAGAGAGAGGGAGACACAGAACCCAAAGCAGGCTCCAGGCTCTGAGCCATCAGCACAGAGCCCGACGTCAGGCTCGAACTCACATAACACGACATCATGACCTGAGCCGAAGTCAGACGCTCAACCGACTGAGCCACCCAGGCGCCCCATGCCACGCTCCTCTCTCTCTCCTGGGGTTGGCTGCTCCGTGTCTCAGGTTCTGACCTCTCTCTCCCCTGCAGCTTGTGAATGTGACCCCCAGGGCTCCTTAAGTTCCGTCTGCGATCCCAATGGAGGCCAGTGCCAGTGCCGGCCCAACGTGGTTGGAAGAACCTGCGACAGATGCGCCCCGGGCACCTTCGGCTTTGGCCCCAGTGGCTGCAAACGTACGTTAATCAGAATTGTCACGTATCCGTTGAGATGACCTGGGAAATACCGAGCTGGGCTTTGTGGCTTTGGAAGGCAGGGCTTCCCTCCGCAAAACCCATCGCCTGAGTCATGAGCGTTCTGAACCGGGCACGGGGATGCTTCTGTTTGGGGGTGTGTTTGCATTTAAGGAGTTTCTCAAGGCGGTTCCACCCTCGCCTGTTCCTTCAGCTTGTGAGTGCCACCTGCAAGGGTCCGTCAACGCTTTCTGCGACCCCATCACTGGCCAGTGCCACTGCTTCCAGGGGGTGTATGCTCGGCAGTGTGACCGGTGCTTGCCCGGCTACTGGGGCTTCCCCAGCTGCCAGCCCTGCCAGTGTAACGGCCACGCCGACGACTGTGACTCTGCCACCGGGGCGTGCTTGGGCTGCCAGGACTACACCACGGGGCACAACTGTGAAAGGTACGTCCTCACCGCCTCTTTTTTTAGTTTTTTTTTTTTTTAATGTTTATTTATTTTTGAGACAGAGAGAGACAGAGCATGAATGGGGGAGGGTCAGAGAGAGAGGGAGACACAGAATCCGAAACAGGCTCCAGGCTCTGAGCCGTCAGCACAGAGCCTGATGCGGGGCTTGAACTCATGGACCGCGAGATCGTGACCTGAGCTGAAGTCGGACGCTTAACTGACTGAGCCACCCAGGCGCCCCTTTTTTTTTTTAATTTAAATTTTTAATATCTCTAGAGGAGTATAGATGTCTAGAACACGTATAACCAGAAAAGAGTAAACGTGAAGGTCTAACATTTCACATTATCTTACGATGCAAATCACAAAAAGTTTTTATTGTGTCATCATCAGAAATTATAACCACTGCTGGATGTACATATAAGATTATTGCTGCATGAGCATTTTTGGAGTGATCAACTCAGCGGATTTTTAGTAATCCAAAACTTCACAAAATCCCCTTTTTTAATTTTTATTAAAAAAAGTTTTTTAATGTTCATTTTTGAGAGAGAGAGCAAGTGGTGGAGGGGTAGAGAGAGAGGGAGACACAGATTCCAAAGCAGGCTCCAGGCTCTGAGCTGTCAGCACAGAGCCCGACACAGGGCTGGAACCCAGGCACCCCAAATCCAGTTTTTTTTTAACCAAGTTAGTTAACGTAGTATAATAATGATTTCAGGAATGAAATTTAGTGGTTCATCACTGACATATAACACCCTGTGCTCATCCCAACAAGTGCCTTCCTCAATACACATCACCTATTTAGCCCATACCCCTATCGACCTCCCTTCCAGTAGCCTTCACTTTGTTCTCTGTATTCAAGACTCTCTTATGGTTTGTCTCCCTCTGTTTTTATCTTAGTTTTGCTTCACTTCCCATACGTTCACCTGTTGTGTTTCTTAGATTCCACATATGAGTGAAAGCATATGTTTATTTTTCTCTGACTAACTTATTTCGACACTGTAGATCCATCCACATTATTGCAAATGGCAAGATTTCATTTCATTCTTTTTGATGGCCAACTAATATTCCATTGTATATAAGTACCACATCTTTATCCATTCGTCAATTGATGGACATTTGTGCCGTTTCCATACTTTGGCTATTGTCCATACGCTGCTGTAAACATTGGGGTGCATGTGCCCCTTCAAATCAGCATTTTTGCACCCTTTGGATAAATACCTAGTAGTGCAATTGCTGGGGCGTAGGGTTCCCGGCCTCTTGAAAGCGAAGAGAATGAGATCATTTTTGGCTGAGCAAACAGCATCTTAGACCAACACCAGGCAAAAGCTCCAGCAGACTCCAGAAGGTTTCATTTCTGACCACCTCAGTATTTCCTAGGAACTCAGTCCTTTAGCTAGCCCGTAGTTGATTCCTTCTATGCGCTGGGCATTGTGCTGGCACTGCAGAGGCAGCAGAGAACAAAACCAACGTGAGCTGCCCTCCTGGGGTGCCATCCTAGAGGTCAGCACAGACCTGGACGGAAATCCTGTCTCAGCAGATTCTTGCCCAGGACCCGAATTCTGAAATGTTAATGCCTAAATTGGGTCAAGGTAGAAACCAAATCTGAATAGGATTAATCAAATTTTAGACAGCTTTTTGGTTTGAAACACATTATGCAGCTACAGGTTCTGGGAGACTGTAGAAAATGTGCATAAGTATACCTGTTCTCCAGGTAGCAAATGAATTGAGTAATTTTTATGACTCTAAAGCATACCCCACTGGGTATAGTAAAAGAGGACCTACCTAGAACGTACCCCTACTAACGGTACAGCCAAGCTCGGTAGATGCGAAATAATCCACGTGGAAAAATCACATGCTGGTTTACACTGTTCATCACTAAATAAAGGCAGATGTGCTATGAGAACCTGATTTTTCTGGAGTAAATAGTCTTCACCTTTTACCCCAATAGATTTTCTGTCTTTTAACGTCCATCCACACTATCTGGGACTTTTGTTTTTAAAATAGCAACAAATGCTTCAGTCAGTGGGAAAATTGCTCATCGGATGAGAGAGAAATTGTCCATGGAAAGTGAATACGTGATTGACTTATGGTGGAAAGACGTGCCTGGAAGCAAATACACGGTTCCCGGCTCTGTGCTAGAGTAGTTGGTAGTCAAGAATTTGGAGGTTCCAGTAAACTCCTTCAAATAAAAGTTACTCCTTCCAAGTACAAAAGTGCCTTGTAAGAAGATAACAAGGAGACAGTTATACAAGTCTTGAAAGGAAGAAATTAATATATTGATGGTGTTGGTTTTTTGCATTAAGTTTTTCATTCTTGTTCTTTGGAAGATGGAGAATAAGTTTGAGAAAGACCGACAGATGAGAAACTTAGATTCAAAAGGACAAGGGGGGCCTGGGTGGATAAGTCAGCTAAGTGTCTGACTTGATTTCAGCTCAGGTAATGATCTTGGGGTTTGTGGGATCAAGCCCCGCCTTAGGCTCTATGCTGACAGTGCGGAGCCTGCTTAGGATTCTTTCTCTCCTTCTCTCTGCCCTCTCCTGCTCTCTCTCTCTCTCTCTCTCTCTCTTTGTCACTCAAAAATAAACTTTAAAGGGGAGCCTGGGTGGCTCAGTTGGTTAAGCGTCCGACTTCGGCTCAGGTCATGATCTCACGGTCCATGAGTTCGAGCCCCGCATCAGGCTCTGTGCTGACAGCTCAGAGCCTGGAGCCTGCTTCACATTCTGTGTCTCCCTCTCTCTCTGCTCCTCCCCTGCTCATGCTCTGTCTCTCTCTGTCTCAAAAATTAAAAAAAAAACATTTTTAAAAATTAAAAAAAAAAAACTTTAAAAAGGACAAGAGAGTGGGGTGGGGAACACAGGTGGTTACCCGCCCTGCGGGTGTGAAATCCAGCATGCTGGGCAATGAAGTGGGACGAGCATCTGTGAGAAGAGCCTACTTGATATTTGGGACTGTTTTGGGTTTTATTTGTAAAGCGTTTTGTTTCTTTTAGGAAAATGAGGGTGTGGGAGGGGGAAAATTTTTAGCCCTGCGTTTGGATGACAAAGCTTTATTAAAATATCTGGGATTCTGTAAACCAACTTCTCATCTTTCTTTTTTCTTTGCTTTTCTCTTTTCTCTTTTCTTCATTCCAAGAAGATCAGAGTTTCAATCCTGTGAATTTAAGAAGTAGCCCTTGGTTCAGCTCACTCCCAAGGGGGGAAGTGGTGGGAGAGGCAGGAAATGAACACTCAGTTTCTATCATGAGGTAGTTGGATGTATTTCACCTAGAAAAGCCTCATAGAAAACTTTTTCAGAGCTGTCATGCAAAATTGCTTCACCTCTGCTGACTTTTCCAGCACATAATCTGGGAACATGTTCTTGTATCGTGTCTGTGTCTAATTAAATAGAAGGTTAATTTCCACTAAACAGCTTTGCCTTCTATTTCCTCATCTCCCTCCCTCTGCCCCATTTAAAAAAAAAAAAAAATTCTGTCTCAAAAGGAAAAGAGCAAAACAAAAACAAGCCATGGAAAACAAAATGAATTGGCAATGTTTAGACCTGAGTTCCAGGCTCAGCTCTGCTTCTAACCTGCTCCATGACCCTGGGGGAGTTAGCTCACCTCTCTGAGTGTCCCGCCGTCGGCGAGTACTGTAACCAGGTTGGGTTAGATGATCTCCAAAGTTCCTTCAACCTTTTACGTTACAGGAAGTGAAAAAGTAACCCAATTAATCACTCATGTAGAGAAGCAGCATCACATAGAAGAATTCTTGCTTCAGACAAGTCAGGAGGCTGAATTCAGATCCTGGCTTATCAGTAACTGGCTGTGTAGGCCTTGCGAGTCATTTAAGCTCCATGGATTCCTGATCTGTAAGGAGAGGAGTTGGGAGTTGATAAATGACATCCCTTGTGCGTCTCTTGTTTGAAACCACCTGACAGGGGCGCCTGGGTGGCTCAGTTGGTTAAGCGTCCGAGTTCAGCTCAGGTGATGATCTTGCAGTTTGTGAGCTCGAGCCCCGCATCGGGCTCTGTGCTGACAGCTCAAAGCCTGGAGCCTGCTTTGGATTCTGTGTCTCCCTGTCCCTCTCCCACTCCCCCACTTGTGCTCTCTGTCTCTCAAAAATGAATAAATGTTAAAAAATTTTTTTTTAAAAACTGAAAAAAAAAAAAAAAAAAAAAAGAAACCACCTGGAAGGCTCAAGAGTCCTGCTGCTGGAGCGCATCCTTATCAGCTTTGTTACTGGTAAAGGCTGGATTGCAGAACATTCCACCATGGGCTTGCTAACTGATTCCTCACACCTCCGGGGCATCGACAGACGATCACATGCTGTCTTCCCACCCTGCACCCACCCCCTTCTCCAGACCCTTTAATGCAAGGCAGAATGCTCTGGAAGGCAGGCAGCTGGTAGGACAATAGGGTCACGTGAGGAGATGTATCTCTTCTTCTGGGGGTGGGGGGGAGGGGGAAGTGAGTTAGGGTCCTACTGCAGTGACTCTGCAGATGTTATCCCCAGACCAGCAGCATCAGCATCACGTGGAACTTACTGAGTTAGAAATGAAGGGATGAGCTTGCAAACCGTTTTAGCAAGCCCTCCAAGGGATTCTGATTGGTGTTACTGTTGGAGAACCAGCACCCTAATGGAAACTTCTCCCAAGTCAAAACATGAGGAATGGGGAGTGAACGTTCCCCAAGCAGAGAACACAGTTTCTAAGACTCCTTCTTGTAACAGGTTTCTTACAACTGTGATTCATGGCCCTCTCTCCTCTGTGACTGATGCAGGTGCTTGGCCGGTTACTATGGCGATCCCATCATTGGGTCAGGAGATCACTGCCGCCCTTGTCCTTGCCCAGATGGTCCCGACAGTGGACGCCAGTTCGCCAATAGCTGCTATCAAGATCCTGTTACTTTACAGCTTGCCTGTGTCTGTAATCCCGGATACGTTGGTAAGTAAGGTACAGACTTTTGGAGGAAAGGATGTGTCATATTTATGAGTCTGGTTGTTGGTAAAGAAAAAAGATGAAGAGGGAACCAATTGAGTTTCATTTTTACGATCCTTAGTTACACCTGAAGGGAAGGTGAAACACAAAAGATGCTCTTTTCCTGTTGGGCATGTGGAGAAGAGAATTCTCGAGTCTCCGTGATGATGTTATAATACAAAACAGGATAGCAAGTTCACTTAAATCCATGAGTGAATCCCTCGGAATAGTTTTACCTTACTAAGCAGTAGGAAGATTATCTTACATTTTACTTTTCCACTCCCTTATCCAGGTCCTGGCAGAAGGGTCTCAAGGTAGTGGTGAAGTGGCCAGACAGTGGGCGGAAGGAAGACAACTGCCATCCCCAGATGGCCCCCAGATAATGGAATTGGTCAAAGCTAGATGTGTTCTTTGTGGTTTATTATACTCACCATGATCTGTCAACACTCAAGGAGGACAGTTCATTGTGAAAATAAGCTCCCTTTCATTTCACCCTTGATGCCACGGTTTCAGATACTAGTTACCCTTATTCTTAGCGGAGAAATATTGGCACACGTGTCAGGATTTCAGGATTTCTTAGGGAAATCGGTCATCATGAGGCACCCCATTTTGCAGGTTGCTCACGCAGGAGCGGTGATTTTTTTCCATTAACGTAATGTTTGCATTAGGAGCTAAGATCAGTGAAGCTTTACGCTGTTAGGTGGTGATTTAGCTCCGAATCAGCTCCACCTATGGAATGAGAAGCTGAAATGTCCTGTTACAACTCTTGCAGCTGGCCATGTCCCCGCTGTGGCCTCTGAGCCAGGGTGCCGCCATGTTGCAGACTACAAAATTCTTCTTGCCCCTGGCATCTTGTCCCTCCTAAAGACAGGGTCATCCCGGGCTCTGGGAGGAACACAGCACTGCCTGGGGGGGGGGGGGGGTGCAGGAATGTCGGCGGGGTGAGGGGTGGCTGGACTTTTCAGTCAGCAAGCTGAAGGGGTTGTGCTTGGTCACCAGGCTCCAGATGTGACGACTGTGCCTCAGGCTTCTTTGGCAATCCCTCGGACGTGGGGGGCTCCTGTCAGCCTTGTGAGTGTCATGGCAACATTGACACGACACACCCGGAAGCCTGTGACAGGGAGACCGGAAGGTGCCTTAAGTGCCTGTACCACACGGAAGGGGACCAGTGCCAGCTCTGCCGACTCGGGTACTATGGGGACGCGCTCCGCCAGGACTGTCGAAGTAAGATACGGATTCATCTTGCCCGCTTAGAAGGACTTCTGCCTTCTTCTTCGTCATCGGGGGATAATGACATCTTGAGGTGTTTGTTTCGTTTGGGAAAACCCTTTTAGAGTTTTTCCTCTGACAAAAGAAAGATGAGATTGACTTTTTTTTTTTTTTTTTTTAACATCCTCATTTTCTGGCAAGACTGAAGTCCCAAGATGTAACTCATTGCCTGAGGGAGGGAACCGGAAAGAAAACTGTGTAGCTGTGTCACCACAATAAGTGCCACCCAGTAGAGTGTATTGATTTTATATTCTGCCTGTGAACTTGCCGATGGGCTGGGGCTCCTAGGTCCTAAATACCTACTGGGGTCCGTACCTTTCCTCGTGTCATTGATGGGGAGAGCCTTCCCGCTTAAGGGGAAGGAAGGGACATCTCTGAAGTGTCTCCAGAACATCTCCTTCCTCTCTTATCAGGAATCAGCCAGCATTTCTTCCTCTGCTGCTGCTGCACAGCCCGGGGCCCCATAGTGTAGATGCCAACATGCGTGGAATGTCAAGGGCCACTGGGACTGGATTCCCCCACCATCTTAGAGGGCTTCTACCTGCTTTGTCTGACACGTTCATTACCGCTGCTCCCTGCCAAGAATTTGAAATCACTAGATATCTCAAGTCCCACAGCAGACTTCTTGTTATTTCCAGTTAAATCCTCAATTTTCAAATGATTTGCCAGCAGCTTGTTAAGTCTGAGTATTTCAGAAATGCTGTTAGGCAAAATGTGTCATGGTGCCCATTCACCTGGGATATGTCGGAAAGGTCTGTGTCATAAGAACTGCGAAAGAACAGCAGTTTTAGTGTTTGGGGGTTTTTTTTGGTTTTGTTTTTTGTTTTTAATCCCTCCATTCCTTTCCTTACTTGTTTGCATCTCCAGGCCAAAATCTGGAGAGGGAAAATCTTAGCCATGAGAAGGTAGCGAACTTTTGCATCGCAATGGGTGTTTTGTGAATTTTAGGAACTTGATGCATGTGAGTAAATCTGATCCCGCTGTTCCTTTACAGAATGTGTCTGCAATTACCTGGGCACCGTGCAGGACCACTGCAACGGCTCTGACTGCCAGTGTGACAAAACCACCGGTCAGTGCTCGTGTCTTCCTAATGTGGTCGGGCAGAACTGTGACCGCTGTGCGCCCAACACCTGGCAGCTGGCCAGCGGGACCGGGTGTGACCCGTGCAGCTGTGATCCTGCTCATTCCTTTGGGCCATCTTGCAATGAGGTGAGGCGCTGTGGCCGGGGGTGAGGCTGTCATGGCAGAAGGAAAGGGTCTCACCTGTAGGAGTCCTGCCCGTCGGGTGGCTTGGCCCAAGTTAGAGAAGGGCACCCCCTCCTCACGCTTGCAGCCTCACCTCGGAGCACACGGCTTGGCAAACACAGCGCAGACTGAATATCAGCTCTCACTTGGTGGCTCGTCGGGGATGACCTTTCAGTCCAGGGCCCCCGCTGTGATGTGGACCCCCATGAGCACGGACAAGGGTGTGCTATATCTCCTCCATACCAGGCTGCTGAATCAGACCCTTTTCTTAGCTGTCCCGCCTGAAAGGAAGCCAGCGGCTGTTTCCGGCACTGCAAAAGGTGCTGTTGTTTCCTGAGGCACCCTGAGAATGAAGGGCTCCCCGCGGCAGGTGACTCTCTCAGGGTGGCCTAGGTCTTTAGCGGTTTGTGAAGAAACCTGTAAATAAAGCCTAACGTGCTCTGGGCCTTTCCAGCCCGTGGTACAGAACAGCAGGGAGGAGATGCTGGCATGGGGGCCTGAGCACCCAGGAGAAAAGTGAGATTCGCTTCTCCCGTCAGGATGTAGGGGTCTTTTCAGGCTAACAGTCCAGTCCCACCTGCCCTAACCGGCAGCCAAAGAAGAAAACACACGCTGCCTCCCGCCCAGCAGCCCGTGTGACCGAGGTGTGTTTTCTGGCCGCAGTTCACGGGGCAGTGCCAGTGCATGCCCGGGTTCGGAGGCCGCACCTGCAGCGAGTGCCAGGAGCTCTTCTGGGGAGACCCCAACGTGGAGTGCCGAGGTGAGGCCGCGGGCATTCTCGGTTGGCGTTGGATCAGGGCGGAGGGAGCAGACAGGTGTCTCCCCGAGCTTTTTGTCAACTCTAAAGTAGAACACCAGTGCATTTATTTCTGTGCTTTGTTACAAAAGAAACTCGCGCTCGTTGTTTGAGAAATGACTGGGGTGCCTGGGTGGCTCAGTCGGTTGAGCGTCCGACGTCGGCTCGGGTCACGATCTCAGGGTTCGTGAGTTCGAGCCCTGCGTCAGGCTCGCTGCTTTCAGCCTGTCAGCACAGACCCCGCTTCAGATCCCCCTCTGTCTCCTCTCCCCCACTTGCCCTCTCCCAAAAAATTATTTTAAAAAATAAGAATAAAAATAAAAATCTAACGAACATAGCCCTATTGAGAGCGTAGGTAGTAAAAGCAGGCCTGCATTCCCCAGGGGGTAACCTTTGTCTCTGCACAAAGCCGTGCACACACCATGAAGACACACAGAATGGCTTTTTTAGATGCTTTTAACCAAAACGGGCTCATATTAACCATGTATTTCCGCAGACTGACTTTCCCCCCTCTGAGCAGTATCTATGGCCAGCTTCCTTACCAGCACACACAGAGTTAAATGCCTGCTCTGGTAAATTCGTCCAATTCCAATGCGTCAAGTGCACTCTGCTGACAGCGAAAGCCACCGGTGCGTGTGCCCCCCGTGTGATGTCCCCACCAGTGGGAAGCAGAGGGCAACGTCCTCACATCTTTACGCACAACAAAAGAATAGGTGACAGGCACTCTAGGTCTGTTACATGTGAACAAAAGCCAGATTTTCACGTAGGCTTATGATAAAACTGAGTACGAGGGAAGACTTGACATTTTCTTGAGAACAAAAACTTGTTGAAATCATGTGAATCGTAAGGGTTGCTTAATTTTCATGCTGTTGCAATTTCGGTTTGGACCTGCCAGATATTTTCAAATGTTTTCAGATCTTAAAGGGAGAGCATTTGTGGAAAGGATTTTAATGGACTGTTTCTATTCTGTTTTCCTATTTTTTCTTTCCTACTTGGGTTTTCTTCCCCATGTTCCACACTTACAAGTATGGAAACTATCTCCTCAGTTTCTTCACTGGTCTTGGATATATTTTCCTTGTTACACGTCTGAAATTCTAGGTCCCTATTGGACTCTAAATAAAAAGTGACCTTTTTGTTTTTTGGATGCGACTATCACAAGAGATGATACAGATGTTCAAGTTAGTGGTTCCCTGAGTATCTCCTATCCAAGGTCAGAAACCGAGATACTAAGTGTTCCTTCAGAGTCTGCCCATCTGTTCCTTAACAAGGGGGGAGAACCGACCCGAACAAATATCAGATGATTTGTTTTTCAACTGAGGCTTGGTCAGAAGGGTTCGTACCAACATCATAGTTTAAGGTCTGTTCCACAGAAGAGATGATCCTTGCAGTGTGGATGGACAAGGCCTTCTCCACGCATCATTCTTCAGTCCAGATGTCGGTTCCTCATGGGATCTGATTTTCTCACTGCCTTTAGAAGGTCCGTGACATTCAGTGAGCTACTTGCTCTAGGTTGTCTCCCTCAAGTGAAATCCTGTTTAAAATACGGTTTCTCCAGGGCCATAATCACTCTTCTCTCAGATCCCTCAATCTCGTAATGCCCCCAGGGCTTGATTTTCTCCAGGTAATGGTTTTATCATAGCTTAGAGCCTGATTCTCCCGGCGTGGGTCATGGGCAAAATAGCTTGCTGACCTTTGGCTCTAAGCTTCGTGCGCACGAAAAGCCTGTTACCCGGAGCTAGAGTCAATCAGAGAATTGTTCACTTGGTGTGCAGAACTTTACTCCTCACCCTTTCATCTTTAAACTTTTAGCTCTCCATCTGCCAGAGGAATCGTGGCTTATAGGAACAGTGTTCTCTTATTCAGGTCAAAAGTTAGATCCTGTTTTAGAAATTTTGCAAAGAGTGAAGTCCGTGACATCTGCATCCACCAGTTACTTTGTTTTATCCAGCAGAGAGGTCAATCTCGAAAGTGTTGGGACCCAAACAGCTCCTAATCTGTAAAGCTTCCAGAGAGAGAGAGAAAGAAAGACGTTACTTAACAGTGGCTGGGGGCGGGGAGGGGCTGGTCACCGCATCACAGGGCCTCGTGTGTCCAAGATGGCAGTGCGGCAGGACTAGTGTGATCGGATGAGACAGGGGCAAAAATTTAGCAGCACCTGGAGTTTGGGCTTTGGATGGACTAGATTATCCTCACAAATAGAAATAGGGGGTGGACAAGTTCTAGAAGGGACGGGGTCCAACAATGAGTAGGGACAGGAATAGGTATCGACTAAAATTAGATGGAACCGTGGGGGGAAAATATGTGACCGCTTTTCTCAAATTAGGTAATTAACTGCCAAAGAGTCTTCAATTTCAAATCTTTCAGTTGGAGCAGGGCACACATTTTGACTTTCTGGTGCCACTTTGTAAACAGCGTGCTTATAGGAAGACCCAGGTCATAGCTAAGTTTTCCCCTTATGGAAAAAAATGTGGTTGTGTAAAAGACAAATGAGTTGAGCCTCAAACTTATAACTTGTTGAATGTTCCTATTGTCCAGGCGGGTTGGGGCTCTTGGCCAGTCGTCCGAGTCTGAACAAGCCCACCACTGTGCTGGGGACGGAGAGAATCTCGTCCACCCACCAGCAAATGTGCTGGAGAAAGCCTCAGCTTGGAGCGCCACATTGTGCCCCCTCAGGAGTCAAAGGGTCACATGTGGAATCATTCTGTTGATTCATAGATCGCGAAGGGAGGGCTTCTGGCTGTTGGAAAAGGCCAGTGTCTCTTAAACCAGCGCAAATTGGAAATGTCGGGCATAGGTGAGAGGTTCTGGGTAGTGGCCATGTTCCCATCATGCTTGCTTCTCATTTCAAAGTGTTTTTAATAGAAAAATTGAGTGCATTCCTTTGCTCAGGCATGAGTTTTTAGAACACTTGTGCTCTTAGGCTGGGATTCATTTATAATTACCCACCTTGTACTTTATTTGCTGTGTGACTTGGGAAATCAGACTTAATTTGATTCTTTAGAGAACCACAAATACTCTTGTTAGTAGAGGGAAGCCTCGTCTTCCATGATCCTCAGCACAGCCTGTGTCTCCTGGAGGGTGGGCGAACCAGGGCTCAGTCAGCAAACCCAGCCCCCTGCCTGCGCGCGATTGTTTATGTACGTCTGCGGCTGCCTTCGTGCTACAGAGCCAGAGTTGCGTAGTCGTGACAGAGACCATACGGCCTGCAAAGCCTAAATATTTACTATCCGGGCCTTGAGACAGAAAGCCTGCCAACCCTTTGACCAGCCAGCCAGCTCCTTTCTGCAGGTAAAGTCGCTATTGCCCAATTTTCATCCCCAAACCGAAGTTACGTTAGCAAGACCGAAAAACAGGTGGGGCCGAGGAGGCGGAGAATTTAAAGCGAAATCACATTTAAGAGACTAAAATGTTTAGATGTCCCTTGTGGTGAAATGGAAGTTCCTGGGTAAAGAATCAGCAAACCTTTCGGCATTATAGCAAATCCTGGAGCCCCGTGTTACTTTGAGGCAGGGTGCGAGACAGAAGAAAATAACCCCGTTGCCTGAATTTAGGATAGAGCATTTTCTTTGCTTTTCTTTGCTTTTTTTTTTTTTTAATGATTATTTTTGAGAAAGCGCAAGTGGGGAGGTGCAGAGAGGGGGACGGGATCTGAAGCAGGCTCTGTGCTGACGGCAGCGAGCCCAGTGTGGGGCTCGAACTCATGAACTGCGAGACGATGATCTGAGCCCAAGTCGGACGCTCAACCAACTGAGCCTCCGGGCACCCCAGGATGTCACACTTTCTGTGTCCCAAGGCAGATTTAAGTTTTAGGAAGAAGGCTGGATATGAACACAGTACTGAGCATGGCCGTCCGGTGGGGAGTGGACGCAGCAGAGAAGCGCCAGGCGCTGGCAGGCCGCCTGAGGAAATGGCGCACGTAGAGTAACCTGACGCAAGAGGCAGGAGGAAAGCGGTACGGACCTTTCCACCTGTCAGAGGAGGCAAGAGCCGCAGGATCTGGAGCCCTTCAGCAAGGGGCCGGGGAGAAGGTTCGCGCTGATGGCCATCCGCAGAGAATCTGCGGTGTGTGGAGTGCTTGTGGGGACATTCTGTACCTGCTCTTGGTTCTATCCTGACAGCAGAGAATCTGTGAGGACACATGTAACCTCCACTTCACAGCTGAGAAATCTTAGGTGCAGAGAGGTTAAGTGAGTTGCCCAGAGACAAAGCACAGGTGAGGGCAGATCTGGGCTCTGAAGTCAGGTCCACGTGACCCAGTGTCCCTGTTCTTTGCCTGGGCCTGTGATTCCTGATGAAAGATATTTAGAGAGAGGAGTTCATGTCCTGGTTCAAGGACAAGAATGTAGCAGCGAGGCTGTGGGGGGCGGGGGTGCCCTCAGGAAACCATCCATGGGGACCCATGGGGAGATTCGGTTTTACCAGACTGTGAAAGCCTTGAACGCTAGGCCACTGGGGACAGACTTTGCTCAGTTGCTGGAGGGCCCCGGAGAAGATAGTTATACCTACTGATAAAGAGACTGAGGTTTCCTGTTCTGACATTGACCTGCCAGTGTGTTCCTCCAGGCCTCAAGATCTATAAAATGGGTGCATTATAGGTCATTTACCTATCTCTTAGAGATCACATTTTTAAATGAGGAGAAAACTTGGGAAAAACAGAGGAGACCTACTGACCACATAACCGAGAATGTATTTACAGAGGAAGGTGGAATTCTTATGGCTCATCAAAATTGATGACAGTCTTGTTTTATTTTATTTTTAATGTTTATTTATTTTGAGAGAGAGAGAGCAGGCAGTGGAGGGGCAGAGAGAGAGGGAGACAGAGAATCCCAAACAGGTGCTACATTGTCAGCACAGAGCCCAGCTCGGGACTTGAACTCACAAACTGTGAGATCATGACCTGAGCCAAAACCAGGAGTCAGACCCTCAACTGCCTGAGCCACCCAGGCACCCTGATGACCATCTTGGTTTTTGGTTTTTTTTTTTTTAATTTTTTTTTTTTTAACGTTCATTTATTTTTGAGACAGAGACAGAGCATGAACAGGGGAGGGGCAGAGAGAGAGGGAGACACACAATCCGAAACAGGCTCCAGGCTCTGAGCTGTCAGCACAGAGCCCGACGTGGGGCTCGAACTCACAGACCGCAAGATCATGACCTGAGCCGAAGTTGGACGCTTAACCGACTGAGCCACCCAGGCGCCCCCCCATCTCGTTTTTAAAATGCTAGTCTTCATCTCCGTGATTTGTTCACCTTAAAGGTGAGGCCACAACTTCTGCTAACCACTTTCTTCTTCTTTCCAAGAGAAAGTTTTTGGTCCTCTGCCAGAGAATCCCATTTGTTAGAGCAGTGCTGAGCTATAGGTCCACCCGCGCCCCGAGCCCTTCCTCTGAAGAGAGGACACAACCCTTGGCCCTCGTCAGAGATCGCCTGCCTGGTTAGTGTGGGAGTCTTAGACCCCAGCGTACGTGAGCCAGGATTGGAGGGTCTCCTTCGCAATTTCGGTGTCCGTGAAGTTGTCAGTGGACAGGTGAGAACCAACCTTGCTGCTTCAGCGGGACGTGCTCTTAGGGTAGGTCCTTTTACGAGGTTGTAAATGTGGGCTTTGTAGTGCTTGCCTCGCATGCGTCCCCAGGAGTCAGGGAGGGAAGCACGCGTCCACAGGAGCTTAGTGGTTTCCCTGCTTCGGTTTGAAATGAAAACCTGATGCATGTAGTCTTCGGGTGCCTTTCCGGGGTTGAAGTTCTCAGTAATGAAACTGCAGTCTGTGAACTCCATCTGTGAAATTTGACTCTTTCCAATCAGAGGAAAGGAATATTGGTCAGTTCAGCTAAACTGGTCCTGTCACTCCACTCCTTAGAGGGCTGGCCTGGACTATGGCCCTATCCCCAGAGAAAGAGGAAAGCCCTCAGGGGAGTGCATTTGCCTTTTATTTTTATTTTATTTGACTTTATTTTTTTTTTTTTAAGTAGGCTGCACGCTGGGCATGGTGCCCTCATTGCTAGGGGGCTTGAACCCACAACCCTGAGATCAAGACCCAAGCTAAGATCAAGAGTCAGATGCGTAACTGACTGAGCCACCCAGGCACCCCTGCACTTGCCTTTTATTTATTTATTTTTATTTAATTTTTTTTTAACGTTTGTTTATTTTTGAGAGGGAGACAAAGCGTGAGAGGGGGAGGGGCAGAGAGAGAGGGAGACACAGCATCAGAAGCAGGCTCCAGGCTCCGAGGTGTCAGCACAGAGCCCGACACAGGGCTCTAGCTCATGAGCCGTGCGATCGTGGCCTGAGCCTAAGTCTGATGCTTCACCAGCTGAGCCACCCAAGCTCAGCTGCACCCTGCACTTGCATTTTAAATCCTACAGTTTGGGGCCAGGGTCTGTCCCTCAAAGATGCCCACGACAGAATGAGAGCAAGAAGTGCCTTTATCACTGAAGTAAATAAAAAATTATTAGAGAAATTAAAAACTAAATGCAACATGTGCACCCATCCCTTGCCCCAAGCATGAAACCAGTAAAAACCTCTTTAGGACTGAATGAATGTGTGCCTTTGCACTATCTATGGGAAAGAAGGAATTTTCAAAGCAAAGTGAAAGCGTAAGCGCCATCTGCCTCAGGTGTCCCACGCCTGGGAGAGATGACCAAGCAGACACAGGTCTACTGGGCCACCTAGGGCCCCCATGGGTCTGCCCATTGGGATGAGCGGGGCAGGAGCAATCCCATTTTTACAGATGGTGTCATGTATTCCTCTTCTTACACAGGTCACTAGGTTTGTGCGTCAGCCTACATCGGTCAGCTTCCAAGGTCATGACTCTGCCCCGGCTCCACCCTTTGAAGGATGAACACATCACACACACACACACACACACACACACACACACACACACACACGCTCTTGCTCTCTCCCGCCTCCTTCCTCCCTGCCCCTCCCTTCCCCATTCTCTCCCCCTTTGTCACCACCCACCCCCCACCCCCCCCCCTCTCTCTCTTTCTTCTCCCTCCCTCCCTCTGTCTTCCTCTCACCCCTACAAGCACACATTCACATACAAAAAGAAAGCTAGAATAGGTAGCAAAGTAACACCATCCGTCCTCCTCAAAATGGGATCCAGTCACCCTCAGTGTCAGCAGCACCTGACATCCATTAGAAACACAAATTCTCAGGTCCCATCCCAGACCCACTGATTCTGAATCTGGGTCTGGGGAGTTGGGGGAGCAGTCTGCGTTTTTGTGAACCCTCCAGGTGATTCTGATGTACAGCCAAGTTTGACAGGCTAGGACTTAGATGACCCACGTAACTTTCAGCTTTCTGAAAGATGGCTGAATCTTACCAAAATGACATGGAAATCCATTCCTAAAACTTAAAGAATGTAAACTCTTCATTATTCAATTTCTTTCCATTCTTCTGATCTCCGAAACTGTGAAGGCTGTGGTTTCCCACACCTTCCCCGTTGTTTCTCTGGGGTGTCACCTGGTATTCCACTAGAAGACTCGATGGTCAAATGTGTTTGGGATACAACTGGGTAAAAACATGAAACAAGGCTTCTCCTGTAGAATTACTCTGAATCTTCAATACGCTGCTGTTTGGAATCTTCAACAGGATGATTTTTCCTGAATTTACTGATCATGGAATCCTTCTCTCCGGGAACATCTCCTGGAAATAATGGTGTAGGGAACACATGTAAAGTTATTCATAGCTCATTCAGGCTGCTCCCTGACTCATGGGCATGTTCCCCCAAAAAAACAGGAAAAATGAAACATGCCTGAAATGCCTGGAAAGAAACAATATACTTAATGGAAAAAAAAAAAAAGTTTAGTTTTGAGAACCCAAGGCACTAATGGAATGCTATGTTTTAAATCCCAAAGGTTGAGGACTAGAATATTCCATAGTTTAAATCTTTGAAAAACTCATGTTATTGGCAAATATACAAAGATAAACACAAGGCCGTGACAGGTTTTCTTTTCCTCCCCCGCCCGCAGTGGAAATGCGGTCAGGCAACACTCTGGGCAGGAAACGCCCAGACACTTGCACGGAACACAGAAAGTGATGATGATAAAAATGTTTGAGTGCTTGCAATGAGCTAGATATTCCTCTAAGCGCTTTGGAATTAGGCTGTTAATGAAATCCTGAAAGCGATCCTGTGTGGTAGGTGGGATCCATCGTACCCATGTGGAGGCCGTGACTCCTGTTTCCTCAGCACCCGGAGTTGCATAGCTGTGGTGTGGAGAAGGCAGGACTCGCAGCCAGGCACGCTGACCGCTGCACTGCTCAGGCTTGCCGCTCAAGGACGTGGAGTGGCATTGGCCAACAAAGGCCGTGAAAGATAAATGATGATAAAAGGCAGAAGGCGGGGCGGGGGGGGGGGGGATCAGAAAAATGGGCCACAAACGCATCTCTCTGGGTTTAGAGCATGGAGGTCAGCGAGCAAATCTCAGGACCATCCGTGAAACTGGTTGTGGACGATGTTTGATGAGAAAGTCTTGCAGGGACCAATTTCAGCTACGGACCCAAATAGATCACAGTATCTGAGAGTATGAATGTGTTGTGTTTTGCCACAGTTGACATCGCATTTTTAGTAGGATGATTTTGTTTTCATGGGGGTGGGGGTGTAAATGTCCCTTGCGTGCCTGTACGGAAAATGAGGTTAGAGCCTCGGTTGGCAGAGACTGTTGAACTCCAGTTGCAGGTTAATCCTGGGCTTGGTGCAGAGGATGGAAAAAATGGTCTAAGATGTACTCCTGCCTTGGGCGCCCGGGTGGCTCAGTCAGTTAAGCGTCCGACTTTGGTTCAGGTCATGATCTCGTGGTCCGTGAGTTTGAGCCCCACATCGGGCTCAGTGCTGACAGCTCGGAGCCTGGAGCCCGCTTCGGATTCTGTGTCTCCCTTTCTCTCTGCTCCTCCCCCACTCGTGCTTGGTCTCTCTCAAAAATAAACATGAAAAAAATTGGGGGCACCTGGGTGGCTCAGTGGGTTAAGCGTCTGACTTTGGCTCAGGTCATGATCTCATGGTTTGTGGGCTCAAGGCCCGCATCAGGCTCTGTGCTGATGGCTCAGAGCCTGGAGCCTGCTTTGGATTCTGTGTCTCCCTCCCTCTCTCTGCCCCTTCCCCACTCACTCTCTCTCAAAAATAAACATTAAAAAAATTGTTAAAATTAAATAAAATTTAAGATGTACTCCTGCTCTTGGAGTCTTCAGTCTATTTAGGGAAATAATATATTTGTTTTGGGGGACTTTTGGGGGTCGTTTTTTTTCTTTTTTTCTTAATCCCTTACCTTTTCCCAGAGAGATTTAAGGCCAGAGATCTTTGTACAGGCCTTGTGTTTTTTTAGACAGTATACAAATACTGCAAGCATCAGGTGTTGATACAGAAATAAGTTGGCCCCCTGAGATTTGGGGCTCTAAGCCAGGGGTCAGTAGCACATGCACCGTGATAAGTAATGTCAGCCAAGCTCCATTAGCCAAGATCACCAACGTTACCCTTTCCCATTTGGTTCTGGCTGAGATGCCGGCCCTACTGGGCCAGTGAGCAGTTGGGGCTGACTGGTTCCCAGGTCCCTTCTCTGACTTCTGACATTTCACGAGCCTGCGGTCTCAGTGCTGGGGCGGGCTGGTCATCACAACAGCAGATATCCACACGTTACACTTAGTGGAAAGCCTTTAAACTAGATACTTAGGATTCCTAGGACTTTTTTCTCAATTGAGTTTGCTCGTTATCAGGTTCATTGCATTTCATTGCGTAGTCACCAGTTCTGTGACCAGGTAAGGCGAGGTGTGTTAGCAGGTGTTCATGTCGTCAGGATGCCACCAGAATTGCCTGTGCTGCTGGCATCCGGGGGGGTGGGGGGGGGAGTCAGAGTAAGAGGGAGACAGAGGCAGGCTAGAGGTTAAGAGCAGACGGGAGTTGTAATGTGCTCAACTGGAATCCAGGCCCGGCCGTTTCCTTGGTGTGAGACTTGGGGCAGGTCCCCCGTCCCGTCGGGTTATCGTGAGAGTTCGGTGACAGGCACGTAAACCATTTCTGCGCTGCTGGGTACCATGAGTGTCGACTGGAGAAAAATCAATACTGTCGCTGTAAAGGGGTTAGCGGGTGTCAGGGTAACACGTGCTCCAGGAGGCTGGTCTAGTCTCCACCAGAGCCGTTGGTAAACTGCCCGGCTGACGCCTTCCCATTGTAACATGACTGAGGATTCTGAATGCCAGGTCTTGTCGCTGAGGTTTGTGATCTAGGGGATCATGCAGCACTGCTCTTTCCCTCCCAGCCTGTGACTGTGACCCCAGGGGCATCGAGACACCACAGTGTGACCAGTCCACCGGCCGGTGCGTCTGCGTGGAGGGTGTCGAGGGCCCGCGCTGTGACAAATGCACACGCGGGTACTCGGGGGTCTTCCCCGACTGCACTCCCTGCCACCAGTGCTTTGCCGTGTGGGATGTGATCGTCGCCGAGTTGACCAATCGGACCCAGAAGTTCCTGGAGAAAGCCAAGGCCCTGAAGATCAGCGGCGTGATTGGGCCTTACCGGGAGACTGTGGACTCGGTGGAGAAGAAAGTCAATGAGATCAGAGACATCCTGGCCCAGAGCCCAGCCACGGAGCCGCTGAAGAACATCGGGGATCTCTTTGAGGAAGCAGAGTAAGTACTTCCTGAGCCAGAGAAGGCGCCCACGGTAGTGTTTCCACTTGGGGAATAAAGGGCAGACATGCCCGCTGGGTGCCTCCATTGGAAGGTGTGGTTAGTCCCGTGAGTGAAAACAGATGCTGGGCACTGGCTTCCCGGCAGCCTTTACTCTGGGCATGGGGTGAGTGAACATTGACAAAGCGTGTTAGAGCCACTGCCCCCCTTTGTAGCCAGCGCTCCAAGGGAGTAGAACGGCAGGAGCTTTGAGTTCGGAGACCAAGGATCCGTAACGGAGCCGTAGTTTGGTTACTCGCTGGCTTGAGAACTTGCATGACTCACTTACGCCCGCGTCTGTCTCCTCTCCTGTGGACCAGGGAAGGACAGTACATTGTCTGTACCTTGCAGAAGACTGATCTGTGAAGTGACCGCGTCATTGCCAAACGCACGATGCATACAAGGGGAGGTTTTCTCCTCCTGAGGAGATGGGTTACCCCCGATTTCCAAGCGATCTGCGCAGCTTCACTAGGGCAGTGCTTCCTTCATTTAATTGTAACAAATTCTCTACAGTGAAAAATTCTCTTCTTAGCCCGTCTCTGGGTAACGCTCTCTCTGCATAGTGTTGATTTTGCCAGTGAGAGCAGAGAGAACTGAGTCGTGCTGAACTTCTGGGGGATCGTTTTTCTGCATGTTTCCTGCTCCCAGACATCGCAACTGCTTTTCCACAACGGGCCCACCAAACGGGGGAACTCTTTTCTTTTCTTTTCTTTTCTTTTCTTTTCTTTTCTTTCTTTCTTTTTTAACGTTTATTTTTGAGAGAGCGAGAGACAGCACACCAGCGGGGGAGGGGCAGAGAGAGAGGGAGACACAGAATCTGAACCAGGCTCCAGGCTCTGATCTGTCATAGAGCCCGATGCGGGGCTCAAATCCACGAACTGTGAGATCATGACCTGAGCTGGCTGGACACTCAACCAGCTGAGCCCCCCCAGGCGCCCCAAGGGGAACTCTTTCGTAGCTAAATCCTTGTACACTGAGGTGACTCTAAGTTATGACAGAACCATAGTAAGATTTTCTGTGTCATGGGACTTGAATCAGCCTGAGAAGACAGATGGACTTTTCACCTCTGCGCTGTAAACAGCAGCAAGGGAACAGCAGACATGCGCTTAGGCACCTTGTGGGGGGTCCTTCCTAGACCTCCTAGGTTTCAAGTAACGGGTCCTTGATTCCAGGCTGGAGGTCTTGTGTCCGGGACACAGAACGTTCGGAAATGTCTGCTGCAGGGCGATAATGCATTCAGTGAGGGATTTTACCTCATTAAAGAGACGGTGGTGCCCTCAGCCTCCTAACACGTAGCGACAAGCTTGAGAAGGCTGTCGGCCGAGTGCAGGCCACTTAGGACCTGATTCTTGGCCTTGGTCTCCTGCACCTAAGGGAGAACAAAACAATCTGGGTGTCCTTTGAGAGCCTGCCAGAAGAGAGGTTACATTCCTGAAATGGCTCTGTTTCTACCCTCACTATTCATCTAATCGGGTAGATTGTAATCGCTCGGAGAAACTGGTTTGATTAATCTTGTGTCAACACAACATCCAAGGACACAGGTCTTAGGATCCAAAGTGGCTGTTATTAAAAAATATACAATGTTAGATTTGATTCCTTTAAAAATTGTAACATTGTAGGAGACCTGGGAAGAAATGAAAGCCTGCTGAGAACCAACACATGAATAAAAGAGCACTGAGAAAAGAAACTATATTATAATTGCCTCAGGAAAAGAAGGTTGAGTTTATAAAATGCAATTTAGCCTACAAATCCTTTTAAGCACTTTTCCTTTGAGTCGGGTCATGATTTTTATCTCCGCTTTAAATAGCATTTTTCTAACGGCCCCCAGCCTTTTGGCCTTTGTACATCTTCCCCATGTTTTATACTGACTCTTACCTCCCTGAGGAGACAGTTATATTCAATTAGGTGACCCAGTAAAGCCCAGAGCTAAGGTCTTCTCAAACATTACGTTCTTTGTGATTATCTATGTACACACACACACACACACACACACTGTATATATAAGTAATATCCAAATAGATGCCTCAGATACAGCTTTGGAGATGTGACAAACGGAAGAGAATGCAGTTGGGTTTAGATTCCAAATGAAATATTGTGAAAGCTAAATGTGTTTCCAAGTCCATTCTGGGAGATAACTACTTTCTTTCTTACGGAAGATAAAAGGGTTGCTTGTCGGTGGACGAGGAGGCTCCTTTGATGGGACCTTGCTAAGGCGGAATGTACGGAGGGCTTATGTGGGTGGCTCTTTGTCTTCCTGGTGGCTGTGGGGCTTCCTCTCTGCATGTCTCATCTTGAAGGGGATCCCTGAGGTTTGGAGAAGAGCCTTTTTGGCAGGTGGCTGGGAGGCACAATTCTACACTGGCGTCAGTTAGGTCTTTCGAGCTGTGGGGTTGTGTGGGCTTGGAGCCTGCCCACATAGGGGGCAGGAACTCCATGCTCTGGATCTTTGCTCAGAAGACAGCAGGTGTTCGGAATCCCTCTTCCGATGCATCCACCACAACACTGCTGATTGGCGCTTCTAGGCTTTTCTTCCAGGTCTTCGAAGAAAGGAAAATTGGTGGATTTGGTACAGCTTCCTAATGTTGAAGAGAATAAAACTAGTACTTGGAAGCAAATAGTTAACAAAGTACTGAGTTGGTTTGAAGTTACAGAGTAATGGGGACAGTATTTGTAGAAAATGTTAAAAAAAAAAAAATGAGACTTCAGAATTCCCTTTGGTTGCTTTTACTTCTGGAAACTTACCCTTCTCTTTACAGGAAATTAACCAAAGATGTTACAGACAAGATGGCTCAAGTAGAAGTGAAATTGTCTGACACAGCTTCCCAAAGCAACAGCACGGCCAGAGAACTAGATTCTCTACAGACAGAAGCAGAAAGCCTAGACAACACAGTGAAAGAGCTTGCTGAGCAGTTGGAATTTATCAAAAACTCAGATATTCGGGGTGAGCATTTTTTGTGCCAATGTGCAATCCTGGACAACAGGATTTAACCCCCTCTGTCTAACCTTTTACTACAGCACTTTGCGAGTAAAAGTTAATGCTTTCTAGTAATTTTATTTTATTTTAATTTTTTTTTTTTTAGCATTTATTTATTTTTGAGACAGAGAGAGACAGAGCATGAACAGGGGAGGGGCAGAGAGACAGGGAGACACAGAATCCGAAACAGGCTCCAGGCTCTGAGCGGTCAGCACAGAGCCCGACGTGGGGCTCGAACTCACGGACCGTGAGATCATGACCTGAGCGGAAGTCGGCCGCTCAACCGACTGAGCCACCCAGGTGCCCCGCTTTCTAGTAATTTTAAAGCTTTTTCTCATTGAGTCTCTGGCACAAGTAAGGATTACAGTCCCCATTTACAAATGTGGGAGCCGGGGCACAGAGAGACAAAGGGAGACGCCATGGAGTGAGCAGCAGTCATCGTGTGTGAGAATGGCATCCCTTTCCAGGCTTTTTTCAGTGAATGGTTTAACCTCCTTGTCTTTTCTTGGAAATGGGCTCTCCTGAATAGTTAGGAAATTAAATTGGTACTTCAGCAAATTCTTTTATATTCAAGAATGTTGCCTGTTCAGGGAACAGTTTCTGCAGTGTTAGATAGCACTGACCATCCTATTGTACGCACGATCATTTATTTTTCTGGCTAGGTCCTTAAAGCCAAAACATGCCATGCTGTTTTACATATGTAATACTAGTCATTTGAGTGGATCGAAATAGTCAAATGACCAAGAAAAGATTAAAATACATCTGGATGTGTGATCTGCAGGCTGCCTGACACCACTAGCTATTGAGAAAGAACTGGAAAGTTGCCTGTATGCAGACATCTGCATGATTGACTTGATTTGTCATCCAGATGTTTGGCCAGAAATAGCTGTTAATAGGACAAAGTGTAGCCATGGCTCAGGAGAGGAAAGTTCCAGGTCTTCGTAAAGATTTTGGTCCTTGAGTTTTAAAACAAAACCACACAGTAAACTGAGGGCTGGAAGACACCAGATACGGGCATCCCTTACGGGCACGAGGACGAGAGGTTTAACCGCGGGCCATTTCATTTGATGCCCTAGGCGCCTTGGATAGCATCACCAAGTATTTCCAGATGTCTCTAGAGGCAGAGGAGAGGGTGAACGCCTCCACCACAGATTCCAACAGCACTGTGGACCAGTCGACTCTCACTCGGGACAGAGTAGAAGAGTTGTTGTTGGAACGAGAATCCCAGTTCAGGGAAAAACAAGAGGAACAGGCCCGCCTTCTGGATGAACTGGCAGGCAAACTACAGAGTCTAGACCTTTCAGCCGTTGCCGAGATGGTAAGGTTTTGAGGGTCTGGTCTCCAGGCTCTGATGCAAATTAGGAAGGAAACCCACCCTGTGTTGTCAGTCGTACTGTTCATTTTGCAAATGAACCACCGGGAGTGAACCTGGCCTCAGGTCTCTGGACCCCCTATGGGTATCCACCTTCAAGCCAGATAAAAACAAGAGTGGGTGCCTTTCCAACCTTCCCCCACGTCCAGCTAGCCGGTTGCTCTGTGATACAAAGAATCAAGACTCCTTTCCCAGACTGTTAAATTGAATCTACGGCCATACCACCCTGAACCCACCCGATCTCGTCTGATCTCCGAGGCTAAGCAGGGTCGGGCCCGGTTAGTACTTGGATGGGAGACCAGACTGTTAAATTGAATCGGTGACTTCTTATTCAGATTTTAACCTTTTTTAAACTGTAGACATTCTTTTTTTCCACATAGTTCTTTATTATTTTTTTTAAGGTTTATTCATTTTCAAGAGACAGCGGGGGAGGGGCAGAGAGGGAGGGAGACACAGAATCCGAAGCAGGCTCCAGGCTCTGAGCTGTCAGCACAGAACCCGACATGGGGCTTGAACTCACGAGCTGCGAGATCATGACCTGAGCCGAGGTCAGACACTTAACCAACTGAGCCACCCAGGTGCTCCCTTTTTCACGTAGTTCTGATTCCAAATGCAAACTCCTTCACAGTGGAGCCATTCAAGAATATTTGGGGGCGGGGGGGGGTGGTGGGGCTTCTTCAAAAAAAATTAAAGGAGCAAAAGAATGTTTTCCCTGGGTGTAAATTAAAAATGTTCCTTTGTTCCAGTAACTTTACCTGGTGAAGATTAACCTTGAGACCAACCTCGAAAGTAGATTCATTTCCCAGAAGCTTTTAAAAAGTAACTCTGGAGCCAAATGAAATTGAGGAGTGAGTTTAATGAAAATCTGGCAGAGGGCCAAAAAAAGCCAAACTCTGCCTGTTTTCTTCCTCTTGCTTCCTTACCGTTTTTCACAGAAGGATACCTATTGGGAGAATTTGGAGCGTATTGTTTATAGACTCAGGCTTGTGCTCTCTTAGCTTAGGAACAGTAGAAAGCAGAAGGCAGGTGGTACACAGAAGACCATGAACGGTTCAGGCTTCCTTACGATTTGGTTTTAGTGCAAGTCCCCTCCCTCCTGGCCTCCTCACCTTCCCCCCATCTCGCTGTCTCTGAAATTGGCAAAAACACACTGTCATGACTGTATTGTGCCCAACGTAATTGATGCCTACAAGGTGATAGATTATTAAGCATCATAGCATTTAGTGGAAAGAGGGAGTAAGGCGGATCACTCCTGTCGTGGCTTATTAGAAAAATCGAGGCCCAGAGCAACGTGTAGACTTCACAGGGGACAAAGTCACTACATATAGGCGTGAAATGCCAATTCTCTCTTTCCTTCCAGGATTGAGTGCTACATTACAAATTCTAGTAAAAACCAGTAATCACAGATAAAATCTCCACAAACTAAAATGAAAGCAGCTATCATGCTAAAGGAGGTTTGCTTGTTGCAACAGGTGTCTAGGAAGGGAGGGCGTGAAGGGTCCCTTGCCTGATCAGGCCATACGATTGGGGGCCCTTCCTGGTACCTGCTTTTCCATTGGGTGAACTGCCCAGGGATGAGCTGGCTTCTGTTCGCTCACTGCAGGTATTTAATTCTATGAGATCTCCCTTTACAGGTTCCATACTGGTATTTCTTGGGTAGAGAGGTTTTTGTCCCTTTGTGTTTTTTGAGTACCTTCAGTTCTTTGTTTTTGCATCTGGTTTTTTTCCTGCTTGCAGGGTTGAAATAGAACAGATCTCCTAGGGTGTCGTCAGGTTGTTTTTAGAAGGCCTCCCTGAGGCCTTCTGCTTCTCTTCTTGATTACGGCTCATGTTCTCCTACGGCAATGCAGAATAAACTGTTTTCTGAAGCTTTTTATGTTCTGTAAGCCAGCTACATGAAAGACTATTTTTTTTAAGTATTTTTGAGAGAGAGAGAGAGCACAAGCGGGGGGGGGGGGGGGGTGGTGCAGAGAGAGAGAGAAATACAGAATCTGAAGCAGGCTCCCGATGCGGGGCTCGAACTCACAGACCGTGAGATCATGACCTGAGCTGAAGTAGGTAGGACGCTTAACTGACGGAACCATCCAGGTGCCCCAAAACTATTTGTTAATTTGAGATCTAATGGGATTATAAGTACCAGAAAATTATTAGTCTAAGGAGTTGACTATTTATTCAAAACCTACTTTATTTCTTAAAAAGAATACCTTCCTTGTTTGGGAGCATTACCTGCTTCTCACTGCCTCTTTTCAATATGAGAGGACGGTTCTGCAGTTTGCTCCCTGCTCAGCCTTTCCCATCACACAGCAGACTTGTAATTTATCAGTGTGCATGTGCATGCAGTAGCCAGAGGATTATGGGGGGTTGCTTTTTGTAAAAGTGAAATCCACCTTTGCCCCTACTATTTTCTGTTTTCCTCTCACGTCTGGAATGTTCTCCCACTTGCCCTGCTCAAACCCCACCAGACAGCAAGGACATCCTTCCCCAACTACAGCTGCAGCCGTCAGTAGTCTCTCCTCTGTCTGCTTTCCTTCTTCCTGACAGTACCTGACCTATTCTTGGCTGTTTTATGCACAGTGAGCCTGTCTTCCCAAGATTTGAAGGTACTAAAAGGCCAGATAATGGGCCTTTTATGTCACCCTATTAACCAGAACAGACCAGATGCCAGGTCTAAAGAAGTTTGTCAATACCTCTTGCTTGTTTGTGTCAATCCAATGGTCTAGGATCAAGGGGAAGCATTCTTTGGCTCCCATGTTGGGCAGATTTCAACTTGACCCAGCAGATAACATTTGCACCCCACATAGCGCCCATATGCTATTCCAGTTCATCAGGGCAGGAGGTATTGACGAAGCGTCCTAAGTTTTCATGGCTCCCCTGGCCATGATTCCTGAGCTCTCGGCTCCTCTCTCCATCCTGAACACTGTGTTCTCCAGCACCCTTGCTGAGGACCACCTACATGCTCTCTGGGGCCCCCCGGGCCACCCAGGCCCTGCACAGCTGTTGCAGACTCCCTCTCTGAAGGCCCGTGCCTGCCTCTTGGCTCGTTGCAGACCTGTGGGACGCCTCCGGGGGCCTCTTGTTCCGAGACCGAGTGTGGCGGCCCGAACTGCAGGACTGACGAAGGAGAGAAGAAGTGTGGGGGACCCGGCTGCGGCGGCCTGGTCACGGTCGCCCACAGTGCCTGGCAGAAAGCCATGGACTTTGACCGCGATGTCCTGAGCGCCCTGGCCGAGGTGGAGCAGCTCTCCAAGATGGTAATTAGGCCGACGGCCCTGGCATTTGCTCGCAGTGACCGACTGGAGGAGGATCGGGAGGGGAGAAATCGGTTCTAAATGGTAAAATCAAAAGCGAGTGTCACCATCAAATAGGAAAGTTCAAGTTTTTGTGAGGTCAGGGAAATACACGAGGCGGTTTTGTTCAGAGATGATTTAGGAACGTGCTTTCTCCTCCTCACCGTAATCTGAGATTTACTGACCAGGGGGCCAGGCTTCTGAATACATTCAGCTGTGCTGTAAAAATCTCATCCTGAGCAACGAACTGAGCATTGATTTTTCCAAAGTGACAAAGTTAACTGAAATATTTATATTGATACCCCCCAAAAAATATTTTATAGGCCACCAGATGTTCTGGAGGAGTTAAACACATTAGAACAAATGTTTATACCCTAGCCCTGTCTGTAGAAGACTATCATGTAGCAATCTGTATACTGAGTACTTCCAGCCTCTATGGGGATACACTGCGGTTGAATGAAAAGCCATTTGTTTCTAAAAGCCCGGATTCCAAATGCATAGTTTCTCAGCATCATTTTCTGGACCATTTATAGTATTCTGGTCTGCTTTAGAAAGAGTGAAGCTGTTCCCTGGGTAATTTATTCCTCCTATTTAGGTCTCTGAAGCGAAACTGAGGGCAGACGAGGCAAAACAAAATGCTCAGGATGTTCTGCAGAAAACCAATGCCACCAAAGAAAAAGTGGACAAGAGCAATGAGGACCTGAGAAATCTGATCAAGCAAATCCGAAACTTTTTGACCCGTAAGGAGTTATTTTCATTTTACTTTTAGATATTTCTTCCTATCTTGGAATATAAAAACTGGTTTTATTTACTTTTTTTAACTTTTGTCAGGCTTCTATAAGCCATTTTTAAAAAATGTTTATTTTTGAGAGAGAGAAAGAGCGCGGGTGCACGAGCAGGGGAGGGGCAGAGAGAGAGGTGGGGACAGAGGATCTGAAGCAGGCTCTGTGCTGAGAACCCAGCGCAGGGCTGGAACCCACAACCCAAACCATGAGACCGTGACCTGAGCTAAAGTTGGACACCTACCTGGCTGAGCCACAGCACCCCTAAAAACTGTTTTCTAAGAGTCTGTGTTTGAGAGACCAGAATTCAGGTCTGCGTTTTAGATAAAATCAATTTCTGCTTGGGAATAAAAAGTAACATTTCCCAAACCAAAACAAAAAAAAAGTTCATGTTAAGAAATGTTGGCATTTCTTAAGCTTATGTGCACGTAAGAATCTCTGATGTTGTGCAGACACAGATGGGAAACCCAAGTAGGAAATCGGGAAGTCAAACCCATAGTGTGAGAACTGAATTTGGAATCTGTTCTAGATTACATAGAATGTCACTAGATCCTTAGAATAGTGGCTTATTTTGACATTGCCTGCAAAGCGTTGTAATCCTGTCATTTACAGGATCTTGTATTTATGGTCAGCTCTATCCCTTAGTGTTGTATCTAGAGGAAGAAAATCTCTAGAATTGGTGGTTCAGCGCATGTTTCTGGTCAACCATCTAAGTGTTACCAATAAGGAAGGTTTTGGCTTCTAGTTACACAAAACTTTTAAGTGAAATGGACTTAATAGAGATGCATATTATATCACATAACAAGTTCAGTAGTAGGATAGCTCCATGGTTCTGGGACCCAGGGAGTAAGAATATCAGGCTTGCTGTCAGGCCGGCTCCTCCTGGTTACAAGGTGGCTGCCAAAATTTCAGACTTCACATAAATACTCAATAATATCTAATGGAAGGAGACCCCACCTATTCCCATTGTACCTTTTTTAAAGGGAGGAAATCTTCCCCAGAAGCCGTGAGCAGTCCTCTCCATAATCTCACTGGCCAGAAATGCATCCCATGCCGATGCAGAAATGTCACTGGCAAACAGAATGGGATTACCCTAATTGGCATGCCAATCTCCATTTAACTCTTGAGTTGCTAGGTTTACCTTACCTTAGAGGTAGGTGCCTGAACAAAATCAGTATTCTGTTAGCAGGAAAATGGGGAATAAGAAAGGAGCCAGTGATATCCTACGGGTATCTTATGAAACATCCTGTGGAAGCCATCGCTTGATCAAATATTTTCCTGTGCTCAAATCCTTAGGGGGTCCATTTTTGTATTAACAGTGAAAATCAGTGACCTATTTAAAGCTTAACCTCTTAAGCATTTTTTCAACCACCTTTCACATTTGACATTTGAAATCCTTTGGCTTCTTTGATAATACACAATCTGATTCTCTTGCTTCTCTGACTAGATTTTCCTTTTTGGTAATTTCCACAATCCAGATCATTTGTACAAGGAATATGAGTTCCTTACATCTGCATTTATAATAGTCTCCTAGCTATTCTTCCAACCCCAACTAAAAGTTTTCATTGCCTTTTAGAATCAAGTCCCAGATGTACATCCTGGGGTCCACTCTTTTCTGTAATCGGGACCATTCACTCTGACTTTCCACATGACATGCTCAGCCCATACAGTCTCTCCATCCAAAGATGTCCCTTTCTCTCCTTCCAAATCCTATTATCCTTCAAAACCTGATCAGTTCCTCATCCTCCATGAAGACTTTCCTGACTTTCTCAGCCTACGGGCAAATTCTAGTAGTTAACTTTTCCATGTGTAACTACTCAACAAGACTATAAGTTCTTAGACTATGTGTATGCCTTGATGTCGCCCCAGAATGCTCTTCACCTGGTGGGTGACCAGAAGTGACTGAGTTAACCATCTGTGACTTTCACCTCTTTATGGGGACATCTTTGCTTTTGACAGAGGATAGTGCTGATTTGGACAGCATTGAAGCAGTTGCTAACGAAGTGCTGAAAATGGAAATGCCCAGCACCCCAGAGCAGTTACAGAACTTGACAGAAGACATTCGGGAGCGAGTTGAAAGCCTTTCTCAAGTAGAGGTTATTCTACAGCAAAGTGCTGCTGACATTGCCAGAGCGGAGATGTTGCTAGAAGAAGCTAAAAGAGCCAGGTATCTGAAGACGTTGTGGCATTTAGGGGGTTTATTTTGTGTATCTAGCAGGGAGTAAAAGGGATTTCTTCAACCAGTGAAATTTCTAAGTGTGACCTGTATGAGTCCCTCTGATTGATTCCAAAAAGGCTGTTCTTGGAAAGAAAGGTATTTTTAAATGCCCCGAGAGGAAGTACTTTTTCACATAGATTGTCTCATTCTTTTCCTCAGCAAAAGTGCAACTGATGTTAAAGTCACTGCAGACATGGTCAAGGAGGCTCTGGAGGAAGCAGAAAAGGCCCAGATTGCAGCAGAGAAAGCAATTAAACAAGCAGATGAAGACATCCAGGGAACCCAGAACCTGCTGACTTCGGTAAGATCCTTGCTGTACGTGGGAGAAAACAGGCACATAAACCCTATCAAAAGTGCATTTGACAGTTACATGAAAACCATTACAACTAAACACTAAAGGATTCCTCTAATTTACATAAATCTGAACTACTCCCTCAGCACAGATGCTAAAAGTGTTTTCGGGGGGGGGGGGGGGGGGGAAGACCCTGAAGACACTGGAACATGAGGGCCCCCTTTACGTTCACCCCTACAAAAAGCCTAAGGAAGATAGTGTATATTTTTGTCTCCTGTTCAAGGACTCTATTTAGTAGTATGAAGGATAGTATTAATTTCCAAATTTAGTTTTAGA
The DNA here is from genome assembly GCF_018350195.1 of Panthera tigris. Taxonomy (NCBI): domain Eukaryota; kingdom Metazoa; phylum Chordata; class Mammalia; order Carnivora; family Felidae; genus Panthera; species Panthera tigris. The sequence goes on from NC_056661.1 coordinate 76,193,571, forward strand.
AAACTCATTCTGCTGTAAAGCAGCCCAAAAGTAACCTACATACTTAAGACCAGGATCTCAAAATTGATGAGGTGGGGGGGCATCTGAATGGCTTAGTCAGTTAAGCATCTGATATCAGCTCAGGTCATGATCTCATAATCCGTGGGTTTGAGCCCCACATCAAGCTCTGTGCTGACAGCTCAGAGCCTGGAGCCTGCTTCGGATTTTGTCTCTCCCTATCTCACACTCTTTCTCTCTCTCTCCCTCTAAATAAACATTAAAAAAATTTTTTTTTTAATGGATGGAGGAAAAAGTGGACTCAGGTGATCCTTACACATCTTCTCAGAATATATTTTGAAATTAGATGCTATTAGCCCTTCTCAAGCCAACAACCCATAATGTTTAAAACCTAGGAGGTGGTTTTTCAACCTGCTTTTCTTACCATTGGTTGATACAAACTTGTCTTCCCCTACTCTATTGTTCTTGAGACTTGACAGTTCCTTCAGCCACATTTCCTTCTTAATTTTGAGTAAACAAAAGGCCCTTTCTTCAGGCCACTTGTTCAAATGTAGAAAAAAAATATGACACTTTCCCACCAGACTATGTTCTCTTTGATTATTCTGACTTTTCTATCTCTAGGGTTTTTCAAATTTCTCACTGTGCTGTTATCATTTTACTGAACTTTAATTTAGGTGACTTGATAAAAAAAAAAAATTACGTTTGGAAAAGCCAAATGGGAAATATAGGATTTAATCAAATCATACGTGGGATATTTGGCTTGATGATGTAAGTGAAAACTGGTTTTGTTTTTCTGGGGTCCCTGGGGGACAGGAAGCACTTTAGGTTAAGAATAAGAAAGAAAAAGCAACTCTATGCTATTAATGAAAGGTTGTCAAAAACTATTCACTCCTTTAAAACTATAGAGCTTATCCTCTAAGAACTATAAGAATACGTTTATGTTAATTAATAGGTGAGCTTTTAGGTTAAGAATCATTTAGCATGAAATACCTACAAATTTTACCATGTATCCACAGTGACTCCTTAGTTTAGTTATGACACTGTTATTATTCAGACCTAATTCTATGGTGTTCCATGAAATTGGTTCTTCAGTCATGGGTCAGACTACTTACTTGGGCTAGCTGTTAAAAATTGATGTTCATTGATTATTCTTTGAATGTGGACCCTCACCAGTTACCCAAATAGATTTTCCTAAATGACTTTGAGTATTTATAGGTTCCAGCTGTCACTTCCCCAGACTACGTGACCTCTCACGGTCCTATAGTAACTTTTCAGTTTTCAGAAACATTCCTGGTCTGCCTTACCTGAAAACACTCAACTTTTCAGGTAGTTGCTGAAGACCCATGACCTCCACTAGAGTTTAATATATTTTAATGTTTATTTTGTGACAGCACACGTGGGAGCAGGGGAGGGGCAGAAAGAGGGGGACAGAGGATCCAAAGCAGGCTCTGTACTGACAGCAGAGAGTTCGGGGGGGGGGGGGGGGGGGGGGGGGGGGGTGGGCTCAAACTCATGAACTGTGAGATCATGACCTAAGCGGAGTCAGACACTCAACTGACTGAGCCACCCGGGTACCCCTTGGAGTTTAATATTTAGGGCTGACAGGAAAAACTAAAGGTGACTTGGGAGTACTCATTTTCCCACCCACAGTAATTTGGAAATTTATGTGGCAATCCTTTTCCTCACATCTGCTTATTTGTGAACATTGTTTTGCCAAAGTTTGCAGGTGTCCTTAAAATGCTTTCTCAACACATCAAGCTGTCTGGGGGTGGTTCAGTGAAGAATTTTACATTTCAGCCTAGATCATCAGAATTAAGAATAAAGATGGGCACTTTATATAAGCTTTCCTGAAATTATATTTTCCTTTTGGTCTAAAGTGAAATGGCAGAGTGGCCTTTTAATCTTCCTGTAAACTCGTATTCATAGCATGTCCTACCGCTTACTGATGGCTTGCTGGGTGACTGACATTGTACTTGTAGATTGAGTCGGAAACAGCGGCTTCGGAGGAGAACTTGCTCAACGCCTCCCAGCGCATCAGCGAGCTTGAGAGGAATGTGGAAGAACTGAAACGGAAGGCTGCCCAGAACTCTGGGGAGGCAGAATATATTGAGAAAGTAGTATACACCGTGAAACAAAGTGCAGATGATGTCAAGAAGGTAAGTAAATCCTTGTGACTTCACAGCTGTGTTTTGTAAAGGAGCAATGAGCCTCCTCAACCGCCTTCCCTGGGATTAGTAAGGGATGTGGACCTAAGAGTTACTTATCAGAAACATCCCAAGTGACCGGTTTTGAAACAGTCTTTAGAGACACAGATGGAAAGGGTGGGAGTGGATATGGAAGTGTCCAGTAAGCGTGACCTAAGCCCTCATATCCAAACTTGGATAAGGGTGCAGAAAAATGAAAGTAACTTGGGGGCAGGGGGGAGTCTTTTATTTAACTGTTTGATTTAGAGAGAGAGAATCCCAAGCAAGCTCCACACCGTCAGTGCAGGGCCTGACACAGGGCTCAGTATCACAAACTGTGAGATCATGACCTGAGCTGAAATCAACCGACTGAGCCATGCAGGCGCCCCAGGGGCAGAAGTCTTAAAACCGGCGTACTGAGCTTGTACTTTATGGCATAATTACCTGGCCTTTAAAAGCAGGGTAGAAAAAGCTTAAGGGGTTCATACCAGAACAGCTGGCAGGGAACTAAACCTCACCCCTTCTTCTCACTGGAAGGTGCTGTATTTTGCAGAGAAGGTCTCCTAGGATTCCCATTTGTCATTAGAAGCCAAGTTATCACTGAAACATGTTTAGTGGGCAAATGTCTCTCTCCAAAGGAACTTTTAAACTTCTGAGGGGAGCATTCAACCCCTGACATCTGGTTAGGGAAGAGAACCGAACAGTGAGAAAAGTGTTCTGCCATGGTTTGTACTTTCTTGCAGCTCTGAGAGCATAAATCTCTCAAGCAGTCTTTACAGAGCATTTTTGCAAAAATATAGCACTTGATTACAGTAAGAACAAAACCCTGAAATGAAATCCCTCTATCAAATGGCTGTTGTTGGAACCGTGTTCCCCAAAAGCTGCACTTGCAGTGCCTTTTCAGTTTCACAGCTCCTCGCCCACCCCTGTGCCCTGTGTGCATGCTAGTCTCCCCTCTCCTTCCTTAACTCTCTACGCACCCGGGTCCAGATCCAGATGGCCCTTGTCTGAGATCTAAATGATTGGATCTCAGCAAATCTACTTTAGAGAAAAATATACTTCTCTACCTCCATATAACTGTCCTATAACATCTCCAGAAAAGTGCTAACCTAAAGGCTTAGCCCTAGAGACCTGCTTACAACTCCAAACGTGAGTTTAAAAACTCATGTTGGTGTTACATTTATTTTCAACATATTTACACTGAATAGCTCAACGCCCGAGTACGGTTCCAAGCTCGCGCCAATTACACTAGGCTCTTAATGTCCGAGATTACATTTATCACCTCTTTGTGTCTCGATGGAACTACAGGCTCTGGATGGTGAAGTTGATGAAAAGTATAAGAAAGTAGAAAAATTAATTGCCCAAAAAACTGAAGAGTCAGCTGATGCCAGAAGAAAAGCTGAAATGCTACAAAATGAAGCAAAAACACTTTTGGCTCAAGCAAACAGCAAGCTGCAGCTCCTGAAAGGTAGGGCTTAGGCTCGTGCTTTCGGGACGTATTTAACAATAAGGACACCCGTAAAGTTTCTTCTATTTAAAAGGCAGAAATCAAACGACCATTGTTAGATTGAGGTCAACCGAGAATAAATTGCTCAGACTTTTTTCTTTTTCTCTCCCACAGATTTAGAAAGAAAATACGAGGACAATCAAAAATATTTAGAAGATAAAGCTCAAGAATTAGTAAGACTGGAAGGAGAAGTCCGTTCGCTCCTCAAGGATATAAGCCAGAAAGTTGCTGTTTACAGCACCTGCTTGTAACAAAGGGCTGCAAGGTGGCTGAGGTGACCAAAGTAAAACAGCTACATTTTAAAAACTGACAATGATCTTCAAAACTAAAACTGATTACCTATTTAATGTTTTTAATCACCACATTTTGTATGGAGTTAAATAAAGTACAGTGCTTTTGTATAAATCTATATTGAGTATTCTTCTTACATTGTTTTACTGATTTAGCGTTCAGGAATCCCTTTAACCAAAAACATTTTCAATGTACAGATGGATTTATAAACAAGCCACTTGCCTCTGGGACCCCGATTTCTGTTTTGTCTGTAAACAGGCTGTAATCTGTCTGCTACATCAATATCCTCCACAAATCTGCCCCCGAAATCACCTCCCCGTGGGACTCCCAAGTGGAGGGGAGGAGAAAGGCTACAGCCTGAACCACCTTCACCATTTCAATGGCTGCTCAGGAAATCCAATCTCCGAAACTCCTCTAAATACTCCTTGGTCTGGGAAAGAGAACAGAAGGCAATTTTTAGAGAATGAGGAGGGTAAATTGTGGCTTTTAAGGGTTAGCAATCCCGGCCCTACTGTAGATGGTGAGGGGAGGGTTTAAACTGCATGCAGCTGGATATAAACATTGTTCCCGCCAGCTGAGCAGGGCACAGTACAAAGGGGTGCTGGAACTGCTCACCTTTATATTCTTTATTAGATTTCACAGACTAAAGATTCTCCACGGCAATCTGCAGGTGAGGCCAAAACAATCACAGGATGACCATTCCACACACTAAAGAAAATAGCGGGAGTACCGCCAGACCTGTGTCAACGTCACAGCCGAGCTAGCTGGGTAACAACAGGCCCCAAGTGGTTTTCTCACACATTCTCGTTACAGCAAGGCCATGGCCGTGTACCACTACCAGCCACCCCCACACACAACACAGCTGCGTTTGAAGCTAGGCCCGAACAGAAGCTAAACGGACCTAATTCAAACAATAAGGCAACTTCCTCCCTCAAGGCAATGATGTCAGTTTTCTTTAGGTAGAGATCCCAAATTCTTTAGGTAGAGATCCCAATACCTAGCAAAGTAGTTTCACCTCATCATCTACTAGAGCAACTGTTCTCTTTCCTTAATTTTAAGTACTTTGTTTACTATTCATTCCTTTTCAGTTTAAAGACTCACTATGAAATCACTCATTTTAATCAGCTCAGTGATTTGGACAACTGAGTCACACCCTTCACAAGCCAAGAAAATATTGAGAACTTAATAAATAAGTGAATATTTAAAATTCGTTTTACACCCACAACTTTGTTCCCACCTAGATATATGTAACCATTTTGTTTCTACAGCTAGGAATTCAAATTAAATTCTATTTCACTCTTCCCTAATTAGAAACTTTTTCCCTAGAGGAGGGGACAGGTTTTGAAGTTTAAATAAGCTGGCACTTCACATAAGATTGGGATTTCAGATTTTAAAGCACAAGAGGTCATTTCCAATAATGGCAAAGTAGCACATATCAGGACAACCCTCCTAATATCAAATGCAAACTCTGGACAAAATATATACATATTTTTAAAAAGTACAGGTCTGGGAAAACAACCAGAAGCAGGCAGAAGGTACAAGGGAGGTGACCAAGAACAGCACTGGGTCTAATTCCCATTTTTAACGGCTTTTCACTTGAGGGTAGGTCCCAGGAAGTGGCAACTTGGGCAGAAGCCAAGTTTTTCTGGTTACAGGATCGGAAGGACTGAATTTGGGGCAATGAGGAGAACTGAAATAGGAGGAAGGAACCCCAGAAGAGCACGGCACGATGGGGAGGGCCACCCAACTGCACATATAATCTGCCCAACCTCTGGTTGGCCTGTGTGTGCCCCCAGCAAAGACAACAAACTTGGAGTCGGGAGTTTAGCCAAGTTAACTGCCTACTGAAGAAAAATTCCCTAGTTTTCAGAGGTAGGTAACAACCCAGAGCCTTTACAATGTCACATTCATAATGACCACACCACAATCTACGACTGCTGGACATAGGAAGAAAAAGGGAGATGGGACCCATTATGTGTGTGATGCCACTAAAACCCGAAGACTACTGAGCATTTTCAGTAACAAGATACTGACGGTATCTTACTCCACACAGCTTTCTGCTGACAGATTACATTCTAAATTTTCCTTAGACTATGATCTTTAAATTGCAATCAAGTATCTAGTTTACGTATTTCTTCTACTTCAAGATAGTTTCTTTTCCTTTTCAGAATACACTTACCTAAATTTAAGAAGTACTTAATCTGAAATGATACTTAAATTTAGCTAAAATATGCAAAAGCCCATTTAACATTTAATTATTTGAGAAATGGCCATTTTACTTTTTCCTTCAAAGATTTTAAGTAACCTCTACACCCAGTGTGGGGCTCGAATTCACAACCATGAGGTCGAGAGTCGCATGCTCTATGGACTAAGCCAGCCAGGCGCCCCAAGCAATGGCCATTTTAAACATTAAGTCAACAAATACAAAGAAATAGTCATTTACCCAGCCAAGGACACACTGGAAATCCATAGAAGACAGCAGACTAAATATGCTATGTCTCCAAAAGTCTATGTTCCACATAGAGCTGGAATCACTAACAGACGTAAAGGTAATGACTTTACAGTTGTCCCCCAGTGTGGTAAAAAGATACATCCGGGCCTCTAAAAGGAACAACAAAGAGAAATAAGAATACACACTAGCGGTAGTCAGAGAAGAACTAGGACCATCTTGATATCCATTCAAAACAACCAGTAAATGTATATTTAAGACTGTTTATTTCTGGATTTTCATTCCCTGCTGTAATACATGAGTCCTCATTTAATATTTGAATTTCACAGATGTATCTCCTTAATTTGGATAACTAACTACAGACTGTAGACCTCAATGGGTCCTTAAAAATTTAAACATTCTACCTCTAAACCGTAAGAATTTGGGGATTAAATAAAACAAGTGAGAGACCATTTATTTACATTGGTTTGGTTTATACATATTTCAACCTTATTCTAATGACTAACTCTGTTTCCAATATGAAAACCAAGTTTAAAATAACTTGATCACCTTGCATCAAACACAGCTGGTTCACATACCCTACCTCCAGCTCCATCCATGTAAGTAAATCCAACTTTACAATAGCAGAGATTAAAAGCTACATAACATAAATTTAGTGAAGGTGAATTTTTCAGAAACAGCATGAAAATATGGGTTGAAGAAAATGTTCCAGGAAGCTACTATAAGTAGCTTCTTCCTCCAATATTAATGTGCTGAAACAAAATATTAAATTTATTTAAAATAGATGAGATTATTCCATTCCATCCAAACTTACTAAAACCTTCCAAAAGTTTCATAATTCAGTCCTAGAAATTCTTGGAGCTGTGAGCATTTCCTGTTCAGAAATGTGACCTCTACAAAAGCTCCCAGGAGATTTCAGAAAAATAGAATCTTCTATTTTAAAAGTTGATTGATTTGCCAAATGATGCAGCCAGGTTTGCTTCTCTAAATGCTTCTGATAAGGTCTGTAAAGGAAGAAATTTGAAATTACAAAGCAAATTATTTGCAGGTGAGACGAAAATCTAGGTAGGCATTATTCCGTACACTGTTGGTAATTACCGGGTGCGCGTGGCAGACTCTAGCTATATCTTCACAGGATGCTCCATACTCCAAAGCAAGAGCAGCTTCATTTATCATCTCACCAGCACCCTTGAAAATAATAAACCAAGAAGTCATTTATGCCCCAAGGCAAAAACTACAAGCTAACAAGATTTGCTGTTACAGCAGTTAACCAAAGCCTCAGTCAGGAAAAGCTTCACAGAAAAGGTGGCACAGAAGTTAAGGGCCTAGGCTCTGGAGCCGGCTGGCCTGGATTCAAACCCTACCACTTACTACCTTAAGTGCTCATGCTGTGTGCTTCATTCCATTTATTCACTTCAGAAATGGGAACAGTGACTCCTACCTCCCAGAATTGGGAAAACTAAAGTTACTGAATGTATTCAGAAAAACGTATTCCAGAGTAAGCGCTCGAGGGGCCTATCATCATGATTACATTGGATACCTTGGGGGAGGCCATATTTCAGATTCAGTGGTAGGAAAGGCTTCTCTTAGAGGCACCACATGAGCTGAGACCTTGTAGGAGCCACTCATGCAAAGCCCGGGAGGCCCAGCTCTCCAGACAACAGGTTCTCCAAGCCCAAGGGCTCTAACCTGGCAACACCGGCCTGCTAACAACCTGAGAGAAGGCCCACAAGACAGGGAATCAATGAGCAAAAGGCAACAGTGAGAAGACATGAGGTCAAAGGCAGACAGGACCAGATTTAGTGGGGCCTTGGATATAACAGCCCAAAGCTGAAAAGGGCCACTGGAGAGTGTTAGGCCCAGGGCCTGGTGTAGGTTTTAAAAGGATAACCTTAGTTGCGGTATGGAAAGCTGATGATGTGACGGCCAAGACTGAGTGCTGCCTTATCAGAAACCACACACAAATGTTTGCCGGTAAATAAAAAACTCAGGATGTAAACAGCAGGTGGTTTTAAATTCATCTACACAGCAACACTTTCCAGAAATCACGATGGGATGTGGGGTCTAGAATACTCACTGGCCCGAGAATATGTGCTCCCAGTACCCTGTCTGTGGATTTCTGTCCCAGAATCTTCACCAGGCCATCTGTGTCGGCATTGGTCTTTGCCCTGCTGTTGGCAGCAAAGGGGAACTTGCCGACTTTGTACTCGATGCCCTGGGAGAGACAGAAAAGGACAACCTATGTCAACTCTGAAACAACGCATTCCCATTGGTGAAGTCATCCGTCATTTGTTCAGAAAATAAGCCCCAAGAAGGCAATTCTTCAGAGTGTGTTGAAGGCAAGACCAAAGCCTCTTGCTAATGAGATACAGTTTGGGTACAAACATAAGCAAATGCCAGTCTACTTGGGGATATTTCAAGGGAAATTAAAAAGCTCTGGAATTACTATTTGAATACAGGCAAGTGAATGATCTCCTCTATGCTACTAACAAAGGGAAAAGTATAGAAGCTATAACTTCTACATAATTTCAAAATGCATTAATGCAATAATAAAATGATTCTCAGCCACCAGGGTCATTAACACAGTTCATACGCTATACAGTACAACTACCCTCGCATTCAGAATAACCTCTTCTTTTGGGGCTCCTAGGTGGCTCAGTTGGTTAAGCGTCCACCTTTGGCTCAGGTCATGATCTCATGGTGTGAGCTCAAGCCCCGCATCGGGCTTCTTGCTGATAGTGCGGAGGCTGCTTGGGATTTTCTCTCTCTCTCTCTCTCTCTCTCTCTCACCCCCTCTCTCTGCCCCTCTCCCACTCGCTTTGCAACCTCTCTCAGAATAAACAAACTTAAAAAAAAAAAAAGATAATTACCTCTTCCTTCAACTGTTCTTCTGATTTGCCAACCCAAGCAACTTCAGGGTGCGTGTAAATCACCGATGGGACACAGTTGTAGTCAATGTGCACAGCGCCACCAGCCATTCCTTCAACACAGATAATGCCTTCATCCTCCGCTTTGTGAGCCAGCATCGGACCAGCAACCACATCACCAATAGCATAGATGCTACCGCACAGATGAAAAGAAACATGGTGAACTTCGGCCACCACAGATACTCATCTTCAGTCATGCCGTGGTAATAAAAATAAAAGTCTCTAGTTATTAAATAACCGATAAGTATATAAAATACAGCTCTTCATAGATCTGTGAGTTCAGGTTCTAGTCTTTGGGTAATGAAAAACTTCCGTTAGTTTTGTTTTCACATAGAAGTTTACCATTCTTCCCCAAAGCCAATGGCGTGTTTTAAGCGTGGCAAAAGTCAGATTTTCAACAGTGTTTGAAATAAATTAAAACATTTTTGAAAATGCAATTAACTATCCAACTTACTTTGGAATTTTAGTTTGGAATCTGGTATTGACTGGAATTCTACCTCTAGGATCTAGTTCAATTCCAAGCTCTTCTAGTCCCAAATTCTGAGTAAAGGGTCGTCGGCCAATGCAAACCAAGAGCACATCACACGTGATGACTTCAGCTTTACCACCAGAAGCGCCTTCAATACTAGACAATGAACAGTGTATGACTATTAAACACACATCAACATAAAAAACTCACAGACCTTAGAATTAAGACCAGACATTTCTCAAGTGTTGCCAACAATTCTAACAGGAGTCAGGCAATGAAAAACTGTACATATCCCCTGGAGGTCTATCAATAGTAAGCAATCTAATATTATGGATTTCCACATAGATCTAAAAATACTGAGTTTCACTGAACATTGAGAGTTTAAATATTTCTGAATGTATACTATGAGAAATCACATTACAGTGAGAACACTGGGTTAATTTTCCTAGCATCAACTTAACCATGAATTTCAATGGACTGATTTAATAAGCAATATGGAGTTATACTAAGCAGTAAGATGGCCCTAAGTTCTAACCAAATCCGATTCTGCAAAAGGAGTGTTTTTCTTAAGGATATCATATCAAAACCAAATGTAGCATACTTACGAAACATCAATTTTTCCATCTGACTTCTTGGTAGCACCAGTAACTTTTGTATTCAATTTAAATTTAAATCCTTGTTTTTGAAGGATGCGTTGAAAGTTTTTAGATATCTCCATGTCAATTCCAATTCCACCAACATGACCTAAAAACTCAACTGCAGTCACATCGGCACCAAGTCTTTGCCAAACTGAACCCTGTAGAGAATAGTTTTTAAAAGTCATAAAAAAAAAAAATTAAAGTTTCTATAGTAGATATTTACCAAAGCATTTTAACTTATTGTCAGATATTTTCTTTTATTAATACATTCCTATTAGAAGCTCTGAGGTTTAAAATTAACCTCAAATTAACCTGTGGTAAACATATTTCATATACTATTCATTCCTTCAACATTAATTGAGCACCTACTATAATCTAGGCACACATCAGTGAACAACACGTTGCCCCTAGGGATCTTAAACTCTGGTAGGGGAGGCATATGAAGTAAAATTCAGAGGATAATAATGTGCTCTGAGAGAAATAAATGAGGAAACAAAACCAGGACTACTGGAGGAGTAAGCCTGCAATTTTAAACCATGGGGTCATTGGGGAAAGCTTCACTGGGAGTGACGTGTGCACAAAGACTTGAAGAAGAGAGGGAAAGAGCTATACCGGAACTGGTTGGTCCAGAAGGAGGGGAACAAGTGGGAAAGGAGGTCCTGAGGGAGAAGAAAAAGCCTCTTGTTGCTACTAATTACCAATGTTTGTAAACTATTAAACTGGTTTCCTATTTTACTTTCTCAATAGAGACATGTTTACTTTTTTATTCAAATTATAATTTAAACAGAACGCTGGTTTTATTTTAGCAATTATCACTTTGAATACCTATTTGTGAAATAGGCAAGATGAATATAATTTTACATTAAATAAAATATGAAAAACTATGAACATATCCTCTGCAAGAATTTGTATCAAAATCACCTGGTAATTTAAAATTCACCATTAAGAGGTTTTACCTTTCAATTAGGTTTATGCATTCATTTTTAAAAGTTTCAGGAGTTTTTGGAAAGCTGAGTTAACTAAAGCCAATACAGTAACACTAAAAATTCAACCACAAGCATATACAAAAATTAAGCCAAAATGAAGCATGGACCTTAAGGTAAAGCCCAAGATTATAAAACTTATGGAAGATTGAAACGGAAGATGGCAGCATAGGAGGACGCTGGGCTCACCTCCTCCTGCTGATAGCTTATATTCCACCCACATCGGCCTAAAAAACCCAGAAAACCGCCAGAAGACTAGCAAAATGGACTCTCCAGACCTCTCAAGTGTAGACAAGAGGCCCACGGAAGGTTGTTAGGAAGGGCGGAAAGGTGACGCGGACTGGCGGGAGGGAGCCGGGGCAGTGGAGGGGCAGCCCGCCCAGCAAGGCAGGGCCCCCGAAGTCTGGCTTGCAAAAGCGGAGGGGCTGGACTGTGTGAGTTCTGAGAGCCAGCAGGACTTAACATCTGGAATGTTAAAAGTGAACAGCTCTACTCTTGGAGAGCAGAGAGCAGGAGGGTGAGAGGACAATGGGAGGGAGAGGTGTTGAGCCCTGGAAGGCAGAGCTCAGCTCAGCAGGGAACAAAGGCGCTGGGAAGCGCCATCTCTCTCTCCCATCCCCCACCTGAAATCCCAAAGGGAACCAGTCACCATCACCGAACTTGCTTGCACCTCACAAACACCCAACGCTGTGCTTCTGTGGATCCATCCCTCCAGTGGGTCTGCCTCCCTCCAGGTGATGCAGGGCCCCTCCCACAGGGGACCACCGACAGCAAAGCGAGCTAAGCCTGCCCCTCCCACCCCTGTGCACCTTGCGGATCCACCCTGGCTAATATGCCGGATCCCACTGAAGGAGCACCACAAGCCTGACAGTGTGCAAGTAGCCCAGACAGGGGCCACACCACTCCACAGTGAGTCCTGCCCCTGGGAGAGGGGAAGAGAAGGTACACACCAGTTTGACTGTGGTCCCAGCGGTGGGCTGGGGGCAGATATCGGGTCTGACTGCGGCCCTGCCCGCCAACACAAGTTACTCCAGACAGCACAGGGGAAGTGCCCTGCAATTTGAAGCCACCCTAGGGACTACCCAAAATGATGAAACGGAAGAACTCTCCTCAAAAGAAACTCCAGGAAGTTGCGACAGCTAACAAATTGATCAAAAACGATTTAAGCAATATAACAGAACAAGAATTTAGAATAATAGTCATAAAACTAATCGCTGGGCTTGAAAAAAAGCATAGAGGACAGCAGAGAACCTATTGCTACAGAGATCAGGGGACTAAGAAACTGTCATGAGGAGCTAAAAAAATGCTATAAATGAGGTGCAAAATAAAATGGAGGTGACCACAGCATGGATTGAAGAGGCAGAGAAGAGAACAGGTGAATTAGAAAATAAAATTATGGAAAAAGAGGAAGCTGAGAAAAAGATAAAAAAATCCAGGAGTATGAGGGGAGAATTAGAAAACTAAGTGATGCATCAAACGAAACAATATCCGTATAATAGAAATTCCAGAAGAGGAAAAGAGAGAGAAAGGGGTTGAAGGTGTACGTGAACGAATCATAACAAAGAACTTCCCTGATCCAAGGAAGGAAAAAGGCTTTGAAATCCAAGAGGCACAGAGAACTCCCTTCAGACATAACTTGAATCAATCTTCTGCATGACATATCATAGTGAAACTGACAAAATACAAGGATAAAGAGAAAATTCTGAAAGCAGCTAGGGATAAACAGGCTCTAACTTATAAAGGGAGACCCATAAGACTAGTGGCAGACCTATCTACTGAAACTTGGCAGGCCAGAAAGGAATGGCAGGAAATCTTCAATGTGATGAACAGAAAAAATAGACAGCCGAGAATCCTTTATCCAGCAAGTCTGTCATTCAGAGCAGAAGGAGAGATAAAGGTATTCCCAAACAAAAACTGAAGGAATTCATCACCACTAAACCAGCCCTACAAAATCCTAAGGGGGATTCTGTGAGTAAAATGTTGCAAGGACCACAAAGTACCAGAGACATCACTACAAGCATGAAACCTACAGACATCACAATGACTCTAAACTCGTATCTTTCAATAATAACACTGAATGTAAACGGACTAAATGCTCTAACCAAAAGACACAGGGTATTAGAATGGATAAAAAAACAAGACACATCTATTCGCTGTCTACAAGAGACTCATTTTAGACCTGAGGACACCTTCAGATTGAAAGTGAGGGGATGGAGAACTATCTATCATGCTACTGGAAGTCAAAAGAAAGCTGGAGTAGCCATACTTATATCAAACTAGATTTTAAATTAAAGGCTGAAACAAGAGATGAGGAAGGGCATTATATAATAATTAGAGTGTCTATCCAACAGGAAGAGCTAACAATTATAAATGTCTATGTGCCGAGTATGGGAGCCCCAAAATATATAAAACGATTAATCACAAACATAAGCAGCCTTATTGATAAGACTGTGGTAACTGCAGGGGACTTTAACACTCCACTTAGAGCAATGGATAGATCATCTAGACACAGGATCAATAAAGAAACAAGGGCCTGAACGATACATTGGATCAGATGGACTTGACAGATATATGTAGAATTCTGCATCCCAAAGCAACAGAATATACTTTCTTCTCGAGTGCACATGGAACATTCTCCAAGATAGATCACATACTGGGTCACAAAACAGCCCTTCATAAGTATAAAAGAACTAAGATCATACCATGCACACTTTCAGACCACAATGCTATGAAACTTGAAATCAACCACAGGAAAAAGTCTGGAAAACCTCCAAAAGCATGGGTCAACCCATGAATGGGTCAACTAGGCAATTAGAGAAGAAATTTAAAAATATATGGAAACAAATGAAAATACAACAATCCAAACGCTTTGGGATGCAGCAAAGGCAGTCCTGAGAGGAAAATACATTGCAATCCAGAAACAAGAAAAATCCCAAATACAAAATCTAACAGCACACCTAAAGGAAATAGAAGCAGAACAGCAAAGACACTCCAAACCCAGCAGAAGAAGAGAAATAATAAAGATCAGAGCAGAAATAAACAATATAGACTCTAAAACAACTGTAGGGCAGATCAATGAAACCAAGAGTTGGTTTCTTGAAAAACTAAACAAAATTGATAAACCTCCAGCCAGGCTTCTCAAAAAGAAAAGGGAGATGACCCAAATAGATAAAATCATGAATGAAAATGGAATTATTACAACCAATCCCTCAGAAATACAAGCAATTATCAGGGAATACTATGAAAAATTATATGCCAACAAACTGGACAACCTGGAAGAAATGGACAAATTCCTAAGCACCCACACACTTCCAAAACTCAAACAAGAAGAAACAGAAAACTTGAACAGACCCATAACCAGCAAACAAATTGAAATCAGTTATCAAAAATCTCCCAACAAGTTAAGAGTCCATGACCAGATGGCTTCCCTGGGGAGTTCTATCAGACATTTAAAGCAGAGATAATACCCATCCTTCTCAAGCTTTTCCAAAAAATTGAAAGGGAAGGAAAACTTCCAGACTCATTCTATGAAGCCAGCATTACTTTGATTCCTAAACCAGAGACCCAGCAAAAAAAAGAGAACTACAGGCCAATATCCCTGATGAATATGGATGCAAAAATTCTCAACAAGATACTAGCAAATCGAATTCAACAGCATATAAAAAGAATTATTCACCATGATCAAGTGGGATTCATTCCTGGGCTGCCAGGCTGGTTCAATATTCACAAATCAATCAATGTGATACATCTCATTAATCAAAGAAAAGAACCATATGATCCTGTCAATCAATGCAGAAAAAGCATTTGACAAAATTCAGCATCCTTTCTTAATAAAAACCCTCGAGAAAGCCGGGATAGAAGGAACATACTTAAATATCATAAAAGCCATTTATGAAAAGCCCACAGCTAACATCATCCTCAATGGGGAAAAACTGAGAGCTTTTTCCCTGAGATCAGGAACACGACAGGGATGCCCACTCTCACCGCTGTTGTTTAACATAGTGCTGGAAGTTCTAGCATCAGCAATCAGACAACAAAAGGAAATCAAAGGCATCCAAATTGGCAAAGATGAAGTCAAGCTTTCGCTTTTTGCAGATGACATGATATTATACATGGAAAATCCGACAGACTCCACCAAAAGTCTGCTAGAACTGATACATGAATTCAGCAAAGTTGCAGGATACAAAATCAATGTACAGAAATCAGTTGCATTCTTATACACTAACAATGAAGCAACAGAAAGACAAATAAAGAAACGGATCCCATTCACAATTGCACCAAGAAGCATAAAATACCTAGGAATAAATCTAACCAAAGATGTAAAAGATCTGTATGCTGAAAACTATAGAAAGCTTATGAAGGTAATTGAAGAAGATATAAAGAAATGGAAAGACATTCCCTGCTCATGGATTGGAAGAATAAATATTGTCAAAATGTCAATACTACCCAAAGCTATCTACACATTCAATGCAATCCCAATCAAAATGGCACCAGCATTCTTCTCGAAACTAGAACAAGCAATCCTAAAATTCATATGGAACCACAAAAGGCCCCGAATAGCCAAAGTAATTTTGAAGAAGAAGACCAAAGCAGGAGGCATCACAATCCCAGACTTTAGCCTCTACTACAAAGCTGTAATCATCAAGACAGCATGGTATTGGCACAAAAACAGACACACAGACCAATGGAATAGAATAGAAACCCCAGAACTAGACCCACAAACGTATGGCCAACTCCTCTTTGACAAAGCAGGAAAGAACATCCAATGGAAAAAAGTCTCTTTAACAAATGGTGCTGGGAGAACTGGACAGCAACATGCAGAAGGTTGAAACTAGACCACTTTCTCACACCATTCACAAAAATAAACTCAAAATGGATAAAGGACCTGAATGTGAGACAGGAAACCATCAAAACCCTAGAGGAGAAAGCAGGAAAAGACCTCTCTGACCTCAGCCGCAGCAATTTCTTACTTGACACATCTCCAAAGGCAAGGGAATTAAAAGCAAAAATGAACTATTAGGACCTCATCAAGATAAAAAGCTTCTGCACAGCAAAGGAAACAATCAACAAAACTAAAAGGCAACCAACGGAATGGGAAAAGACATTTGCAAATGACATATCGGACAAAGGGCTAGTATCCAAAATCCATAAAGAGCTCACCAAACTCCACACCCAAAAAACAAATAACCCAGTGAAGAAATGGGCAGAAAACATGAATAGACACTTCTCTAAAGAAGACATCCAGATGGCCAACAGGCACATGAAAAGATGCTCAACATCGCTCCTCATCAGGGAAATACAAATCAAAACCACACTCGGATATCACCTCACGCCAGTCAGAGTGGCTAAAATGAACAAATCAGGAGACTACAGATGCTGGAGAGGATGTGGAAACGGGAACCCTCTTGCACTGTTGGTGGGAATGCAAACTGGTGCAGCCGCTCTGGAAAACAGTGTGGAGGTTCCCCAAAACATTAAAAATAGATCTACCCTATGACCCAGCAATAGCACTGCTAGGAATTTACCCAAGGGATACAGGAGTGCTGATGTACAGGGGCACTTGTACCCCAATGTTTATAGCAGCACTCTCCACAATGGCCAAATTATGGAAAGAGCCTAAATGTCCATCAACTGATGAATGGATAAAGAAATTGTGGTTTATATACACAATGGAGTACTATGTGGCAATGAGAAAGAATGAAGTATGGCCCTTTGTAGCAACGTGGATGGAACTGGAGAGTGTTATGCTAAGTGAAATAAGCCATACAGGGAAAGACAGATACCATGTTTTCACTCTTATGTGGATCCTGAGAAACTTAACAGAAACCCACGGGGGAGGGGAAGAAAAAAAAGAAGAGGTTAGAGAGGGAGGGAGCCAAAGCATAAGAGACTCTTAAAAACTGAGAACTGACGGTTGATGGGGGGTGGGAGGGAGGGGAGGGTGGGCGATGGGTGTTGAGGAGAGCACCTGTTGCGATGAGCACTGGGTGTTGTATGGAAACCAATTTGACAATAAATTTCATATTAAAAAATAATAAATAAATAAATAAAACTTATGGAAGAAAACACAGGAAAGAATCTTTGTAACCCTGAGTGAGGCTCACACACCACCACAAGCACAATCCATGAAAGAAAAAAAAAGATGAAAGATAAAAGAGACGTCAAAATTTAAAACTTCTCTCTAAAAGCTAATATTAAGAATACAGAAAAGGCAGACTGAGAAAAAATATTTGTAAGACAGCTATATGATAAAGAATTTATATTCTTTGCACAAAGATGTCTCAAAATTCAATAAAACAAATTGAAAAAAAGAAAAACATTTAAATGCCAGGAAAGACAATGCAGAGATGGCAAGTAAGCACATAAAAAGATGCTCGATGTTACAAGCCACTAGGGAAATGCAAATGAAAACCCGAGACCCCAGAGCACACCTGTTAGAGTGGCTCGAGTCAAGAAAGCAGCGCCGAAATAGCGATAAGGAGGCAGAGCAGCTCACGCTGCCAGCGACTGCACGACAGGGCGGCCGCGCTCCACAGCACAGCTCCTTGGAAGGCTAAACACTGAATTACCGCTTGACCCAACGACTCCACCGCCAGGTACATGTGCAAGAGAAGTGAAAACACGCGTCCAGATAAGAACCTGTACACAGACAGGCACAGCAGTGAAACACGTAGCGTCAAAGTGGAAACAAGCCCTATGTCCATCAACTGATGAATGGATAAACAAAACGTGCTAGGGCCACAGGATGGAATACTTGGCTATAAAGAGTTATCAAGTATGGGGCGCCCGGGTGGCTCAGTCAGTTGAGTGTCCCGACTTCAGCTCAAGTCATGATCTTGCAGTTCGTGGGTTTGAGCCCTGCATTGTGCTCTGTGCTGACAGCTCAGAGCCTAGAGCCTAGAGCCTGGAGCCTGCTTTCGATGCTGTGCCCCTCCCTCTCTCTCTCCCTCTCTGTCCCTCCCCAACTTGCACTCTGTGTGTGTCTCCAAAATAAACATTAAAACAAAAAAAGAGTTATCAAGTATATATAAACCTTGAGAACATTATGCTAAGTGAAGAAGCCACAGATTTAAATGCCATGAATCCCATTTATACGGAAAGTCCCAAACAGGCAATTTCAGGGTCAGAGAAAGTAGGTTAGCAGTTTCCAGCGCCGGGGAGAAGGGAGGAATGTAGAGTCACTGCCAATGGACACAAGGTTTCTTTCTGAGGTGACGAAAATGCTCTGGAATTAAGACAGTGGTGACAAGTGCACAACTATGTGAACATCCTAAAAAACCACTGAATTGTACACTTTCAATGGGTAAAGGATACACAAGACTGTATCGCAATAAAGGTGTTAAAAAAAAACACTTCTTTAAACCTAAATCAGAAAGTAAGAAACAGTAAGAGTATGTCAAATCAATGCTGTACACCTGAAACTAATACTATGTCAATTATACTTCAACAAAAAGAAAATTAAAATAACAACACGTGTGATATATATCCATAAAGGAATACTATTCAGCCACAAAAAAATGAACAAAATCCTGACATTTCCCACAACAGCAAAAAGAAATAGGAAGAACCATGGGAAATAATACACATCATCTTGAAGTCTATAATTCAAAGTAGGGGACAGTGACCACAGCTAGCTAGACAAATGCCTTACTCTTCAGGAAAATCTAAGAATTTCAAAATCCTTAGAGATGGGAAAACTCCAATAGTATCTACCAGTTATTAGACATTAGAGCTTATTGGATGTTTGGTACTGGATTAAGTGTATTACAGGTTACTACTTTACTAAGTCCCAACAATAATCCCGTAAGGCAGAGCTGAAATTCAAATTTGTATCTGATTCTAAAACTTGATACTAAACTGGAACGGGAAAAGGTAATATAGTCTACATATTATATACATATAGACATATGTAAAAGTCTATATATTATACGTATATAGTAAAACATATATAGTCACGTGAGTAATCTTTATGATAAAAAGGTAAATAAGACTACACAGTAAGTTACTTCTAATAAGTTTAAATTAAAAAAAAAAAGACATCTGTGAAAACATTCAATATAGTGACACCTAAAACATGAAGATGTTTGAAAAGACCCAAGACTTGTAAAAATACCCCAAAGTACTGAAATGAAAGACAGAAGTATTGCTTCAGATATTATACTTACCAACAAAAGAAAGTAAATCTATATTATTTTCTTCTTGCTCGTTTTATCCACCCATGAGAACAATTTTCAAAGTGGAGTGAATAGAGGAAATACTAAGAAACTAGTCAATTTTTTTAAGTTAACTCTCTAGTCAAATCAGATCATAATGTGATAACAGAGACACTGTCAGTAAACTCTGGGAACTTAATCGGCATAAGGGAAATGTCACAAAGGGTGCCAGACAGGCAATACATTGCCTAAAATTTTGCAAAGTGAAAAGAAAATATTCTGGAAAATAGATTCTGAAATTTATTTCAGAGGTCAATCCCCACTAAATACTAGAAGACATTATTGAACAGCTGGTTTGAAAATCATTAGATACTACCCCAAGTGTTCCAAACAGGTCATGTCAATAATTTTCTGAAGGCTTTTCTGGAGTGGATAATAATGCAGGATATTTTCATCATCAGCAAAGTTGTCAAAAAACAAAAAAAAATCTCATATCCTATAGATGTGACAGATCAATGGAGATTCAAATACCTTTATAAGCAGCTTAAAAAGTGTACCGTCAGATGGCTCTCTATACTTCATACTGACATGAATGACACCAGAGATGGATTCATTAACCAATTTAGACAAATCAGATGATAGACCGCATGCCTCAGTCAACAGTCTTCCCAGATCTATTTACCCATGGCAAGAAAAAGCAGGTAAGTGTAAGGATGCAAGAATCAAGAAAGAGGAAAGGACTGGAATAAGGGTACAAGTGAACATTAAAGCAAAGATAAAGGTTCATAATCCTTTATTGAGGTTTATTTATTTTGGTTTAAAAAATCAGAATTCCTCAAGCAAAAGATGTGAAGTTTTCAACTGACTACAAACTCGATAGTCTTTAAAAAAGAAAAATAACTCAACCAATCTTAAAGGACGAAGAAAAGAAGTACATTACATTAAAAGTACATATCAAAAGAAGTTTTCTCCATTATCCAGAATATAATGCTTAGTTTTGATTTTTTTTTTAAGTTTATTTTGATAGAGAAAGATGGACAGAGAGAATCCCAAGCAGACTCCACTCTCAGTGCAGAGCCCGACATGGGGCTTGATCCCATGTGAGATCATGACCAGAGCTGAAATAAAGAGTCGGACAGACGGTTAACCAACTGAACCACACAGACGCCCCTATTATGCTTAGTTCTAAACACCATTTACAAGTGACCCTGACAGACCAGAGTGGATCAGAAGGATGACAACAAAATAATGGATCCGGTACCTACAAGACCTAGGTAAGAAGCATTAAGGAAAGCAACAGAGATTCAAATATGAATGACACTCAGTCTTTGCCTTCAAGGAGCTTACAGTCTCGTAGTAAAGACAGACATAAACAAATAAATGCAATATACTGTCAATTAGTAGGCGATACAAACGCAGACATACCATACTAAGACTCAAAGACAGAAAGACTTGCACTTTCTCAGAAAAAAGGAAGTCTTCGCTAAAAAAGTAACTTGTAAGGTGACTTTTGAAAAGTATTTATTATATTAGCAAATGTTTACTCAGCAATAATAAAAGCTAACATATGACGACTTATTTCATACCAGCCACTGTGCTGCGTGAAGATGCACAGAAGTGCAGCCACAACCTCCGCCTTCATGCAGTTTATGACTTAACAAAAGAGACACAAGTGAACCAGTAGTATCAGTGAACTGAGATCAATTCTGTAACAAGCACAGGGTGCAAGGGAACACTCAGTGAGAGCACTTAAGGGCATGTAGGGCAGTGGAGGAAGGCTCTGAGAGTGCAGGGACCAGGAGAAGGAATACATGTTCTGAACAGAAGGCCTACAGATAAAACAAAGAGTGCAGCTGGTTCAGAAACTGGTATTTCGCTCTACATGGAACGTAGTTTGAGAGACAGAGTGCCCAGAAATGAGGCTAGAGACGTGAGCCAGTGCCACATCATGCTAGCCTTTCAATAACAGTAAAGATTTTGGATTTATCCTAATGACTATAGCTAGTGAAGGATTTTTAGCAGGGCAGGGACAGGATTACATTTGCGTTATAAAGGACTTCAGCCCCTATGGGAGATTAGATTAGAAACGACACTGGCCTGAACAAGGATAAGCAGATGTGTGAAAAGGCGGCTACATCCATGACATCTAGGTCTCACAGTATCACATTAGGACCCAGTGACTCAGTATGAGGCACAATGGCATCAGAGAAGTCGTGTCCTTCCCAAACTTCCTGCTCAAGCCACTAGATGTGCGGTGGTATGACTCACTAAGATGAGAAATACTAACAAAGAAACGGGTTTTGTTTGGTTTTTTGGAGGGTGAAAAGAGGGAAAAGGGGGAGGGAAGAGTTAAGTTATAAATGTACTGAAATGAGTGTCTGTGGGACCTACAAGTAGAGGTGCTAGTTGGCACTTAGATATAAAAGTCCTGAAATGTCCAAGATGGCAGCACAGGAAGACCTTGAATTTACCTCCCACAGACACAAGAAATCCATACCCGCACATACGGCAATCCCTCCTGAAGAGCTGAGAATAGACTGAACAGCTTCCGTACAACATAGGGTAGAAGGACCACACAGAGGACAAGAGGAGAGCCTGAGACACGGTAATGACAGGAAACTGACCCCAACATTAAAACTGCAGTAGGGAGAGACAGGACTGAGGAGCCACGTGCAAATTCACCCACCCAGGGTCACAACAAAAAACACAACAATCTTTTAAAGAGCAGAAAGACTATAGAAGTGGAGAAAACTCATTTACTAACCATACAGCATGGGCCAGACGGTGGGGACTGCTGGAAAGCCCCCCAGAGATGGAGACGCTAAGAGGCACCACTGTTTACGCTCTCCCTTCACCTTGGTAGTGCAGACAGGAGCAGGGTCCAGGCGTTCTAAACGGACTGCTGACTCAGTGGCCCTGGGCTCCTGGCCCACACCTACCATAGCTCCAGCTGTCCAACTAGGGCTGCCCCAGCACAACACATGAAACCCCCCAGCCTGTGCCCACTACAACTCCATCTCCAGCTGTCCTGCCAAGGCAACTTGGGTGCAAAGCACCCCAGGCATTCTCACCGATCCGGCCAGGGAGCCCCCTGTGGAGTGCTGCAGCTGGCACCCACCCCAGCTCCAGCCATCCCACCAGGGTAGCCCAACACAGAGAACCCCAGGACCTGCCAGACCACATCTGATTCAGCTCCAGCTGTCCTATTAGGGTGGCCCTGGCACAAAACAGCCCAAGATGCCCCAGCCTGTGCCCGCTCCAGCTCCAGCCAGAAAGCCAAAGCCATCAGGAACATGGAGTCTACACAGGGGAAATTCCTATACAAGGCCACTCCTTCAAGAATGGGAGAGGTAGCCCTTTCACCTAATTCACACAAACACAGGAAGTCAGATAAAATGAGGAAACAGAGGAATATGCTCCAATCAAAAGAACAAAAGGAAACAGCAGAAAACAAACTAAAGAAAACAGACAAGCAATCTACGTGATAAAAAGTTCAAAGTAATGGCCATAAAGGCGCCCAAAGGACTACAAAGAAGAGTGGATGAACTCAGTAAGGACCTCAACAAAGTGATAGAAAATATGAAAAAGAACCAATCAGAGTTGAAGAACACATTAACTGAAGTGAAAAATACACTAAAGGGAATCAATGGCAGATTAGAGGATGCAGGAGACCAGTTCAGTGATCTGGAAGACCAGATAGTAGAAAGCACCGAAGCTGAACAGCAAAAAAATAAATGACAGGTTAAAGGACCCCTGGGACAACATCAAGCGGAAAAAAATTTACATTATAGGGGTCCGGGAGAAGAAAGAGCAAAGGGCAGAAAACTTATTTGAAGAAATAATAGCTGCAAATTTCTCTAAACAGACATCCATGTCCAGGAAGCAAGAGAGCCCTAAACAAAAATGAACCCAAAGAAGTCCACACTAAGACACATAATCATTAAAATGTCAGAAATTAAAGATAAAGAGAGAACCTTAAAAGCAGCAACAGAAAAGCAACTAGTTACACAGCAGGGAAACCCCCATGAGGCTATCAGCTAATTGTTCAGAAGAAACCCTGTAGGCCAGAAGGGAATGGCTGGATATATTCAAAGTGCTAAAAAGACGAAACCTACAACCAAGTATACTCTACCCAGCAAGGTTGCCATTTGGAACTAAAGGCAAGACAAAGAGTTTCCCAGACAAACATAAGTTAAAGCAGTTCATCACCAATGAACCGGCCTTACAAGAAATGGTAAAAGGACTTCTTTAAGCAAAAAGACCGTACCGAGAAGAAAGCATGACCCAAAAAAATTTCACTCATAAAAACAAACATAGTAGAGGTAGTAGTTCAATCACTTACAAAGAAAGTTAAAAGACTAAAAAGCAGCACATTTATAAATAAAATATTAGTTAAGGGAACTCAATTAGAAAATGTAAAATATAACAACACATACATAAAACATAGAAGTGGGCAGTAAAAATACAGTCCTTTTAGAAGGTGCTCAAACTTAAGTGACCATCAACTTAATACAGACTGCTATATACTTATTATAAGTTATACAGTATCATTATAAGTATCATTATGTTACTTAGAATCCTATATACTTAGGATGTTATCTATGAACCTCATGGTAACCACAAAGCAAAAACCTGTAATAGACACACAAAAATTGAGAGAGAAAGCCAAGCATAACACCAAAGAAAGTCCTCAATCACAAGGAAAAAGAGCAAGAGAACTACAAAAACAATGAGGAAACAAGTAACAAAAGGCACTAAGTACATACCTATCAATAATTACTTTAAATGTAAATAAATGCTCCAATCAAAAGACATGGCTGATGGAACGGATAAAAAAACAAGATCCATCTATATGCTGCCTACAAGAGACTTGCTTCAGAAAATACAGACCAAAAGGGAAGGGATGGAAAAAGATATTCCATGCAAATGGTATCCAAAAAAAGCCAGGGTATCAATACTTACATTATACAAAACATACTTTAAAATAAAAAAAAAAATTAAAAATAAATAAAATATAAAGACTGTAACAAGAGACAAGGGCACTGCATAATGACAAAGGGATCAATCCAACAAGAGAACATAACAATTATAAGTATCTATGCAACCAATATTGGAGCACCTAAATGTATGAACATAAAAACAGACATACACAGAGGAAATGACGTAACACAGTAACAGCAGGGGACACCCAACTTGCATCAATGGAGAAAATCAAGCAGAAAGTCAATAAGGAAACCGTGTCTTTGAACAAGACATCAGACTAGATGGACCTAACAGAACATTCACAACATTCCATCCAAAAGCAACAGAAAACACCTTCTTTTCAAGTGCACATGGAACATTCTCCAGGATATGCCACCAAAAAGGTCTCACCAAATTGAAGATTAAAATCAGGGGCACCTGGGTGGCTCAGTTGGTTAAGCATCCGACTTCAGCTCAGGTATGATCTCACGGTCCGTGAGTTCGAGCCCCGCGTTAGGCTCTGTGCTGACAGCTCAGAGCCTGGAGCCTGCTTCAGATTCTGTGTCTCCCCCAAGCCCCCCTCTCTCTCTCCCCCCCAACTTGTGCTCTCTCTCAAAAAATAAACATGAAAAAAAATAAAAATAATAAAAATTAAAAACAAAAAAAAAGGATTCATCATGATGAAGTTAGATCTATTCTGGAGACAGTTCAGTATCCTCCAATCAATCAATGTGACACGCCACATTAACAAAATGAATGAAGGATGAAAATTGGTATGATCATCTCAACACATGCAGAAAAAAATTCGGCCAAAATTCAACACGATAAAAACTCTTAACAAAGTAAGTTCAGAAGGAAAATACCTCAACGTGATAAAGGCCATATATGACAAATCCACAGATAACATCATACTCAACAGTAAAAACCTAAGAGCTTTTCCACTAAGATCAGGAACAGGACAAGATGGCCACTCCCACCACCTTCACCCCAGCCACAGCAACCAGACAAGAAATAAAAGGCATCCAAACTGGTAAGAAAGAAGTAAAACTCACATCTGAGGATGACAGAACACTACACACAGAAAACCCTCAAGACTCCACCCAAAAACCATCAGAATAAATGGATTCAGTGAAGATGCAGCATATACAAAACCAACATATACAAATTGGTTACACTTCTATACACTAATAACTAAGTGGCAGAAAGAAATTAAGAAAATAATTGCATTTACAATTGCACCAAAAAGAATGAAATACCTAGGAATAAACTTAACTGAGCAGGTGAAAGACATATACTCTAAAAACTTTCAAACACTGATGAAAGACATACCATGCTCAGACTGGAAGAATTAAGATTGTTAAAATGTCCATACTCTCCAAAGCAATCCAAAGGCTCAATGCGATCCTACCAAAATACCAAAAGTAATTTTCACAGAACTAAAACAAATAATCTTAAAATTTGTACGGAACCACAAAAGACCCATAACAGCCAAAGCAATCTTGAGAAATAAAAACAAAGCTGGAAGTAACACAATCCCAGATTTCAAGATATACTACAAAAATACAATAATCGAAAAAGTGTATTAATGGCACAAGAGAGACACACAGACCAATGAACAAACTAGGAAGCCCAGAAATAAACCTATGTTTATATGGTCTATAATAAAGAAAGAAAACTTATGCAATAGGGAAAAGACAGTCTCTTTAATAAATGGTGTCAGGAAAACTGAACAGTCACATGTCAAAGAATGAAACTGGACCACTTTTCTATACCATACACAAAAATAAACTCAAAATGGATTAAAGACCTAATGTAAGACCTGAAACTATAAAATTCCTAGCAGAAAACAGGTAGCAATCTATCAGACATAAGCTTTAGCAACATTTTTCATAGCATATTGCAAATACCATATGATTTCACTTGTATGTGGAATCAAAACAAACAAACAAAAAAAGAACTAAACACAACAAAACAACACAGAAAAAGACCCATAAATACACAGAACTGGTGGTTGCCAGAAGGGAGCGGAGGGGAGTGGCAGAATGGGCAAAAAGTGACAGAGTGGGAGGTACAGGCTTCCAGTTACAGAATGAGTAAGTCCTGGGGATAAACGGTACAGCACAGGAAGTAACAACAGTACTGTCATAGTGTCTTATGGTGTGAGGTGGGGCTGCATCTGTGGTGAGCACAGCATGATATACAGAACTGAGGAGTCACTAGGTTGTACACCTGAAACTAACGTCACACTGTAGGTCGACTACAATTTAAAAAAACAAAGAGCAGACAGCTGAATTTCCTCAGGACTAGAGCTCTGCCAGCAGGGATGAGGGAACAAGGAGGCAAGGGACTCAAGAAGAGTGGCTAAGGTGATGGACTATGGAATCTAAGTGGATCAGGAAAGCAGTCAAGACAGGACGTGCAGAGAGCAAAGACACAGAGGGACCCAAGGACTAGAGCACCTGATAAACCACCTGTGTGCTGAGAAAACCTGAGTAAGAGAGGAAAGGAGGTTATGGTTAGAGAACACAACGTCTGAATTTGTGATTTCACAAGTGAAGCAGTTCTTTGTGCTATCAAGATCCAGCAGCCCTGGGAAAGGATACCTGAAAATGGAGAGAAGAGGTTGCTGGTAATACAGAAAAGTCACCAGATGGACAGGAAGGGAGAACGAGGAAGGCAGAAAAGCATGAAACAGCAAGGTTCTCAGGAGAATTGCAAGCAGTCTGACAAAAGTTAAGAGGGATCAAGATAAGGATGGAGAGGGAAGAGCCAGACCACAGAAGTCATATCTGAAAGCTAATTTGCTCAAGATGAGAACTGTCTTCTGAAGGACTGAAGGGCTGTCAGATTTTTTAAACATCCATCCTAGGAAACAGAAAGGGTAGAAGATACAGGGAAGCAGATTTCAAAATAAAAGAGAATGTTCTAATGACTAACGATTATATAAATTGGTTGTCTTAAAAATTAGTAATTCTAGTAATACTAGAAGTGTTTAAGCAAAACTCAATGTTGATCTGCCTACAATGTTGTAAAAAGAATCAAACAGGAGACCATTAAGTTCCTTCCAACTCCATGAAGGCAGTAAGAGAAGAAAAGGCGTTACTTACCAATTCTACACCTATTACTCCTGCACCAATGACAACCATCTTTTCTGGAACTTTTTTTAAAGATAAAGCACCTGTAGACGACACTATTGTATCTTCATCAATCTATAACAAAATATATACAATCAAAATGATTTGGAAAAACCTACTGCCTTATAAATGAGCTCACAAAAAATACTAAGACATTCATCTGTTCTGAGGTATCTATGACTTCTATCCTTACATTCAATTCTTTTTAATATAATTTATTGTCAGACTGGCTTCCATACAACATCCAGCGCTCATCCCAACTAGTGCCCTCCTCAGTGCCCATCACCCACTTTCCCCTCTCCCCCATCCCTTACAGTCCATTTTAACAAATCCCATTAAAAATGCTCACTTGAAATTTCATCATTCAATATTTCAAAACAAAATGGTCCATTTTAACTACAAAATGAACCCAAGTCTATCTTAATATGAAATGTTCTATTTCTGGTCAAAATCACTGCAAAATAGAGATAGCTTCCCAAAGCTGAGTGTCAACATATGGTATTTCAGTTAGAAATTTTTCATTCAAAGTGCATAAATAGCATGAATAAAGTAGTTTATAAAAGGTCTTCCTGAAGGAAGGTTATAACAGTTGTAAAAAGCATACCGTGATTCCAGGAAAAGGAGTAACTTCTGACCCTGTAGCTATAAGAATGTTCTTTGTATCAATAACTTGAGTGCTGCCATCGGCTTTCATAGCAGTGACCTGATTTTTGCCCGTTATCTTTCCATATCCATTTACGTGAACAACCTTTAATAAAATAATATTTATACATTGACAAAGTTTAAAATGATGTTTGCAATTAAAAAAACATGGGGCGCCTGGGTGCCTCAGTTGGTTGAGGATCCAACTTCGGCTCAGGTCATGATCTCACGGTTTGTGAGTTCGAGCTCCACATCAGGCTTTGTGCTGACAGCTTTCTCAGAGAGCCTGGAGCCTGCTCTGGTTTCTGTCTCCCTTTCTCTCTGCCCCTGCCCTGCTCACACTCTGTCTCTGTCTCTCTCAAAAATAAACATTAAAAAAAATTTTTTTAAATAAAAATAAAAAAACATGATTAATGGGGAGGAAAATAAAAGCACTCTATTAAATAATACACCCAGTACAAAATACTTCCTTACTTAATAAGGTTACGTGTAGAGCAGCAAAAAAATTGTTATATACGTCAGGGAATCTATTTCAGGTTAGCACACAGTTTTAAATTAATATCCCCAGCAGGAAAAAAAAGAGATAGGGGTGCCTGTGTGGCTCAGTCAGTTAAATAGCCAACTTCTGTTCAGGTCATGATCTCATGGTTTGTGGGTTCAAGCCCCATGTCAGGCTCTGTGCTGACAGCTCAGAGCCTGGAGCCTGCTTCGGGTTCTGTGTCCCCCTTCTCCCTCTGCCCCTCCCCCACTCATACTCTGTCTCTCACTCTCTCTCAAAAATAAATATTAAAAAAATATATATAATACCCCCAAGCATTAAGTTCTAAGGGCATCACTCTATCAACAGAATGTTTCATATGAACATAAGATAAAGTAGGCATCTGAACATTAAAACACTGACCTTATTCTGTTTGAATAAGTGGGCAATTCCACCAGTTAAAGCTTTTACCGCTGTACTCTTCTGCTCCATCATCTTCTCTAAATTCAAGCGAACTTCAGACACTGTAATTTGTTAAATAAATCTTTAGTCCTTAGCTAAATTCTTGACGCAATGTGATATTTTTCACTAATCAGGTCTGGAAAATTTCAGCTTAATGCTTACAGAACTGTAAAAAAGGCAGTGTTAAAACTTCTCATGTAGTAACTGCTATAATAATTGTAGCTCGCAAACAGGCCAACAGCAACACATCACGGTCAATAAAACTTATCAAACACAGTAAAAAGTCCACCTTTGGGAAAAATGCAGTCCAAAATACACATTACATCCCACGTGGCAACACACTCATTCTCCGAACACATGATGATGATTATAAATCTGGACAGAATTAAATAGAGATGGCAAAGTAAAACATCAGCTGAAATTTTAAATAGGAACAACTTCACAAAACAAAAACAAAAATACTCATCTGAAAACTTTAAATATAGAAACTTAACATAAAAGAGTTCAATCAACTGGATTTAATCCCTCATTTGGGTCGCCTGGGTTGCTCAGTTGGTTAAGCGTCCGACTTCAGCTCAGGTCATGATCTCATGGTTTGTGGGTTCGAGCCCCGCATCAGGCTCCACACTGCAGAGACTGCTTGCAATGCTCTCCCTCTTTCTGTCTCTGATTCTCTACCACTTGCGTGTACTCTCTCTCTCAAAATAAATAAACTTAAAAAAAAAAAATATCCCTCATTTAACTCCTAACTCTAAAGCAACAACAAAGCAGCTCAACTCAACAGAACTTCAAAAGAGGGAGATCTTAGCAATCTGCACATGCAATCAACCCATATCTCAGAGATGAGTAAACAGAGACCCTGAGAGATCTGATTTACGTAGGTCATAGAACTAGAAGAGGAAGCTTGGCCTACGATGCAAGTCTCTTGACTAAACCCTGTTTCTTCTTTCCTGAGTCAGGAAAGTGGGTTTTGATTCTACCTTTCATCTACTTTGATATGTTTGCTTTAATGTGTACATATCACCTCTATACCCACTGGATTGCCTACTACAGCCCATTCTTTCAGAAACTACTACAACAAACAAATGAAAGAAAAATGATTACCCCTCCATACCCACTGGTATGTTTAAGCTCTTTCTAGAACAGACTACCCTTCTGGATGAATCTGTCAACAATTGGTGAAAAAGGATGAAATGAAAACAGCCCAAAAAGAATGGTGGGAGACAAGATTTACCAAATTAAAATGAAATGCCCTCCTTTTACACTGGGTTACATTCCCCATTCTCTCCTTTGTTCTTGCCACACTACCAACAACCTAAGCAGTCTGTCCATCCTTCCTTCCTTCCTTCCTTCCTTCCTTCCTTCCTTCCTTCCTTCCTTCCTTCCCTGCCTAGAGCACTCAGGAATCCAGTGCCAACTCCCCACCTCGAGATCTCCAGGTTTCAGGGAAATTGAAACGGACTCTTCATACACATACACACACACATACACACACAGCAGACTTCACACAAAAGTTGTCAAAGGAACAGAAGATGTCATAGTAGAAATCTGGATTTAAGCCTTAAGTAAATCTCTATTTTTAATATCTTTTTTTACTCTTTCCTCAATGAAACAAGTATTACTCATTAGACATACAGAAGTCTTTAACTGGAAGAGTCAAGTATGGCTGGTAATATTGCTAAATATGAAAGGTATACTTACTTTCAATTCCCCTAGATGCAAAATCTTTTCCATGGGCCATATGGTAATAATGAGAGTTATTTAATAAAGCCTAAATAGACAAAATGATGAAATGTTAATAAGACTATATATGATAAAAAAGCACTTAAGAAATGACATCCCCTGCATGCAATAGTACAAAGGACTACAACAATTCAGTTTCTGTTCTTATGTAATTAATCTAAGTCAAATAATGACACAATGTTCAACAGCAGGACTGAAAAACAAAACACCTTTACTTTCTTTAAAAGCAAAGGAATAGGTACCCTCTTCAGGGGGCAGGTGAAAAGGGCAGTCCTGTCTACATCCAAAAGCACCTAAAAGAATTTACTGCCTATGATCTGTTTCGTTGGTAAAGGAGAACTAAAGAGAAAAATGGAACATGAGAGTCTGTTTGAATGGAAAGGCTAGGGATTCCAAAACAAAGAAGCAATTTCAGGAATGTATGGCAAACCGCTGAAAGCACTGCTTAAGCTTTACCAAGGATAACATGTTTTTTATCAACCTTGGGTTGTTTATTTTTTAGTAACTGTATTAGTCTAATATTCTAGTCTTAACATATCCTTCTAGCTGGTGGCTAATGACAGAAGCCTTTGCACTGTACGAAACACACGTTCACCTTAGAAGGGATACAACCGACGTTCAAGCACGTTCCACCAAGCGTTTCATTTTTCTCAACGCAGACTGTCTACAACCAAAGAAAATATTATTTAACGGCACATAACCTGCAGAGTTTCAGTTCACTAAAATTCCCATGTATCTGTCCTAATTCTTGTACAAAATAAGTTTGCATTTGTGAGAATGAAATAGAGTCCTTTAAAATTTATCATCTGAGTAATACTAAATGCAGGCTAACCCAAATGTGAATTATTCTAAGACATTTTTGTTTAACGTTACCAAACACATGCTTTTAGTTCTATTACTGTTGCTTCCAAAGTGAAGTTAGTAGCCAAACGTGCGAAGCAGTGTGGGGAGTTGGGAATAATGGACTCTGCTATTTCATGAGACTACCACAACTGAGTAACACTCTTCACTCGTCTCAGGCCTGAATAGAACTTATAAAGACATTATTTACCACTGTTATTTAGGTGCAAAGTATTTTGTGAATATGATCAAGTCCTTCCAAATAAAAATAAATCCACACCTCGTTTAGTCTAAACTTTACCTTGAAGCCCAACTGGGCAGCTTTAATAGCGGCAACATATCCTCCGGGACCAGATCCTATCACTGTTACATCAGCATCAACTACAATAAAAGCAAATTGATATAAACAGTAAATTGCTTAATATGGACCAAAAATAGTACATTAAAAAAACAAACAAAAAATCTGATACTTTAAACCTCCAAGAAAGTACAAGGAACCAGAATTTTCTACCCAGTACTATTTTATTCCTAGGTACTTAACATTCTTTGATGTTAACTAAAACTGGCATTTTTAAATTTCATATTCTATTTGTTCATTATGACATATGGAAATACAAGAGAGTTCTATATCCACTGTATCCACTGACCTTGCTAAATTCCACACCGTTTTACTTAATAACAACAAGACAGGCTTTTAGTGACACTAGAAGACACATCTGCATGAGGGAGAGAACTTTGGAATCTGACATACTTGTCTTCAAATCTCAGCTCTAACATTTATTAGCTGTGTAACCAAGTGACTTAATTTTTCTGTCATAAAAGAAACAACACATAAAAGAAACACTACCTTAAATGACTAATGTTAGGATTAAATTTTGTACATCCTTAGAGCTGTCAATAAATTTAAGAATGATATGATTCCAGGTACTGTACTTGAGATACAGGGAGAAAAACCAGCTTCCCTGTAATAGATGGCAAACACGTTTTGGACTTTATTTGAATGCTGATAAATTTCATATAGTTTATAATAACAGGCTAACCAGAACATTAAGTGAACCACTCTGGACATTTACCATATGAAGATAGAAAAGGAAATTAACTTTGATCAGCAGCCTTAGTAATATAATAATTATAATGCAAATGGAAAAGAAGTCCAATTATTCCCACTGTTCTCAAGCCAACTTCAAATAAAAATACACTGGCTTGAAAGAGTTAGGAGACAGTCTCCCTTCTCCTCCGCCTCTACTATCCTTACAACCCCAAGCATTTAGCAGTTTATAACACATTTTCACATCTATTATCCTGTTTGATTCTCGAACTTCTTATGAAGACGGTAAGGCTGGCATGTAACTGACATTTCACAGATAAGAAACACTAGGTTCAGAGAGGTCAGTTAACTTGCCCAAGGTCATATAGCAAGTGACTGGCAGAGACAAAATGTAAGCTTTTTGTCTCTATTTCCAATGGTCATCCCATTATTCAACGGTATTCTATTCCTCAATTTCAACTATCATAAACTAAAATCCTAAGAGCAATAATCAAGCTTTATAATTATTAGACATCTAACCTTAGGAGAGTAATTTAACCTGTTTCACTTCACCTTCAGTTTCTCTAACTGCAAAATAAAGGCTACAAAAAAACCTACTTCATAGGGGCATGATACAAAATATGTAAATAGCTTAGCACAATACTTGGAGCATACATAATAAATATTTGCTATATGGTAGCTATATTCTGACCTCTGAAGATGGCAGTTTTAATTTCTGATCATCCCTCCTCAAGAAAACACCCACCCCACCAAGGGATGGCAGTGCTAGTATCATCAAAAAACTTCTGCAGGACTGAAAAGAAACACAGAACCCCTGTGTTGAAAGATAACTAAGAAGTTATCCAACCCACAAAACCTAAGAATCCTTCCTACTGAATAAATAAAAGTACTGATTCTCCTTGGTTATATCAAATGATAATTAGGATTACTCAGTACATGAAAAAAATATATAGCTAGTCCAATACATGAAAAAAGGATCGTTTCAAGTTTCATCGATCCACTTGTGCTCTTTGGCTACGCTGTCTGGTTCCCTGATTCATGTTCAGAATTAAGTACATAATAAAGTGTATATCTATTTTCAAGTTTTGAACCAAATGATGGCCTAAACAATATTCTTTAATTTGGATTCTAATTTTTAATTCACAGTAATGAAACACAAGCTACAAAAAACAGGTTTCTTTGCTGAATTTTTAACATCTTTTCTGATTAAAGTATATGTTAATTAAATAAATTTAAACACAAAATAGCCAAAAATTTTAGTTTCATTTCCCATCGTGCTCTTAGATTTTTTTTTAACTATACAAAATACCAAAAATTTAAAACCAATCACCCCTCACTGAAGATATTAGATGTACCGTTCCATCAGAACACCACTAAAGTGCTAGGGAGAACAAAAAAGAAGGGAAAAAGGAAAATTCTCTGAAGATCAGTCAGCTGAGACTATAGGAGGGTGTGATCCAGTAACAAACCTTCAAAAACAAGCCAGTATTTAGGGGATGTCTGCGATTTACTTTTAAATGTGTCAAAAAAGTAAGGTGGACTGATGGGTGGCTAAATGGATGAACAGATACATGACAGTTTAAGTACAGTAAAATGTTAGTGGAAGTATCTATGAATGTTCACTGGAAAATTCTTACTTTTCCGACATTTGCGACTTTTCATAACGAAAGGTTGCAAAGACAAACCAGTTGGCTCTCACCTATACAAAGGCTGCACGCAGGTGAAGAGTTTACAACACACAATTCTGACTCACCACCTCCTTGTCCAAAAGCATTTCTCAATTTGATTCCCACATACACTTTTAAAAACCAGGATACAGACAAATAATTAAATGAAACACACTAAGGAACACTTGATGGTTAATTTTACAAAATTAGCTCTAGCCTTTAAGAGTGAAAAAGAAAAACCAAACAGGACACACAAATCAGTATCATGGGAGAAAGATGACTAAGTTAGAAGTACGGCAGAAGACAGCTACATAGCAATCTGCATTTTAGGTGGCAGTGAAATATCAGGAGAAAGTTATCAGGCTGATGCTTTAAAAAATACTGGGATACAATTAGGTGTGATGGACTTCAACAGACATGGCAGTTAATGCCATGAAATGAACTGAAGGAGAAAAAGCAGGAAAAAGTGTTCTACGAATGTTACTTACTATATCACTGTGAGGAAAATAAGTATACCGTGTCATCAAGGCTACCACTGAAATACAGGTGTTGAGTTACAAATAAATGATAATCATCAACAAAGTGCAAGACGTATTTTAAGGAGTCAGTTTGCAATAACATCTACCATTTTGGTAATTTATTCTGTGCCAGGCAGTGAGCTGAGTATTTCATGTCGTCTCATTTAAGCCTCCTTATGTCTCTATGACACAATTATCAGACCTCCATTTCACAGGAAGAAACTAAGGCTGAGAGTGACTAGACAACCTGCATAAGGTTGCACAACTAGTAAGTGATGCAGCCAGGGTTCAAAGCAGGTTCTTTCCATTCATAAGCCTCCATTCACTCCTATACCTTTCTGTCCTAATGCCATGCAGAACACTCAGATGACCCCATCATCTCCAGGGCAATCAGGAACTCCAACTAAAATGACAAAAAGCTCCTTCATTAACATAACGAAAGCAACAAGTATTTATGAACACCTACCCAAGAGGAAATCACTACCTTCAGTAACCTGACACTACAGTTAGGGAAAACACGCATGTTTCAAAATATACATAAATCAAGATTATTTTTAAAAATAAAAAAAGGGGTAAGAAAAAACATATCATAAGGCAGGAATTATTAATTACCAAATTCACTAAATGAGTATAAGAGCCAGTTGGCAAGGTTTATTTGTTTTGGGGGGTAGAGGGGTCCTTTTTAAATTATCAACGGCCTTAATCTCCAGTCTATTTTAGTGACCCTTTCATAGTAACATCCTATACTTGTCATCACCCAAAACTGCCCAGCCTCTAAAATCCTGAATTCTATAAGAATTCTTTACTTTCTGATCATTACCCTACAACCTCCTTAATCCATAAAGGAGAAATATAGTAAAAGAAAAAAAGATTTGAAATTGAAAGAAAGAAAGAAAGAAAGAAAGAAAGAAAGAAAGAAAGAAAAGAAAAGAAAAGAAAAGAAAAGAAAAAAGAAAAGAAAAGAA
Organism: Panthera tigris; assembly: GCF_018350195.1. Taxonomy (NCBI): domain Eukaryota; kingdom Metazoa; phylum Chordata; class Mammalia; order Carnivora; family Felidae; genus Panthera; species Panthera tigris. The sequence goes on from NC_056661.1 coordinate 76,229,627, forward strand.
AAACTGGTGTTCAAACATGAGCTCTACCCCTTCGTAAATTCTTGGGCAAATATTTAATCTCTCTAGTTTTGATGTAACATAGGAATAATAGTGACAGTAATACCTACATCCCAGGGTTTGAGGTCAAAGATAACAATGCAGGTCAACATCCTGGGATGATGCTAGGTGCATACAAGGCACTCGACGGATGTTTCTTCCCTCCTCAGATCCACCTCCCAATCTCACAACCTCCAATCTTCGTAACACCAATGCTACTCCAGTGTTCTCTCCCACTAAAACCCGACCCAGACATTACTCTCTCCTTCTTCATTGGTCTTTTCTTTTTCATTCAACAAACATTTATTGAGCATTAGACACTATTCTAAGGTCTTTGGATACCTATAATGACACAGCCCTGGTTCTTCTAGTCTAATAAGAGAGAAAAAGCAAAAAGCATTACAATAAAAACTCCAATCTGCAGCAAGAATGATCTTTAAAAACAAATCATATCAGGGCACTGGGTGGCTCAGTCGGTTAAATGTCTGATTTCGGCTCAGGTTATGATCTCATGATTCAAGAGATCAAGCCCAGAATCGGCCTGGCACTAACAGCATGGGTTTCTCTCTCTCCCTCTCCCCTCTTCCCCTGTTGGCATGCGCATCTGTGCTGTCTCTCAAAAATAAACTTTAAAAAAAAAAAACAAAAAACAAATCGTATCAGGCCTCTGCTTAAAACACTCCCAATGACTTCCAACTGTCGTTAAAATAAAGAGTTAGGGTCTTTCATTATCTGCAGAGGTCAACTCTCAATCTTCAACACACTTCAGCCACACTGGCCCTTTTCAAGCTCCTTAAAGGCACTGTGCTCCTTCTCACATCAAAATACTCCCACATGCTGCTCCTTCTACCTGGAACACCTCCTCCCATACCCACTCCCACCCCAACCCTTTTCAGATATCAACATCGTTTCCTTAGAAAGAATTCTGTGACCATTCTCCATCGGGATACAGATTTCATAGCTCCCTTATATTTAGCCTATGGGGTCTTTACCACAATTTTTTTTTTTAATGTTTGTTTATTTTTGAGAGAGAGAGAGACAGAGTGCAAACAGGGGAGGGCAGAGAGAGAGGGAGACACACAAAATCCGAAGCAGGCTTCAGGCTCCGAGCTGTCAGCACAGAGCCCGACCTCACACCTGAGCTGAAGCCGGACTCCTCTAACTGACTGAGCCATCCAGGCTCTCCGCTTATCACAATTATTGGATGGATGCTTGTCTTGCCCAAATGGACTATAAACTCTATAAAAGCTGCATCTTGGGGGCACCTGGGTGGCTCAGTCGGTTAAGCGTCCAACTTCAGCTAAAATCATGATCTCGTGGTTCGTGAGTTTGAGCCCTGTGACAGGCTGTGCTGACAGCTCAGAGCCTGAAGCCTGCTTCGGATTCTGTGTCTCCCTCTCTCTCTGCCCCTCCTCCATTCATGCTCTGTCTCCATCTCTTTCAAAAATAAACATTAAAAAAAAATTTTTTTAATAAAAAAATTTTTTTAAAAAGCTGCATCTTGTCTGACTTGTTCACTGCATCATCCCAGTCACTAGCACATAGTATATATCCCATAGTTGTTGAACTGAGGAATGAATGTAGCTAATGTGAGTGATTAAGTGCTGTGAGTCCACTCCTGTCATGAAACAGAAGGTCCTACCACAATAACACACATCACTCTTCAAATCTTGATGAATTTGGTTCATACAGTTATTCAAACATCTTCCAGATGTTGTAACAGGGACTGTATTATAAGAAATTTTGAACTCCTCCAGGTGCTCTCATCAACAAATACTCAACAGAAACTGACCAAACAGAACAGAAATTAAAAACGTAGGCCCTAGGAGCGCCTGAGTGGCTCAGTCGGTTAAGCGTCTCACTTCGGCCCAGGTCATATCTCATGGTTCGTGGGTTTGACCTCCGTGTCAGGCTCTGTGCTGCACACAGCACAGAGCCTAGAGCCTGCTTCGGATTCTGTCTCCCTCTTTCTCTGCTCTTCCCCCGCTTGCACGTGCTGTCTCTCAAAAATAAACAAACATTAAAAAGGTTAAAAAAAAAAAAATGTAGGCTCTAGGGTCAGAAGAATTTTCCCAATTCTGTCATTTCTTAGCTGAACCTCTTTTCACTCAGTTCCTCCAGTTATAAAATGGGGAAAATGGAAGCACATATCTTACAAGATGGCAACAAGGATTAAAGACTGCTTGAGACACAGTAAGCCCTCAGTGAATCAGTTACTATTACTGTTGTTGTTGCTGGTTACTTACTTTGTACCAGGTACCATACTGGATGGTACCATAGAAAAATTAAAAAACCAGAACCAAAAACAAAAAAAACAAGCCTATTAACTTCCTGTTTTAAGTAGCTGAAAAACAAAATATGTGTCATTTACAGAAGCTTCAAAAATATTTTTTAAAAAAGAGGAAAATATCCATAATCCATAGCTTTCATAGCTTCCTTTCAGGGTATATCCTTCTGTCCTATAATATGTTTTTGACAAGCCCATCAAAATCTTCGCTCAGGATGTCAAAAAGTCATCTTACCATTCTAAACCATGTCAAATAACCACCACACTTAACCTCACCCAGTGGACAGAATTAACTTTTTCTTTTTTTTTTTTTTGATGTTTATTTATTTTTGAGAGATAGGGACAGAGTGTGAGCAGGGAAGAGGGAGAGAGAGAGAGAGAGAGAGAGAGAGAGAGAGAGAGAGAATGAATGAATATGAATCTGAAGCAGGCTCCAGGCTCTGAGCTGTCAGCACAGAGCCCCACATAGAGCTCGAACTAACAAGCCACGAGATCATGACCTGAGCCGAAGTCGGACGCTTAACTGACTGAGCCACCCAGGCGCCCCTAACTTTTTCAATGTAAACATTCAAAAATCATCCCCTGCTCAAAACCCTTCATTGGCTTTCCCACCACACTTGGGAATAAAATCCAAACTCCTTCACCTGGCTTCCAAAACCCTCCCACCATGAACTGATCCCCGCCTACCTCTCTGATTTTACATCCTCCAGCCACACCGGCCTTTTCTGCAATGCCTTAAACCTCACAAGCTAGTTCTCACCTCACACCCTTGTCATAGTTGTTTCTGTCTGCCTGAAATAACCTCACTCCCTCCCTTCACTCAGACATCATTTCCTTAGAAAAGTCCTGACAGCCTATCTAAAATAGTCTTTGTTCCTCTCCGTTGCCCACTTTAATTTTCAATCACTACCCAAAATATTTACCTATTACTTCAGTATTGTTTGTCTTTTGTCACCAGACTATTAGTTCCAAAAGTACAGGGCTTTGCCTTGTTCACTGCCTGGAGACACTAGGTGCTCAATAAACATTTAAGTGAATACACAGATGAACAAACGAATTCTATGAGCCACTATTTTATTACCGGTTACTCTAATTCTATGACCCACTATTTTATGACCCACTATTTTATTACCAGAAACTCTAATATTCACTTACTTTTACATTTAAACACAAAGGAACTATGAAATAATGTGAGGAAAAACTGTTTTACTAAGTACTTACTTGGTTGATCAGCGTAAGTTCTCAGAGGAACTGCAGAAACTCCCTGTAAGCCATGAGATATTCGACTGAAATGGCCTCTCTGGAAAAGAAAATTGTTCATATGATGTAAAATGTGAATTCAAAACAGTGAACTACTGAAGGTCCATGAAAATGTAATAAATGGAGCAAACTTTATCACTTATTATTATTAATATATCTTCCATTGCCACATAGAGATTACACATCAATTTCTCCTCTTTCATAACAATTAAACTCTCCACCACAGCTCACCACACTATCTTTTCATTATGAATATTCAATAAACTGTGTCATAGTTAGCCCAACAAAAAGTGTTATTCAGTGGCGTGAAGTTTTCTTAAAGTTTCAGAAAGCACGGCTCATTTCTGGCGCCAGGGATCATTTTAATGTCACGGTTAAAGTTCTTAGAGTTCTAACTTAAGTACCCAATAATCTGTATTATGACAATCCTACTTGTAACTGCTGTTTCCTAACTCAAACTACCACGTACAACCTATGAAGATGCTCCTGAACAGTTAACTAGGAACACAAATTAGACAATGTCACTTTGGAAAACGCAGTTACTGACATTCAACAGCTACTCAGGTTTCACAGACTGCATCACAACCTCCATAAAAATCTCTATGGACGTCTACTCTCTCCTACGCTAAGAACAGGGAGGCACAAAGAAACAAAGCAAATAGCTCCTATCACAGCAGGCAAACGGGAGGCAGTGATGAAACCCACACTAATGCAGTCATGGTCTCTACTCCAAGGTAACTCAAGGCACCTGAGGTCAGGACGGTAGGCCAAAGTGGAGCAGACCAACCAAACGTCAGTCCTGACTTTTAATCCCTGCTCCCCCACTAACTAAAAATGTAACTCCTAGCATATTACATTAACTCTCAGGAACACAGATTACTCATCCTAGACACAAAGGAGTTTGACCAGCATATGATCTTCAAGGTATCCATCAGCACAGTACTCAGCTACGATCCCACATACGTACAATCTGGCTGTATTCGACACGGAGATGAAATGGGAGAGCTGTCGTAACGAAAGATAACCTGCTGCAAGCCTCTAGGAGGGAAGGCAATGGACACTACCTTAAAGCTGCAAACAATGAAGAGGCCTCTGAGGAATTCTTAGGGTTACCTGCCGGGGCTGACTGCGTCTGGCTGTTTCAAGGAGCAGCCGCAAGGTTACCTGCCCACTGCCACTCTAGGGCTGAGATGAGGATTCGAGATAAAACGCAGAACGTATGAAAAGCCAGACCAGACGGGGCAAGTGCTATTTCTACTTCCTCTGCCAAGGTGGAGAAGCCTGTGTGCCCAGGGCCCAGGCTTGGGAGTGGACAGTGAGTAACTGCTGGCCGTCACACAACAGGCGGGGCCTCTCCGCCGCCCGGGTCTTTGCTCCGGTCGCGGCCCGGGCAGAGCCTGCTCAGGGGCGGGGCCGCGGGTGGTCCCGGCCCGACCGCCGGCCTCTCTCGCCCCACCAGTTAGGCCGCGTCCGGACTCCGTCAGCAGGCCCTTCTGTGCCTCTGGTTCCGCACGACCCCACCCAGCCGGCCCTCACCTTGGCCAAGGAGCAATACACACGACTCCAGCTCTGCATTTTACCGCTCAACTTTCCTCTCCGCCAATGCTTTCACCTCCGCTAAGCTCCTCTGCCGCCTCGCCAAGGTCTCCCCGCCCTGCGCATGCACAAGAGCAGCTTACGTCATGGGTCGGCAGCAGCGCGATTGGCTGGAGCGGTCAGAGCCCATGGGACTAGGCGTTCCTGTCAGGCGCGGGGTCGCACACTGTCGTAAGGCGCCTAGTGCTTTGTGGCAGGGAGGGAGTGCCGTACCATTTTACCGGTGATAGGTAAACGTGGGGGCTCGTAATGTGATCTTATACTTGGAAGACGAGCTAAATTAACAAGGCTATCGTTTGCTTGGTGCAAGCTGCAGAAAGTAAGGCTTGACGGGTCCTTGATTGTGCTAAGCTGAGGAATCTCAGCACTTTCCAGGCATCGTCTCACTTCACAGCAAGTATATGAAAGATGATGAGTTTTACCACTTCATCGGATGAGGCCTGAGAGGTTAACTATCCCCGAGGTCGCGCAGAGGAAAGATGACTGCTTTATAATTTCTCTCCTCAAATCAAATACTATATAAGGGATGGAACCACAGACTTTGGCATCACCAGCAGCCTACTCTAAGCTAACTGGCAAAACAGAAAACACTATCTTCCTCCTCTGTTAGAGCAAATTAGGATGGGTTGGGTGGGGGATAAGATTTTAGGTTTTTATAAGAGACAATGAAAAACTGTCTTCAAGATTGAGCACAGAGCTCTAAGATCTGATTCATGCTTTGTGATAACTATATAGTGTGAATAAAACTTAATTCTACATTTCTTGTAAGTTTACTGCCCAGGCACCGTGCTGGGGTCTGTGGATTTAAACACCAATTAAAAATGATTCCTTACCTAGCTATACTCGGCTTTAGGGGAGAAGAGAATGCTATCTAGTTAGTGTTTGTTATACAGGCTGCTAGTTGTCCTCCAACATCCATTTTCCCTGTCCTTTACTCTGTAAATAAGCATTTTGGTCATCTTAGCCATTTTCATGGCTTTAGCACCTGCCTACGTACACTGATAACTCCTAGACACTTATCTCCAGTCTGTACTTCTCTAATCTCTAATTCCATATTTTCAGTTGTCTACAGAGCATGTCCCCCTGGGTGATCCTGTCAGCACCTCAGTTTCAACTATCCAATTTCTTATTTAAACATGCATATTTTCTCCCTTATATTTATGATTAGTGAATATTTCCAAATATCCAGTCATCCCTAGTGAAAATTGTGTAGCCATTCCCAACTCCTTTAATGGGTCACTGTTTTAGTTGACCAGCCCTAGAAGCAGTCCCAGAAATAAGCAGTTGAGTGCAATGAGTTTATTTGAGAACTGATCCAAGCAAGCATTGGTAGAGGATGAAAAAGGGATGGGAATGCTTTCAGATACATTAACGAGTAGATTACCAGTGTGAACAATTGGTATTCAGACTCACTGGAGACCTCTGGGAGATAATCTAGAACGTGCTTCAGTTTTCCTATTCAAAATACATCCATCAACTTCCATCAGTCATTAGTTGAGGATTGCTCCCAGGGACTTTAACTCCCTGGCACTTCTGGGTTTCCCCATAGGTGAGCCGAGTGAGCACCAGCAGCCAGAGAAGTCTCTCTAGCAGAGTCTCTAAGAAGGCTTGTAGATGACTATACAGAGGAAAAGTGAATGCTAAAAGGATACAGGTGAGCCACCAGTAAGGTTGGCAATAATCACCAACTTCTATCAACTCCGAATGTGAGAATGAGAGTGAGAGAAACACTGAAGATGGCTCCAAAATTTCTGGCTTAGATGGCTGGGTGGGTAGTGAAACCATTACAGAAATAGGCAACATGGAAAGAAGGATGACTTTGGGGAGAAGATAATGAGACAACTTCTTTGAATTTCAGATGCCAGCTGGACAATCCATTTGAGATCTTCAATAGTTACTGGAAACAAATGTCTAGAGCTTAAAAACTCTAGACACGGATTTGAAAGTTTGCTGGCATATGGACAGTGATGGACACTTGTAGCATAGATGCATTCTCAAAGGGCCACACTTTTCTTTTCTTTTTTTTAATTTATTTATTTTGAGAGAGAGACAGCATGAGTGGAGGAAGGACAGAGAGAGACACAGAATCCAAAGCAGGCTCCAGGCTCTGAGCACTCAGTATGATACAAGAAGATAGGATTCAGTGGGAGGAGAAGGAAAGATTAGGGCCTAAGGTCACTGGGTGGGGAAGAGTGTCTGACCACAGCAAAACCCCCCAGGCTTAAGGTCCCTCTTAAGAATGTAACAGACCTAGGGCGCCTGGGTGACTCAGTCGGTTAAGCAAGCGACTTCGACTTCAGCTAAGGTCATGACCTCAAGGTTCGTGAGCTTGAGTCCCACGACGGGCTCTGTGCCAACAGCTCAGAACCTGGAGCCTGCTTCAGATTCTGTGTCTCCCTCTCTTTCTGCCCCTCCCCTGCTCACACTGTCTCTCTCTCAAAAATAAATAAAAATTTAAAAATTAAAAAAAAAAAAAAGTAACAGACCCCACCTACTCCCCCTCAGGTTTCCCTCAGGAATTTGACAAAAGACCTAACTAAAAATAAGTAGTAGACCATAAAATGTATAGCTCACAAGGACTGATATGGCCATAGACCAACCCTCATATAATGGAAATGATCCAATCAGGAAGAGACAGCTCACCTCTCTGCTCTCTAGCTCACCAGCACCTAGAGGTATCAAGCCAATGAGCGTAGGACCTGAGAAGTAAGGAGGGGAAGGGAACAGGGGTGGGGCATGACCAGACCTTATAAAACAAGGACCTCTTGCCTATAATATAGTAGGTGGACATTCGCTTTAAAATGTTCCCTCTTGGTAAAGAGGGCTTTCATACTATTCTTCCTTTCTGATCTTATACTCTAGTAAACTTTTGCCTGCCACTCATTTTGTGTCCCCCTCTTCATTCTTCGAAGTGGCGAGACAATGAATCCCGGGTATTGAGGTAAAAAAAAAAAAAAAAATCCTGCAGCAATACTTTCGTTATAAAACTGAGAAGTGTGATTCTGAGAAGGGCTACGGTGGTCTAATAGGGGATCTGAACGAGTTGGACAAGTTGGAAGGAATATTGTGAGGTATACTGGACTGACAATTAGGAGACCTAAGTTCTAGACCTAACTGCTCTTCACTTTCCGTGTAATTTAGTAGAAGTCATGTCTTCGGGCCTTGGTTTCCCAAACTTTAAAATGAAGGGCCACAAGCTGCCCTCCAGCTGTAAAGCTATTCCACTAAGTTGCAGAGTCCCCACATAATACAGTAGCTATCTTTATAGTAGATGTTTCTTGCTGTGGGGCTGTTGTTTATTGGAATCCCCTTTTTATGTTTGAAGGACCCACCACAGGGTGAGACCAGACCCTACTAGGAAGCCCTAGTGGCCGCCCCTGTGTCTCCTGGCCTCCAGCAGGTGCAGCAGACACAGAACTTAAGCCAATCCAATGCTCCCACCAGGACTTGAGTTAAGAGGGGTGGCTCAAAGACACAATTTGGGATTCACTCTGCTGGCAGGTGCAGTGACTCCAGTATTGGCGGTCGGTAGTGGCAATGGCGGTGTCCTATTCCGGCCCTTCCTAGGGAAAATCTCATCTAGGGCTGTCTAGCTCCCGGCCTCCCTCTCGAAACTCTACATTGGTTCCGTGCTTATCAGCTCGCCTATAAATTCCTTTTTGCAAAAGCGAGCCGGATGTTATTTCTGAGATGGCCTGCCATCCAGAATCATGACTGGTACACAACCACGTATTGAAAAACTACTGTGTACAAGACACTTCAAATGAACTTTTCTTTTAAGTCGCATGACACTGCAAGACAGGTGTTACTAATCTCAGTTTTTAGAGACAGTAACGGAAGCACAGAGCGTTTAAATAACAACGCTAAGGTCATGAAGTCAGTAAGCGGCAATTCTCTGCTACATCGTGGTACTAACTGGTAAGGAACAGGGTTCCTTGGCACTTTCTTTCGCCCGTCTGTTGCGAGACGAAACACCTCAAATGGTCTCAGAGTTGCTGCTATACAGCCCTCTCCTTTGGAGATGTTGTGGTTTTATAGAGGAAATAACTGTACTTCATTTCTTAATCATCTGCCTTTTTCTCCTGAGTAATTTTATTTACGTAGATGATGCTTAAACAGCAACGATAAAATTGTATTCAAATGCTAACCTAAGCTTTCGTGGTTGATTGAGTAGGAAATAATGAGTTACCACCTAGTAAACAGTGTGTAGGTACACAGAAAATAGTCCACCGTTCCTGCTTCAAAATGCTCCTAAATACGAAGATATTAGGCCACTGGTGCTCAGAATTAATAAGTCAGCAAGGACCAAGTGTTGTTTGTTGGGCACCTAACAAAGTGCAGAATTTTGTGCAGGACACTGAAAGGAAGACAGGCGCGTTGTCATAAACGCCCCTGATCTCAGAAAGCTGACAATCTAGTTGAGATCAGGCAATGCCTTTACTCCAAAGTCTTTACTCGGAAGTCACTTTCTCGGCGAGGCTTGTCCTGACACCCCTAATCAACACTCTTTCTGCCCTCACACTCATTCTCTGTTCTCTGGCTTTACTTTGTCCCACAGCCCTTACCATCTTCTAGGACACTGTATAATCGTTTCCCGTTTATTTCGTAAAGTTTACGGCTGCCACAGGGATCTAAGCTCCCTCAGCGTTGAGATTTCTGTTTTGTTTGCTGATAGACCCCCAAGCCTAGAATAGTGACTTGCACAGAATAGACACTCCAAAACCATTATGACGACATGGAAGTAAGCAGAAAAGGTAAGAGCTACAGAAATTTGGACGTGGAAGGATCAGAATGGGCTGAGCACCCGAGGGAAGTCTTCTGGCAAGATATAATTACTTCAATAGGTCTTTGAAGGTGGGCAGGATGTCGACAGAGAGGAAAACCAAGGAGCCTGTGATATCTGAGGCATGGAGACAACTGGGCAAATAGGAATAAAGGGCAAAAAAAAAAAAATCACAATAATTTACAGCGTGGTGGAGGGAAAATGGCGTAGGCTTTAGGGTCATGAATCCTTCCGTAATTCATTTTGCTTGTGCCCTCCAGCAAATTTGCTAATCTCTCTAAATTGTTTCCTTATCTGTGAAATAGAATGATGCAGTGATGAATCAAGGGAATCTACCCCAAAACCCAAGGGCACACTGTATACACTGTATGTTAGCCAACTTGACAAGAAATTATATTTAAAAAAAAAAAAAAGAAGAAGAATGTTTACATCGAAGCTGGTTAAAAGGATTTTTAAAAATTTAAATAATGCACCTGGTACATAGGAGGTCCTTGGAAAGGGAAATTGTTATCACACTGCTATAACTTGTTGGGACACTTATCAAGAAGATTTGTTGAATTCCCGTGCAAAATACATTTTGAGTCACTCGACTTGCGTTTCTACAGGTCTGTTTTCCATACAATGGATGAAGGTGGGTGGCCATGAATTCAAAGCATGATTCAAAGCATGAATCTTTAAGGGTGTCTAAGAGTGGCTGGGTGACTGGCATTTTACTGTTTATAAAATTCTGCCAGACACACACACTAACACTGGTCTACATAGCGCCCCTGACATGGATATTACTAATATCATATCAGGGGTTGTTTGTTGTTTTTTTAAGAGTGGGGGGAAGGGGCAGAGAGAGAAGGAGACAGAAAATCTTAAGAGGCTCCACAACCAGTGGGGATTGATCCCACGACCGTGGGATCATGACCTCAGCCGAATTCAAGAGTCAGACGCTCAACCAACTGAGCCACCCAGGCACCCCGGTATCATCATATCTGAAAATAACTTTCTGCTCTAGAGAGATGAAGCTACTTGTCTAAACTCAGAGATCTATGAAGTGATTAAGGCAGGACTCATATCCAGGGTTCCTGATTGCAAGTCCGTCACTCTTTTCATTAAAGACTTCTCTACTTCTAACCACTATTATGGATTTGACCCACACAATTGTATTGTTGATCTGTTCAACCAATTGAAAAATTCCTCATGCTTCTCCACTCTGTAGCTGCTTAGACATCATCCTCTCTCCCTCTCTCCCTCTCTTTGTGCCTCTCTCTGTCTCTGTCCCTGTTTCTCTCTCACTGAGGCTGAGATAAGAGCCATTGGAGAACTGGAGTGTATCTCTCAAGGCCATCGTCTGCCAGCTTATGAAAGATTTCCTCTTCATAGTTTTTGTTCTCACAGAATTTAAACCCCTTCAAGTGGAAATGGTATTTGAAGGGAGATGAGTCGGAAATACCCATCATCTCATTCAGCGTATTTCATTTAACGTTTCCAGTTAAGGAGTGAGTTCATCCTAGCCATTAAGAAATTGAAAGAAAAAGATTCTAAATGGCCAAACACTTAGGATACAAGGATAAATACACAGTGAGGTGAGAGGATTTTTGCTCTATCCAAGGATTAATAGAGCTAGAAATAATGTGGGAGAAAACCGTGGTGACATGTTAGAAAATGTATTGAACAGGGAGGACCTTGTTCTTGACATGACTGTGTGAACAGGGACAGAGGGGCGGGTTAATGAATGAACTTGATGTAATGGGATTAAATGGAGAGTGTCTGTGGAAATTCGACTACTGTGGAAATGTAGCTTGTCCCTGCGATTAAGCGGGTTTTCTGATACACTGTGCTCAAGAACGTCATTCTCATCTGCACAAATCAGGCATCTTTTTGATTACTATCCACAGGCCAAGTAGGTATTTTCTTCATTTACTTACTAGAATCAAGAAGAAAGATGCTCAGCGTCATCTCTGCCATCCATTCTTCCTGCATCTCTTAAAAAACTGCCAAATTTCCCTGTGCTGATGGTGTTACAACGTATCACGATTTTTCTGAATACTGAATACATTAATTGTTAAGTCAAAACATGCACCCACCTAACATTTTTCTGGAACCATGGGCTGCCAGTTCTTTTAAGTTCATCTTTTTTTGTTTTGGGATTTTGTGTTTATTTCAAGCTTTGATTTAAATTCCGGTTAGTTAACAGGCAGTGTAGTATTAGTTTCAGGTGTAGAATTCAGTGATTCATCACTTTCATACAGCACCCAGTGCTCATCGTAACAAGTGCCCTCCTTCATGCCCGTCATCCATCCAACCCATCCCCCACTGACCTCTCCTCCAGCAACCTTCAGTTTGTTCTCTATTGTTAAGAGTCTGTTTTCTGGTTTGCCTCTTTTTTCCCCTCTGTGTTCATCCATTTCCCTTCTTCAATTCCACATGAGTGACATCATATGGTATTTGTCTTTCTCTGACTTATTTCACTTAGCATAATACTCTCTAGCTGCATCTATGTCGTTGCAAATGGCAAGATTTCATTCTTTTTGATGGCTGAGTAATATTCCATTAGAGATTTGATAGAGATACAGATACAGATACAGATACAGATACAGGTGATAGAGATAGGTATATCACATCTTCTTTATTCATTCATCAGTCCATGGACATTTGGGCTCTTTCCATAGTTTGGCCATTGTTGATAATGCTTCTATAAATATCAGAGTGCATGTGTCTCTTTGAATCAGTATTCTTGTATCCTTTGGGTGAATACTTAGTAGTGCAATTTCTGGATTGTAGGGTACTTCTATTTTTAACTTTCTGAGGAGCCTCCATACTGTTTTCCAGAGCGGCTGCCCTCACTTTCCCACCAACAGTACAAGAAGGTTCTCCTTTCTCCACATCCCCACCAACACCTGTTGTTTCTTGTATTGATTTTAGCCATTCTGCCAGGTGTGAGGTGTTATCTCATTGTAGTTTTGATTTGCATTTCCCTGATGATGAGTGGTGCTGACCATCGTTTCATGTGTCTGCTGGCCTAAATCCATCTTTTAACAAGACAGTAACTCTCTCCTAAAAATGCCATAATTCTATCCCATGATAGCAATTAATCACCAAATCAAGTAGTAGTAGCCGCAGTACATCTAGCACTGTATACAATGCTGTGAGCAACAGAAAAACTTGTTATTCTTTTCATTCAATTTCCATGAACAATTTCAAACACATACAAAAGAGACAAAAATCACATACCGAATCCCATCTATCCATCACCAGCTTCAAAATTCTCAAAGTTCATCACCAATATTTTTTCACGTATATCACCCTCCACTTCCCTTCTCCTGTTTTGTTTTAAATCAAAACCCGGAGTCAAATCATTTCATTCTGTAGCTATTTCAATATGTGTCTCTAAAGGATAAGGATTCTTTCAACAAAAAGATTAAAAGAATAGAACATAAAAATTAACTCGCTGACATCAAATATCAAGTCGCTGTTCAAATTTCCATTTAAGATGTATCGTGAACAGTAGTCCTTACAGAGTTCTTTATATATGTTAGTCACCACGCCAATGCTTGACAAACAGCATGCAATTTAATCTTCTGCTACATTTTACAGCTAAAAGAACTAAGGCTTAGAGATGTTAAGAAACTTGCTCTGGTCACTGCCTTCACGAGGTGTACAAGAAGAATGAGAGAAGCAACCTGCAGAAGCAGAAAACAACAGTAATTACAATAAATCACTGACCTATATGGATAACAAGGGTTTTAAGGGAGAAATCTGTGTGCTGCCGTAGATTGAAAAAAATCATCCTGGGAAATGTAAGTCTGAGAATCCATAATATAAACCATTAAGGCTTTCTGGGCTCTGGTATGAATGGAAATTCCAAAGGAAAGTCATCTCAAGATACAGATGGAGAGGTGTGTTGCCAGAAATGTCAAGGGCTCACAAATGACCAAAACCAGTCCTGTTGTTTATTGGCTGCAATATATGTTATGACCAACAGGTGGCAGCAGTATGCAACCAGTGTTCGGTGTCATCCTTGATCTAACAAGTAACAACGCTGCGTTCAGTTCTAAATTACTCAAATATATTTCAGATCACTCAGTACTCCCACCACTATCAGTGTGATTCAGGGAGCATAGGAGAAAGTAAAGAGGCTGTAGGACAGTGTTTCTCAAAGTTTGTTTCAGAGATACTTTCCCCCCAACCCCCTAAAAACACACTATCATCACTTCGAAGTCTTGCTAAAATGCTAATTTTAAAGACTTAGTATAAAAAAAAAGTGGGTAAAATAATTCATTAGTAGTATCTTATATTTATTAAATTATAATAGTTTGGATATACACTATTAAGTTTCATTTCTTCTGTTTCTTTTTACTTTTAAAATGTGGCTACTAACATTTAAAATTACATGTGTGGGTGCACCTGGGTGGCTCAGTTGGTTAAGCATCTGACCCTTGATTTTGACTCGGGTCATCACCCACAGTTTGTGAGTTCAAGCCCCGCATCGGGTTCTGCTCTGGCAGAGATCCTGCTTGGATCCTCTCTGCCCCTCCCCAGCTCACTCTTTCTCTCTCTCTCAAAATAAATAAAGTTTAAAAAAATTTCTAATAAATAAAGTTATGTGTGTGGCTTACATCTGTGTTTTACATTTGTGACTCCCATTGTATATTTTTTGGACATCTCTGCTCCAAAGGCTAGAAATAGAGCATGTAACTCAAGTCTGGCCAATCAGCATAACACATTCTCAGGGCCACAGTGATTGGTTCAGGGACTTTGGACACAATTAGAAAGGGAAACATGCTTTTGTTCCTTCTAAATGTCCAACCAGCTAAATAGAGGAACTGGAGACATTGCAACTGTCTTGCTCCCATGCAAGGCTCTAATATGAAGCAAGCACTAAGGACTTACAGCTAATAAAAGGAGAAAAATGACATCTTGGTGATTTTTTTTTTTTTTTAGTCTTCTTGGTGATTTTTTTTTTTTTTTGAGTCTTGGATGAAGCCATGCCTGTATTTAGTTCAAGGGACTTCTCAGCCATAGGAGTTAATACACTCCCTTTTTTGCTTAAACCAGTTTGAGTTAGAAATTCTATCACTTGCAACAGAAAGATTCCTAATAGTTACACCTTTGTATTTGACATTGATATCCTGGGCTTTCCCCACCCTACAAGACCTCTTGAAGTAACCCAAGCAACAACTGGCACATGCTTGAGGTGGAGAGAAAAAAAGGGATTGAGGAAATTATAAAAATACACAACCAAAGGGCTAGTGGCTGACTAGAGATAAGGGATAAAAGAGAGGAAGACAGCAATGACCTTCAGTTTCCAGACTTGGAACACTTCCAGTGGTGGTTTGTGGTGATCGTTTTCACCTACCAGGAAGCATGGGAGAAGCAACAGATATGATGGAGGAGTGAGGGGCTACATATGCGCATTCAACGAGTGCTCTCCAAGAACCACAGGATACGGGGATGAGAATGCCACCCGACCTTTTTTTCCCAGCCACACTACACCACAATCTTTTCTGGCCCTGCCCAAGGGACTACTCCAAAGAGCCCTCTGCCTTCGGAGATCTCTAAACAAGAATTAGCCACCAGTCTCTGTGACGCGGAAAATTCCTTACCCTCAGAGGACATTCAGGAAGCTGAAAATGTTCAGCTGACTCTCCACCCATAGCAGCACCACATAGAGGGCACTACGTGTGGCTACCCAGCTAGTATCTAGCCGGGGATAAGAGGTGGGTCTTGGGGCGGCTGGGCGGCTCAGTCGGTTAAGTGTCTGACTTCAGCTCAGGTCACGATCTCACAGTTTGAGAGTTCGAGCCCTCTGTCGGGTTCTGCACTGACAGTGTGGAGCCTTCTTGGGATTCTCTCTCTCCCTCTGTCTACCCCTCCCCTGCTCGCTTGCACTCTCTCTCTCTCATAAACAAACAAACAAGCATTTTAAAAAAGCTCTTTCCTTATTTCCAGCCCTTTCCTTATTTAGAGGGTGGGTAGTATAGGGATGGTAATCAGCGCCAATAGGGCTGTTTAGCTTGCCTCTGATCATACTCCTATATATTATATATAATATATATTATAAAATAGATGTAAAATTGTATGCATATTCTAGAAGTATGTATGTGTGCATTAAAAGGTATTCATCAAAATGCTAACAGTGATAATACTCCTATATCACTCTTTTAAAAAAATCCATTAGAACAAAGATTCAGATATAAAAATTTTAAAAGTATTAGAAGAAATATAGGTGGAATATGTGAAAGTATTCTTGTGCTTTGTGTGATTAAGAAACTAAAATAATACAAGAATAGATTGAATACATGAACCTTTGGAATTTCTAAATGAGATAAATGCCATAAACACCATTAAAAAGCAAATTAAAAGCTAGGAAAAATATTTGCAATGCCCATGACAAAGTTTTAATATTCATAATATTCAAAGGAAAGTCAGAAAACAAAAAACGGAACATTCCAGTGGAACGGTTGGTGAGTAACAACTGTGACAAAAAAGGTAACTCACAAAGGACAGAAAATAAATGGTCAGAAACACAGGAACCTCCTACCAAAATACAAACATCACGAAACATGCCACATATCCAAAGTTATTAATTGGGACTTTTTAAGCTCATTTTATTTTTTAATTTTTTAAAAAATTTTTTTTAACGTAGATTTATTTTTGAGAGACAGAGCATGAGTGAGGGAGGAGCAGAGAGAGAGAGAGAGGGAAACACAGCATCTGAAGCAGGCTCCAGGCTCCGAGCTGTCAGCACAAGCCAGGGCTTGAACTCACGATCTCTAAGATCACGATCTGAGCCAAAGTCGGATGCTTAACTGACTGAGCCACCCAGGAGCCCCTAAGCTCATTTCAGAATGAACTTATTTAATCTTTAAAACAAGCTGATTATGTTGTTATTATTTATTATTCTTTATATTTAATATAATAATTATATTTGTATTATATTAATACAGTATTTCTATTTAAATATAAAATAATATCAATATTTATATTTAATACATTTTGTATTGTTATCTTTCCCATATTATACACAAGGAAGTTGAGGCTCAGGGAGGTTCACTAACTTGCCCGAGGTCCGACAGGTAGTAAGTGATGGAGCAGGGATTTGAATCCAGATATTCTTGTTCCAGATTCCATCCCTTAATGTCACAGCATATTTAAGTACAGATCACCAAGCAACATCCAATAATACTGCCTCCCTCTCCATGCTAATCTCGTTCCACGATTCCCCCATTCTATGTTCTCCAGCCACACTGACCTTTCTGATCCACAAGCATGCCAAGACCTTGCCTACCGTGCGATCTTTGCATTGGGCTGATCCGTCCGCCTGAAATACTCTTTCCCCAGCTCCACTTAGGTTGCTGGCTTCATTCATTTATTCATTCTTATGCTCGTTCATAATACATTCAAATCTCTGCCAAGCACTGTTCCAGGCGTTGGGAATACAACAGCAAACAGATCAGAAGAAAATCCTGGTTCTTTTTCATCCATTAGGTCTCAGTACAAATGCTAAGTCTTCCTTGATCACCACTCTAGAGAGACACTATGGATGAGGTCGTGAGGACAGAGCCATCATGAAGGGATTGGTGCCCTTACAAGAAGATACACCAGAGAGCTTGCTCTCTTTTTCTCCCTCTCTCTCTCTCCTCACCTTGGGAGGACACAGAGGGAAAGTGGCCAGCTACAAGTCAGGAAGAGAGCTTTCACCAGGACCCAACCGCACTGGAAACTTGATCTGAACTATGAGAAAATACATCTCTGTTGTTTAAGCCCCCCAGTCTATGGTAGTTTATTATGGCAGCCCAAGCAGACCAATAAAGACTTTGGTACCAAGAGTAAGGTGCTGTTGTAACAAATACCTAAATATATGCAAGCAGCTCTATAATTGGGCAATGGGTAGTGGATGGAAGAGTTTTCAGGTGCGTGCTAGACATGTGGGCATTGAGAACATTTCTGGAGAGGTCTCAGACAGAAATGAGGAACACGTTATTGGAAACTGGAGGAAAGGAAGTCTTCGTTATCAAATGGCAAAGAACTTGGCCGAAATGTGCTCCAGTGTTTCATGGAGGGTGACATTTGTGAGTGGTGAAATTGGACAGTTAGATGAGGGGATTTCTAAGCGAAATGTTGAAGAAGCAGCTTTGTGCCTCCTGACTGCTAATAGTGAGATCCAAAAGGAGAAAGATGAGTTGAAGAAGGATGTTGTGACTTTCTTTAATTAGCACTTGGGGTTTTTAATGTTTATTTATTTTTGAGAGAGAGAGACAGAGACAGAGAGTGAGTGAGGGAGGGGCAGAGAGAAAGGGAGACACGGAATCCGAAGCAGACTCCGGGCTCTGAGCTATCAGCACAGAGCCCGATGCAGGGCTCGAACCCATGTACTGTGAGATCATGACCTAAGCTGAAGCCAGACACTTAACCGACCGAACCACCCAGGCACCCCTAATCAACATTTGTTAACCAGAGCCCTTGGGTGTCAGAAGGTGAGCCACAATTCAAGTAAATACTGAAAGGGATAGCAAAATAGGTAAGTTTATTGTTTACAGGTCCTGAAGGAGGTACACAGAACATCTTGAAGGGCCACATGGGTAGGTCAAGGCAGGATACAGGTAGTAGAGACCACAGCAGTACCTGAGACACATGCCTTTATTAGGGTCCTCGGGTAGAGTGCTTTAAAGTTCCTGGGCCAAGACCAGATTGATCGATTCATACCAAAAACATGTAGGTTTTGGTAAGCTTGGATGGGGGGGATCTTATCTAAGATGTGAATAAGGGGAAGGCCCTAGGGTGTGAGGAGAGTGATGAACACAAAGTCACTGGGAGAGTCCTATCAGGAACCTACACTGCTGTGTGACTCTGCAGGCTGTTACCTAGGACCTGTGCTCAGGGAGGGACTAGGGTAGGTTAAAGCCCCTGCATGAGGTTTGGCCACACAGAATGGATGCCAACGAGCAGTATTACAGAGTAGTTTAGCTAAATTCTGAATAATGCAACTGTTAAGCAAAAAAGAAACAGAACTTGAAGATTTGGAAGATTCTCAGCCTATTCATGTTGGAAAAAATGAGAAATCATGTTCTTAAAAAAAAGAAAATACTAAGGATGTGGCTGAACAACCATTTGATAAGATTAACATGAACGGGAACCATGAGTCTAATTATCCATCTCAGCAGAAGCTAGGAATAGAGATGAGATTGTTCTAAAAGAAACTCTGCCAGGTGTGAGTAAAGAAAACAGAGAAAATAGGACGGAGGAAAGGAGGGCTGCAAACTTACGTTATTCTTCAAGATAAGGGAAGAATAAAACCGAAGGTGATTCCAAGATCATCTGAGCTGCTGTTCCCACCACAGGGACCAGGGACGTGGCTGCTTCCTCCTTCCAGAGAGTGAGGTCCTGTCAGAGAGCCTAGCAGAGATCCCTGCTGGGTTGCAGGGATAGGAAGATTCTGCAGAGCCGTGGGAGTAATAATACCACCCCAGTGGGACTGCAGGGCGGAGCACTGAACCAAAGAATATTGTTCTCGAGCCTTAAGATCTAAGGAATGTGACTTGCTAAGCTTTGGACTTGCTTGGAACCCATCACTCCTTCCTTCTTTCCTATTTGTCTCTCTGGGAATGGGAACGTTGGGCCTCTAGCCTCCAGAGAGCTGTGAGGAAATAAATTTCGGTTGTTTATTTTTTTTAAGATTTATTTATTTTTGAGTGAGAGACAGAGTGCAAGGGGGAAGGGGCAGAGAGACGGGGGCGGGGGGGGGGGAAGGAGGGGACAGAAGATCCCAAGCAGGCTCTGTGTTGATGGCAGCGAGCCCGATGTGGGGCTCAAACTCATGAGCCATGAGATCATGACCCAAGCCGAAGTCAGATGCTCAGCTGACTGAACCACCCAGGTGCCCCTAAATTTCTGTTGTTTAAACCACCTGTTCTGTGGTATTTTGTTATGGCAGCCTGAGCTGACACAGACAAGGGGCCTCCTCACCTTCTCTTTGACACGTCACCCATCACTCATCACTCTCTGCAATCATGTCGCTTATTTCTTTTTACTCTGCCATTATCAACTCCACTAGGATGGAAACTGTAAGAGGGCAGGGCCTGGTCTGCTCAATCCTCAGAACCTAGAACAGTGCCTGGTATATAATAGATACTCAATAAATATTTACTGAATTAAGCGATGCAAGATAAGAGCTAAATATCTAGCATCTTTAGTTTTTCAGAATTACCTTTTTAGCTTTTATGAGGTTATAGACTCCACCTATCCACACTGCTTCCACTTATTTTCTTTCCTTCTCCCATTCCTCCCTCTTCTGCTTTCCAGAAAAAAAAACAAAAAACAAAAAACAAAAAACTTTAAATAAGATTAACTTGGAGTGGTTCCAACTGGGAAGCAAGAGGAAACAGATGTGACATCCAGAATCACTTCTACCCCTTTACATTTATGTTTGACTTTATTTAATTAGGAAAAAAAATCCAGTTCTGCAAGTAGTGAACAAAAGCCAAGAGTGAGGAAAAGGCCAAAGATTATAAGTTACGTAAGGTGTAACACAACGTAGTTTTATGTTTACTATAAAGTTCATATTTCCTTAAAATAGGATCAATAAACATTCATCCAACAGCGTAATTCACCTATGATTCTCCTTGTATACACCTAAATACACAAAGGCTTATTATGGAAAAGACAATAATGTTTTTCAAAGAAGAATCCTAAACTTTTTTTTCTTCTTCTGAGTCAATCCTGACCAAAGGGTACTCAAAACAAATGAGAAATTTCTGCACTTTTTCCAGTGAAAGCTGAAGAAGGGGCTTAGAACACAAATGAGCCAACTGTCAGCCCTTGGCCCACACCCAGCCCATAATCCCCAAATCCAAACTTTGAGATTCTTTCCAATCTGCTTTTCTAAGGGCAACTATTGGCTGGCGCTGAGGAGTTCCTGTCCTCTGTGGGTAATGATTGTTGAGCTTTAAAGCCTGACCAGACCTCCCCAGTTTATATTTGCCTTGCACTCAGCCCCCTTCTTTTATGCCTATCATTTCCTTGGCTCTTCTAAGTTTTCAAGTTTGAAATTGCTGCCTTAAAATAGAAATCAACAGGTTCTAGTGGAATGCTATGCTAAAGTCAGGGGAATATTCAGCCAGGACACAGAGGCAGGTTGTATCCATAACATATGCCCGATGACCTTCCTGACTGATTAGGACTCGCATAGTACTGATTATTAAACATTCTGAATATAAATAACTTGCCTGAAATCTTTCTGGAAAAAAAAACATTTTTAAGTTGGAAATACATATATTCTTAAGCTGACAGTCATTCAAGTTGGTATGATGAACAATAGTCATGTCAATGAAATATTTTATTATATATTGGAGGCAAAGAAATTAAATGTACAGGCAAGAGTTTAAACCTTGTTCTATTTGGCATCCCCAAAAAAATCAAGCTGTGGATGAATCAAAAATATTAAGTGGAAAAAAATCTGATAATATTCTAAAGTAATTCTCGAGGTTAATCCTGTTCATGCTTATCAAGGTAATAAAAACATTACAGGTTAGGCACAACTGATAACTCAGAATTGAAATTAGATCTCACAATCGCAAAATATTTGCAGTGATACCCAGTCATCGTACCTGCTTGGCTAGGTCTCGTTATTGTGAAAAATCCTTAATAATCAATAAATACATACATAAGGAAACTTTACAATGGCAAATGGACTCTGTTTCCAAAGAGGTCTATATTTCACTCAAGGAGTTCGTGTCACTTTCCACCAAGTAACTTGAAGGCATTTCTTTCATTCCAGGATTCTCATTAATACCGTGCTTGGCTCTAACATTGAGAGCGAAGACTTTTGGAGAGATTTAGGAGAAATCTCAACATATGTACACTGTGGCACATGTAGTATGATAGGAGGAGAAAAATAGGAGACTGGTGGCTGGCTGGGGTCAGCAGGGACAATGCAGGGATGCAGCCGACAAATCCCTCGTCCCCTTCTCTTGAATTCTTCACGGGTCTGACTTCACCTGCTATCTAGAATTCTTGCTCCGGACTCTCTCCCGAGCTCTAGAATCAGGTCCTTTATCATATGGTGGACATTTCTACTTGCACAAGCACATTAAGGAACCAAAGTGTCCAGCAGTTCTCAAACCATGATCTATCTACCATTGTCCCCATCAAAGTATGTTCTACCTATTTAACACCTCCTGCGGGATGTCCCCAAAACACGCCATAAGAAGCTTCCACTTTTATTCCCTACCCACCCTCACCTCCCTCTTGGCTCTGCTGTTCCTCCTGTAAATCTCATCTGTCTCAGGGAATGGCAATACCAGCCTTCTGACTTGATGACTCTAGCCCCAACTGTAACTCCAATTCCCCCACCAGCCAGCCCCACTTTAAGCCATGCTATCTCACCTCTTACCTGGCATACTATAAAAGCCTCCTAATGTTTTCTCTGCCTCCATTCTTGCCCCCTCTTCACTTCACTCACAAACCAGCTCCAAGAGTGACTTTCTTCAAACACAAATTAGATCAGGTTATTCCTCGGCATAAAAATCCTGCTCTGGCTTCCCAGTGTGCTTGGAATAAAATCAGGGTCAAGCTGTTTAGCATGGCCTTGAATGACACCACCATGAACTCCCCACACTTCATTCACGCCTCTCTCCCATTCATTCACCACTCCCTGACCCTGGCTTCCTTTCATTTCCTCCACATGCAACATGCCCGGCTCATTCCTGCCCAAGGCCTTTGCATAGGCTGTGGTCTCTGACTGGAAGTCTCTTTCCCTCCACTATTCCCAGAGCTGGCTCTTCAAGTCTTGGCTTAAAATGACACTTTCCCAAAGGCAGTTTCTCTGGCCCACTCTTATTTTTTTTTTTTAATTTTTTTTTTTTACGTTTATTTATTTTTGAGACAAAGAGAGAGCATGAACAGGGGAGGGTCAGAGAAAGAGGGAGACACAGAATCTGACACAGGCTCCAGGCTCTGAGCTGTCAGCACAGAGCCCGATGCGGGGCTCGAACTCACGGACTGAGAGATCATGACCTGAGCCGAAGTCGGTTGCCCAACCGACTGAGCCACCCAGGTGCCCCTGGCCCACTCTTATTAAAGTACAATCACCTATTGCACTCTGTCTCAAAACCCGATTTTCTTTCTAGAATTTGTGACAACTTATAATTATCTTATTTGCGGCGTTTGCTTTCTCTCTGTCTTACTCACTAAACCGTAAGTTTGAAGAAGTCTGGGACCTGACCGTCTTATGCGGCTTTTCATCTTCTAACTCCCTAACGTGGTGCCTTGCCCGTAGGAATCACTTATTGAGTTTACATAAATGCGTGAGTGAATAAAAGCCTATTTACTCCTCACCTCAGCATCTCCTCCCTTCCCAGGAGACTGCAAAGTCTAGGAGGGTAGCAGGGTGGCAACTCTATCTTGTTATCAAGACTTCTTTCCCCAGAGCCTAGTACTGTGTCTGGCACACGGTGTATACCCAGTAGATATGTGCTGAATTAAAATAAAATGTAGCAGACCAGGGAAAGAGTATGCATGGGCAGCACTGGAGAATGAATTAGAAACGGAAGGTCACGCCTTATTACTGAGAAGACACCTCTATTGGTTTTGTCTTTCCTAGGCATTATGAGGTACTGCCTTGTGAGCATTCCCAGAGCCACAGCAAACCAGCAGACTAACAGAGCTCAGGGGAGGCTCCTTGGACATTTATTACAAGGAACCTAGTCTAGAATTTTGTTTTGTTCTGTTTTTACAAAGCTCTCAGTAAAGGGATTTTCCTGCAGAGCTAAAACCAGTGCTGTTTCTAGAACACAGATGCTCCCTCACCATATCAAATGGAACAGTGGAAGCACCAATATCTCTTGGCAACCGTGACAACTACGTCCTTCAACTTTATGGCCCTGTGATGTTTGCCTTCTGTTTTGTAGTCCTGGGAACTCCTCCCAGGCAAGGAGCAAGTTACAACCCTCCCCACCCCCATGCAATGAATCTCTTCGGGTTGGGAGAAGTCTCTGGATATCTCTGCCTGTTTTAACGGTTAAAGTATCCAGTTCAATATATTTCTACAGGTGCACGAAGATGAATGTTCAGAGATCTTCTCTGTGGTGTTGTATGTAATTGCAACCGTCCAAACGTCCACAGTGGGGCTGGGGCGTCCAGACTGCGCCATGCTAAGCCGAGGTGGTAAATCTTTGTTGAAGGTGCCTGCTGATGTCAAGGGAGTCAAAACAAGCTAGTAAGTAAAAACGGCAAGATGAAGAACGATGTTTGTTCTTATTTCTATAGAAATGGAGTTTGTTCCTCGTTCTATAAAGTATATATCTATCTACATATAGGTACAAAAAATTTCAAGATACTCAAGACACTGTTAACAGTTGTCTCTAGGGGTGCCTGGGTGTCTCAGTTAGTTAAGCGGCCGACTTCGGCGCAGCTCATGATCTCACGGTCCGTGAGTTCGAGCCCCGCGTCGGGCTCTGTGCTGACAGCTCAGAGCCTGGAGCCTGTTTCAGATTCTGTGTCTCCCTCTCTCTGACCTTCCCCTGTTCATGCTCTGTCTCTCCCTGTCTCAAAAATAAATAAAACGTTAAAAAAAACAACAACAACAATTGTCTCTAGGGGAAGAAGAAAGATGAAAAGGATATCTACATGTGAATAGATACTCTCATATTATTTAAGTTTTTTTTTACCATCTGCCATATAGTACTTCTTTTTTCAACAAAACGAGTAGTTAATTTTTTTAACTGATAGTTATTGTCTTATGAATTGTAGAAGGCAATTCTTTTTTAAAAAATTTATTTTACTTTTTTTTGGTTTTTTTTTTTCTTTTGTTTTGTTTTTTTGTTTTTTTTGAGAAAGAGAGAGCAGGGGAGGGGCAGGGGAAGAGAGAGAGAGAATCCCAAGCAGTCTCCATGCTCAGAGCCGAGCCTGACACAGGACTCCATTCCACGACCCTGGGATCACGACCTGAGCCGAAATCAAGAGTCGAACACCTAACCGACTGAACCACCCAGGTGCCTGAAATTGCTACTTCTTACGAGCGTTTGTCTTAGCGCTGCCAGCGCCAGAGTAGTAAGAATGGGCATTTGATAAAAGTTCCAATCCTATTGACAAATTTTAGGAAGGTAAGCCTGGAAGAGGTGAGGAGGCAGATTTATTTAAGAAGCCTGCATTGTAAAACACTTCCCACAACCTAAGCACTGCTCTAAGTGCTTACATAGAGTAACTCAATTAATCCCTATTATAACTTTTTGAAGTAGGAACTATTATCATCCCCAATTTACACATGAGGAAACAGGCACACAGAGATTATGCGAGTCAATTGAGGTTGTATGACTATTGAAGAACAAAGCCAAGATTTAGACCCAGACAGTTTGGCTCCAGAGTCCACGGCATAGTACCATCATGCTATAGCGCCTCAGGGAGGGAGAGGGGGGAGGAGGGCGAGCCAGTTACAAGGCTGATGTAATAGTCCGGAGGAAATGGATAGCCTGTATTTAGGAGGTGAAACCAACGGCAAAATAGACTGAAGCTCACTCCCTGATTTCTGGCTTGGGGAACTAGGTAAATTATTAAGCTTTCTACCTGACTTTAGGAAAGCTAGATGTACAAGTTTCAGATCTAGAGGCCAAAAGGAAAAGGAAAAGAGAAATTTTATAAAATAATATTTATGCTCTAAGCATTCTAAATTTTCATTAGATGAGCTATTTTGTTTAATTCTTAAATATTTTAAGTTTATTTATTTTGATAGAGAGAGAGAGAGAGAGCATGAGCAGGTGAGGGGCAGAGAGAAGGAAAGAAACATTCCCAAGCAGGCTCTGCACCATCAGCTCAGAGGGTCTTGCCGGGCCGGAACTCACGAACCACGAGATCAAGACCTGACCCGATACCAAGAGTCAGATGCTTCATCGACTGAGTCCCCCAGGCACCCCTATTTTGTTTAATTCTTGTAATTCTGAGAGGTAGGTATTAAATATGAGGGGACTGAGGTTCAGAGAGTTTTAGTAAGGTTACACAATATACTGGACGTTGCTTACTGTTGCCCGGAATCCTGAGAGCAGACTTGTCCTCTTTGGGGGAACCACATATCTCCCACTGCATGTAGTCTTGGTGGGTGCATAATCCCAGGTATCTGCCTCCCAGTATGAGTTGAGAAGCTGTGTCTTTCTGCTTTCCAGCTATTGGTGTAGTCAGGGGTGGGCAGGCTAGGCCAGAGCTGGTTTTGATAACTTACAACTAAGAAATCCTAACCAAAACACACAGTGATTATTGTGCTGTTGTGGGAAAGCCACAGTTCAAACTGAAGTCCATCTGATGGATATCTACTATCCACCTAATGCTTTTCCATGACACCATGCTGCTCCCAAGGTACTTGAGAGCAGGATGTATACACACGGTGATTGTTCACCGAACGTTCAATAGAAGAGACTTTCTGCAAACCGTGAAATGTTTATTCCGCCTAAACTGGTGCAGCCACTCTGGAAAACAATACAGAGGTTCCTCAAAAAATTAAAAATAGAACTACCCTCTGATTCAGCAATTCCACTTTCGGGTATTTATCTGAAGAAAATGGAAACACTCATTGGAAGCGATATCTGCACCTCCAATGTTCCTCACAGCATTACTTACAATAGCCAAGATGTGGAAACGACCTACGTGTCCGTCAACAGAAGAATGGATAAAGAAGCCGTGGTACGGACACGTACACACAAAATGGAAAACTATTCAGCCGTAAAAAAGGGGAAGTTTGCCATTGGCAACGGCATGGATGGAGCTCAAGGGCATCATGCTAAGTGAAATAAGTCAAACAGAGAAAGGCAAATACTAAATGGTTTCATTTATGCATGGGATCTAACAATAAAAAACCACGCTCATAGATACAGAGCATGACTGGTGTTTCCCCAAGCATGAGGGCGGGCAAAATGGGTGAGGGGAATGAAAAGGTACAAACTTGCAGTTATAAGATAAGTAAGTCATGTGCATGTATATAAGATATAGAATGGTGAACCACATTGAAACCGTATTACATACTTAAAAGTTGCTAAGAGAGCAGATCTTAAAAGTTCTCATCACAAGAAGAGGAATCTTTATAACTACACGTGATGGATGTTAACTACACTTATTGTGCCGATCCTCTTGCAATATGTACAAATATTGAATACTCGTGTTGTATACCTGAACTAATATAAAGTTCTATGTCAATTAGAGCTCAATAAAAAAGTAATAAAAAACTAAAAATTAAAAAATAAAATTAAAGGATTCTTACTTAGGGTGACCGAAGAATTTTGCCAGGCTATTAAATAAAATCAAATTAACCGAGGTGTAATTTACAGATAAAAAATTAATCCTGTGTGGTAAATGATTTTCATATGGTTTTAACAACACGCACCTGTGTAACTGCCATCAAAATCAAGATACAGCGCTCCCTTGTGACTTTGTAGTCAACCCCCACCACGCCAACCCCAACCCCAACCACTGGTAAGCACTGATCTTTTTTTTTTTTTTGTCCCAATAGTTTTCCCTGTTCCAGAATGCCATGTAAGTGGCATTTCACAGTATGTAGGCTTTTGAGTCTGGCTTTTTTCATTCAACACGGTGCATTTGAGAGTCATCCATGCTGTCTCATGATCATTAGTTCGCTCACTTATTGGATACATTTTATTAAATATTAAATTTGTTACACGGTCAGACAGTTAATAAATACTTGGCAGGCTAGGCACTGTTCCAGGTACTGGTAGGAGAGCAGTGGCTAAGAGAATCTGAGTCTGAGGAGTCCCTGCCTCTGAGGAGCTGATACTCTAGTGTTGGGTAGGAAGGCGGGCCAGCAACAAACACATAAACCAAACTTTTAGGAAATACCAATCAAAACCACAATGAGCTACCACCTCACACCTGTCAGAGTGGCTCAGATGAACAACTTCGGAAACAACAGATGTTGGTGAGGGTGCAGAGAAAGAGGAAACCTCTTGCACTGCTGGTGGGAATGCAAACCAGCGCAGGCCCTCCGGAAAACAGTGTGGAGCTTCCTCAAAAAATTAAAAATAGAGCTACCCTACTACCCAGCAATTGCACTACTAGGTATTTGTCCAAGGGATATAGGTGTGCTGTTTTCAAAGGGGCACATTCACCCCCATGTTTATAGCAGCGCTATCGACAATAGCCAAAGTATGGAAAGAACACAAATGTCCCTCGATGGATGAATAGATAAAGAAGATGTGATATATGTATACAATGAAGTATTACTCGGCAATCACAAAGAATGAAATCTTGCCATTTGCAACTACATGGATGAAACTGGAGGGTATTATGCTAAGTGAAATAAGTCAGTCAGAGAAAGACAGATATCATATGATTTCATTCATATGTGGAATTTAAGAAACAGAACAGATGAACACAGGGGAAGGGAAGGAAAAATAAGATAAAAACAGAGAGGGAGACAAACTGTTAGAGACTCTTGAGAACAGAGAACAAACTGAGGGTTGCTGGAGGGGAGGTGGGTGGGGGATGGGCTAATGGGTGGGGGGCATTGAGGAGGACATGTGTTGGGACGAGCACTGGGTGTTATATGTAAGTGATGAATCACTAAATTCTACTCCTGAAACCATTATTTCACTATATGTTAACTAACTTGCATTTAAATAAAATTAAAAAAAAAAAAACTTTTGGGGCGTCTGGGTGGCTCAGTCAGTTAAGCCTCCAATTCAGCTCAGGTCATGATCTCGCGATTCATGAGTTTCAGCCCCGAGTCGGGCTCTGTGCTGACAGCTCAGAATCTGGAGCCTGCTTCGGATTCCATGTCTCCCTTTCTCTCTGCCCCTCCCCTATTCACGCTCTGCCTCTCTCTCTCTGTCTCTCTCTCTCTCAAAAATAAATATTTAAAAATATTTTTTAAAACACTTCTGAAATAATTTCACTTGAAGTGCCTACAACTGCTACAGTGGGGTATGGGATAGAGTGGCAGAGGTGGGCAGGGGCTGCCAATTTACCTAGAATGGTCTTTTAAGTCCCTCTAAGAGATGTGAATTGAGGTCCTCATGAGGTGGAGCAGCCAGGCAGAGATGTCAGGAAACTGCAAATGGCAGGAAGGGCAGCAAGTGCAAAGGCCCAGAGGGAGACCAAGCTTGGTGTGTATTTGGGGACAGAAGGAAGGCTGCAGGGACTGGAGAGGTGGGCGTCAGGGGGAGCTGTGGGTTAGCTGGAAGAGCTGGTCAGGAGCCTGGTCAGGTGTGGATATTTTTTTTTTTTTCAAGTTTATTTATTTATTTTGAGAGAGAGAGAGAGCGCACACGTTGGGGAGGAACGGAGAGACAAGGAGAGAGAGAGAATCCCAAGCAGGCTCCACACTGTCAGCTCAGAGCCCAACGAGGGGCTTGAACTCATGAACCGTGAGATCATGACCTGAGCGAGATCAAGAGTTGGACACTTAACCGACTGAGCCACCCAGGTGCCCCTGTCAGGTGGATCTGGTAGGCCCATTGGAGCATGGGTTTTGTTCTAGTTGTAAGGGGAAGGGTTGGGAGAGTTTTGAACCAGAGAGGAATGTGACATGATTTACTTTTAAACATACCTCTCATGGGGAAGGAAAAAAAAAAAAAAAAGAGAGGGAGGGAGCCAAACCATAAGAGACTCTTAAAAACTGAGAATAAACTGAGGGTTGTTGGGGGGTGGGAGAGAGAGGAGGGTGGGTGATGGGCATTGAGGAGGGCACCTGTTGGGATGAGCACTGGGTGTTGTATGGAAACCAATTTGACAATAAATTGCACATTAAAAGAAAAACTAAATAAAAAAATAAACATACCTCTCGCTGCTGGGAGGGGAGCAGGGTAAGAGTAGAGGTGGGAGAGGTGTGTCTGCGGACTTTCTCTGTGTTTGAGAAGTAGCTGGCAGTGACTTGAACTAGGATTGGAGCCGGGCAGATGGTGAGAAGAACTGGAATCTTCTACCTAGGGGGCATGGCAGAAGAAATAATAATAATCCTCAAAGCTCTTAAATTTTAATATTTATTTTAAAGGCTTTGACCTTAAGAATCTTAGCGTACATCTGGAGAAACGCACAAAGGTTTAAAACACTCCGTGTAACATAAAATAGGTCAGCGGCTGATCTGTACAGTGCAGGTAAACTAGTCTTGATAATTGAGGTCAATTTATCCCAAATTGGGGGATGTGAATTGAGGTCCTCCTGATGAATCAGTCTCATTTAGATGCTCTGCAGGAGATCACGGGGCTCCAAGCTGCTTGTGTTGCGAGAATGACGGGTAAAGGACTCACAGGCACCGTGGTCCATGTGTACGTACATGACCCCACATTCAAAGGGCTCTCTACGTGGATTGGATTCCAAAGTAGAGAGTTAGGAAGAGACTCATTGCTGAGGTCAAATACCTGGTCAAATCTCCCCACAGCCACACTTGTGAAGCTTTTGGCCCAGAGACAGGAAACATAGAGTCAGAGACATGGTGAGCCACTTACCACAGCGAACTAGTTTAAAAATTCATATTTCCCTGTGGCCTCGGGACATGAAGGCCCATGCAGAAGACACTCGGGCCACTGATCCATATCTGACCACCATTTTTCCGGCCAAGGCCAGCCTCCCTTGTGATCAACTCAGTTCGGAGGAGAGAGAAGAGTACATCTTCATGCAGCGTTCTGTTCCTTTAGCTGTTCAAAGGCTTCGAGGACCTTGTTTGTTTTGAAACAAGTCACCAGCCCCCTCCAACCACCTCTTCCCGACCTCACAGGACAGCCTGGCAGAAAGTCCGACCTGAGGACCTGAGGAAGAGTCGGACCTGGGCCACCCTCTGTCACAGCCCTGCCGCATCCTTGTCCTGCTTTCTGGTTGCCAGTTTGCTTGTGATTTTAGGGTGGGTTCACATCTGACCCTAGAGCCCTCTGCTCACCTGACTTTCTGTTAAGGTGAGATATGGTTCCAGTGCTGGACAGCAAGGGGGTCCAGAACACGGCTAGCAGCCTTTCAGAGACGGTGAGTCATTTCTATGTTCGCTCAGCCAGGAGGCAGGGAACTGGGGGATGGAAAAAGAAGAGTAAACAGGATTGTCTACAGGCTCCTGTCCTCCTTCTCATCGTGAGCCTGCCCCCAGGAAGATGACATGGCCAAGGCACTGGAAAAAAATCTCTGTGGGGCTGAGGAAGACCCCAGAAGAGGATTACCCTTTGAGAAAAAAATGGACCGGGGTGTGTCCACTTAAATAAAGAGGTAAGCTGAGGCAAGCTCAAAGAGATGAGTTTAATCAGAAATAGCAGGGGGATTGCCATTTGGGACACACAAACAGCAGCAAGCTACAAACAGGTCAGCCGCATGTTTGGGGTGGGCTCTATTTACTCGCGGAAATCGCAAGGGAGTTCGGTTAGAGTCTGTTGAAGTCAAAACAAGAGGACACCAGCTTTGAAAATTCCCTGGGCAGGTAGAACTGGTCCAGTCACACAAACAAAACTCAATTTAGCTCATTTTGTAAGCCCAGCCCGAGCTGGGTCATTTCTTGTTCAGGTCCTGGAAACCACAAGCAAAATCTTTCCAAGGTCAGTAAGAGGCAATCTCTGATTAACTCCCTATCATTTAAGAAAATTCCAATATTTTCAATTTTGTATAAATCAAGCATTTACAGGAAATCAGTCTCTCAGTCAAGTTACGTTTTCCTTTTTTTATTTATTTTAAAAAAATTTTAATGTTTATTTATTTATTTTTTTGAGAGAGAGAGAGAGAGAGAGGGCATGAACAAGGAGCAGAGAGAGAGGGAGACACAGAATCCAAAGCAGGCTCCAGGCTCTAAGCTGTCAGCACAGAGCCCGACATGGGGCTTGAACTCAAGAGCCGTGAGATCATGACCTGAGCCAGTCAGATGCTTAACTGACTGAGCCATCCAGGAGCCCCTTAAGTTATGTTTTTCTGAGGGCACATGCGTGAGACTTCCCATTTGATATCCTCTGATTCAATCTCAGATTGAAATTCTTCACCAGGGTGGGAACGGCTTCCCCAACCCTTCACACAGGTACATAGCCATTCTCTCTCTCCAGCCCCAGCTCCTGTACCCACACCATAAAAACAACTGTGCTCAGGGGCGCCTGGGTGGCTCAGTCAGTGGAGCGTCTGACTTCGGCTCAGGTCATGATCTCACAGCTCATGAGCTGGAGCCCTGCATCGGGCTCTCTGCTGTCCGCCTGTCAACACAGAGCTCGCTTCGGATCCTCTGTCCCCCTCTCTCTGCCCCTCCCCCAGTTGCGTTCTCCCCAAATATATAGTTAAAAAAAAAAAGTGTGGTCTACTATGAGGCATTGCACAATAAAGACTCTTTCTTCTGAAACCTTTTCATGATATGAGAAGCCTCTCTGAAAGACAAAGGCACTTGCGACTAACAGCGTAACCATGGCTAATCAACTTTCTAGATGTTAAATAGCTTCTAGCTGAGGACAAGCGTGGAACACCAGAGACGTACCCAGAGAAAGAGAGAAGAGAGCCAAGAAGGTGTATTCACTGATGGGAAGGCATCGTCCCAGTGTTTCCTTGGGGTTGCCTGAGCCACACTCTTCAAAAACATCTCGGGAGCATCGCTTGGTATCCATTCATTTATTCATTAAATAAAACTCTTTGTCTTGTGCCTGACAAGATAGCGTATCTCTTGGCACAGAGCAGATGCTCCATGAATGTTAGTTACGTTATTATCGCGATTGCTTCCAGAAGTGCAGCTGCTGCTACTACCGCATATCATGTTAGACACTGTGCTGCATTCTGGGGACAGAGAGGGGCAAAACCTGTCCTCTGGCCTCAGGGAATTATAGTCTAGAAGAGGGGGCAGGGAGTCGAGCGGCAGGTCAGGACACAGCCTCACCAGTGCTGAGCCACGGTAGACCAGACTTCCATGGGAGTCCAGAGAAGACTGGTGGCCAGGGATGGGTGCTGCTTCTAGACAGAGTCATAACTAAGAGCGGTCTTGAGGAACCAATCGACGCTGGTCAGCGGAACTGTCAGAGTTTTAACTAAGAGCAACAGAAATAGACCGGAGCCGGAAACCGCAGAGCCGTCAGCTGGCCACACAGTCTCTAGGAAGGCCACAGAACCATTGGGAAAAGCAGTGCCGAGGTGATATGAGGCTGTTGGTGGTGTGGCATTGGAGACGGCCCCGGGAAACTGCAGGCTGCTGCCATCGCCCCCACCACGGCCAGGAGGGAGTCTTCCCTGCCCCGCCTCTGGGTGGCATTGCTTCCAGAATCCACATCCCAGGTAGGTGCAAGCTGATGCACCAAGATTGGGCTCCCTGCCCACATCTTATGTGCCAGGGTAGTCGGCAAATTGCGTATGGGGTCTTTCTGACTTCTGTAAAAGAAGACACGTGTTAAAGGTTCTATTTCCCAATAGGGTTTATAAGATGAGGAACGTCTTCACACATGGGAAGAAGGTTCAGAGGCTGGGGGTCAAAACGTGCTGAATGTTTTCTACAACTGGGTGAAAAGCAGGCAGGAAAGGGCACTGAGGCAGAGAAGCCAATATACGCAAAAGCCTAATCTGGGCTGAGGGACAGCATGGCGCTTTCGAAGGACTGGGAACTTCAGTGTGCCTGGAGCATGGGGTGGGAGAGGGAGATGTCCAATGCCAGAGCTGGAAAGGCACACAGAATCTAGATCAAGGGAAAGCCTGTTATGTTTTATGCCTGCTAAGGAGTTTGGTCTTTACTCTGGGAATGAGGGTATGATAAGGTTCTAAGTTTGGGGGTAGAGGCCAGGGTAATAGAGGTGGGAAAGGGACCGGCAGGGAAGATCAGATTTTTGAAGTCTGAGCTATGTTGGGGTGCCTGGGTGGCTCAGTCAGTTAAGCATCCAACTTCAGCTCGGGTCGTGATCTCCCGGTTCGTGAGTTCGAGCCCCTCATTGGGCTCTGTGCTGACAGCTCGGAGCGTGGAGCCTGCTTCCAATTCTGTGCCTCCCTCTCTCTCTGTCTCTCAAAAATAAATAAACATTAAAAAAAATTGAAGTCTGAGCTATGTACTTGAGGGTCTTGCCAGAGAGTCTCTTCTTTATAGTGTTAGACCGGGGATATTTATTTAGCTTTTACGGTCATTTTGCGAACCACAGTCTTTCATTCTGTCTATGTCATAGGGTATATCCACCTTTCCCAGGTTGCATCTATCACAGAGATTTTTCCTGGGCTGTAAATCCCTTTTACATTTGAGGGAAACATAGATACAGGCAGGAAGAAACTGACCAGGGTTGCAAGGAATTAATTTGTTTAGATCCTGCCCAGTTAAACTTGGCTACAGCTAATTTTCTCAATGGTATAAACACCACGGAGGTGAATCACGAGAAACAGACATCCTTCAGGTCTCCTGGCACAAAGATGTCTGCAGATTTCACAGCATTGATTGGAAGTGTGTTGACATTCTGGTTAATTCGAGGCTGGTGTTCTGATGGCATTTTAGGTTGGTATGGGAATTTCGGAGCAGGAGAGGAATGCCAGGCACCTGGAGCAGCTTGGCTCTCTGACTCTCCAGTTAGAAGAAACCCTGAGAAGGAATGATGTCCAGGGTCAGGAAAGCTCTGGTGAGGTGCCAGGAGTTGTTCTTGCTACAGATACTTGTGTCTTCGGCACTGGTGGGAAAAGGCAAAGGGAAAAACCCGTTTCTGTCCTTATGGAAAAAAGAAAGAAAGAAACAGTAATTCAAGGTGGCTCAGTCGGGTGAGCGTCCAGCTTCGGCTCGGGTCATGAGCTCATGGTTTGTGAGCTCGAGCCCCATGTCAGGATCTATGCTGTCAGCTTCAGACTCTCTAACCTCCTTTCTCTGCCCCTCACTGCCTTGCGTGTGCACACACTCTCTCTCTCTCTCTCAAAAATGAATAAACATTAAAAAAAATAAACAGTAATTCAAACTTAGTGCAACATGCCTTTCCAGTTCACCACCCGTTCCCTGCATTCCCCATCATGCCTGCCCACAGAACCAATGGCAGCAATCTTTGCAAAATGATACCTTTTCAACAAGCCCTCCTCCCCACTCCCCCACTTCCCTCCCCGCCCCCCCCCCCCCCCGCAGCAGGTCCTTTACCACTGAGGACAGTCCTATTCGTTGATGTCTGGAAATCCTTGGTAGAGTAGATGTGATAGGATCACAGTAGCTGAGGGTGATTCTTTCTTTTTTTTAATTTTTTTAATGTTTATTTATTTTTGAGAGAGAGAGAGAGAGAGAGAGAGAGAGAGAGAGACGGAGTATGAATGGAGGAGGGGCAGAGAGAGGGAGACACAGAATCTGAAGTAGGATCCAGGCTCTGAGCTGTCAGCACAGAGCCCGACACAGGGCTTGAACCCACGAACCGTGAGATCATGACCTGAGCCGAAGTCGGACACTCAACCGACTGAGCCATCCAGGCTCCCCGAGGGTGATTCTTACATAGTCCTTCACAGCAAAGGATGCCAGGGATACAAGTGATTTTTGGATCTAGAAAACTTGGTGATTCATTAGTGTGATCTCACAAAAGCTTACAGTGCACACATGCTTTGAGTAACATGGCTCAATCTTTCTGTATGATGGAGGATTTGTGAATTTTAAAAAATTTTTAAAAATTAAACCAGGGTTATGTAAGAGTGGGGAGACTTTTCCCTAGATGAATGTCTTCAGCTCTAATTGAATTATCTGACTAACTAAGTTAAACTAGCTAAGATTTCAAAATGTCAAAATCACTGCTCCCATCATTGTGGGTAAAATGGGACTTAAGGGAATTTCAGTCCCACTATCTGAAAAAAGTTGCAATGACCTTGAGAGAAACATGGCTGATGGCATATTGAATCAGCTTGCATTCAGTTTTGTGGATACAGGCACAGCCACATGAAAGCTGGGTTTTTTGTTGTTGTTCTATTAGAGTAAAAGGCATCCCCTCCTCTGGAATATTCTGGCGTCATTTTGGGGCAATTCAGAGACCACGTCATATATGCATGCTTTTTCACATTATGCAGTTAAAAAATTATTTTTTTTGTATACTTTACATTGAATACTTCAGGAAAGAAAATAAATACAGTGATTTTAAAAGGCAGTCCCCAGACTCAATAGATATCCTTCATAATTACTCCCAATCAATATTTAGAAACGCATAACACGAAGTCAATTAATAAACAAAAATAGGTAAAATAACCATGTAAATAAAAATCTCAGAGGTGGGGAACATACACTATCAGTGAAGTCATTTTGCCACTTTGTTTTTATTTTTTTTTCAACACTGTCCACATGTGTTTTAATCACATATCCATCCATCTCAAGAGTTAAATTAGACTGTGGGTGCCCTCATTTAAAACTGAGTCTTGGGGCACCTGGGTGGCTCAGTTGGTTAAGCAGTTAAACATCCGAACCTTGATTCCTGCTCAGGTCATGAGCTCATACCTGTGAGAATGCGCCTCATTTTGTTCTCTGCACTGAGCATGGAGTCTGCTTAAGATTCTCCTCCACTTGTACCACCCTGTCTCTAATAAATAAAAAAATTACAATTAAAATTTAAAAATACGGGAATGCAAGCTGGTGCAGCCACTCTGGAAAACAGTATGGAGGTTCCTCAAAAAATTAAAAATAGAACTACCCTACGACCCGGCAACTCACTACTAGGCATTTATCCAAGGGATACAGGTGTGCTGTTTTGAAGGGACACATGCACCCCCATGTTTATAGCAGCACTATCAACAATAGCCAAAGTATGGAAGGAGCTCAAATGTCCATCAATGGATGAATGGATACAGAAGATGTGGTATATATATACAATGGAGTATTACTCGCCAATCCAAAAGAATGAAATCTTGCCATTTGCAACTACGTGGATGGAACTGGAGGGTATTATGCTAAGTGAAATGAGTCCGTCAGAGAAAGACAAAAATCATATGACTTCACTCATATGAGGACTTTAAGAGACAGAACAGATAAACATAAGGGAAGGGAAACAAAAATAATATAAAAATAGGGAGGGGGACAAAACATTAGAGACTCATAAATATGGAGAACAAACTGAGGGTTACGGGAGGGGTTGTGGGAGGCGGGATGGGCTAAATGGGTAGGGGGCATTAAGGAATCTACTCCTGAAATCATTGCTTCACTATATGCTAACTAATTTGGATGTAAATTAAAAAAAAAAAAAACTTAACATAAATAAAGTAAAAAAAATTAAAAAATAAAAAGGAAAAGCTTCACAAAGAAATGAGTCTCAATACCAGTGTTCATAGCATAATTCACAATAGCCAAAAGGTGGAAACGGCCCAAGTGTCCATCAACACATGAGTGGACAGACAAAATGTGGTATAACTACACAGTGGAATATTATGCAGCCATAAAAAGCAAGTTCTGACACGTGCTACAACATAGATGAACCCTGAGAACGTGATGCCAAGTAAAACAGGCCAGACACAAAAGGCAAATGTATATAATTCCATATATGTGAGGTACCTAGAGAAGTCAAATCCATAGAGACAGAAACTAGAACATTGGTTGCCAGGGGCTGGGGGACCAGGGGACGGGAGTTAGTGTTCGATGGGCAGTTTCCATTTGAAATGATGAGAGAGAGGATGCTGGAGCTGGATGATGACAATGGCCACACAATGACGGAACGTATTTAATGCCACTGAATTGTATACGTAAAAATGGTTAGGGGCGCCTGGGTCACTCAGTCTGAGTTTCAGACTCTTGATTTTGGTTCAGGTCATGATCTCGTGGTTCATGATCTCTGTGCTCACTTGCGGAGACTGCTTGGGATTCTCTGTCTCTCACCCTCTCTCTCTGCCCCTCCCTCACTTGCTCTCATTCTCTCTCTCTCTCTCTCAAAATAAATCAATAAACTTAAAAAAAAAAGGTTAGTGCTAAATCTTTTTATGTATACTTTACCACAATTAAAAAAAAATTAAACAAAGCAAATCCAAGTCTCAGGAGAAAAGATTCCCAGCCCACTGGCCCTTTTTTTGTTGTTGCTCAAGACCACCTGGCTTTTTCTTAAAAAAAACAATTTTTTAACATTTATTTATTTTTTTTTAATTTTTTTTTAACGTTTATTTATTTTTGAGATAGAGAGACAGAGCATGAATGGGGGAGAGTCAGAGAGAGGAGACACAGAATCTGAAACAGGCTCCAGGCTCTGAGCTGTGAGCACAGAGCCCGACGCGGGGCTCGAACTCACGGACCGCGAGATCATGACCTGAGCCGAAGTCGGCCGCTCAACCGACTGAGCCACCCAGGCGCCCCATAACATTTATTTATTTTTGAGAGACAGAGAGAGACAGAGTGCAAGCGAGGGAGTGGCAGAGAGAGGGAGACACAGAATCTGAAGCAGGCTCCAGGCTCTGAGCTGTCAGCACAGGGCCAGATGCAGGGCTTGAACTCACAGACTGTGAGACCATACCTGAGCCGAAGTCGGACGCTTAACCGACTGAGTCACCCAGGCAATCCTTTAATTTTTTTAATGTTTATTTTTGAGAGAGAGAAAGAGAGAGAGAGAGAGAGAGAGAGAGAGAGAGAGAGAGAGAGAGAGAGAGAGAGAACATGAGTGGGGGAGGAACAGAGAGAAATGGAGACACAGAAACCGAAGCAGGCTCCAGGCTCCGAGCTGTCGGCACAGAGCCCGACCCGGGGCTCAAACCCACAAGCTGTGAGATGGTGACCTGAGCTGAAGTCAGACGCTAACAAGCTTAAACAGCTTAAACAGCCACCCAGGCGCCCTACACCTGGCTTTTTCTTTGTACTCACCCTTCTCTCTTCCTGCGGTGTCTTTACCAGCATTTCCCACAATTGGTTCCTTCCTGACACTCGGATGTCAGCTCAAGTTTCTCCTTCTCCAGTCTATCACTTGATCCCGTTATTTCTTTACTTTTTTGTGATCTGTCTCCCTTCACTAGAATATAAGCTTCCCCCCAGATTCCATCTGTCTTGTTCTCTAGTCCTTGGAACAGAGCCCGACCCTAAATTGGTGCTCAGTAAATATTTGTTGAGTGACTGAGCCTGTGACTCGGGCACATAAAGCATCAGTGCATGTTCTTTATAAACAGAACCTATTTGAAGTCAAGTGCACAGATTCAGGGCTGTGCCTCTATTTTCTGGAGTCTGCATTCTTATGCTCTCTCTCCCTTCCCAGGCTCCCCTCCCAATTTTCCAAACCCTACTTCCAGTTTAATATCATTTAAGTGAGTAATATCAAACCTCTGGACATGGACCCCACCCATGTTAAAGTCCATTTGGTCCACACCCGCCATGCCGCCCTGCCCACGCTGGAGAGGCTGGAGCTCTGGATTGGGGAAGTGATTTGAAAGTTGGCAAAATCAAGCAGCCCAGTGCCTGGGGCCTTGTGGCGTGATTCTGGAGTGAAATGAAGAGCAGCTAGTCTCGCTCCCATGTTCTCATTTTATTACTGTCGTCCGCTTGTGCAAGGCTCACTGCCAGCTGTGATAGGCCAAGGAAGCCATTAGGTGAGAAAAACCAGAAGCCACCAGAACTGGTCTCCGTTTGAGCTTCCGTTGTCACACAATGGTGCCTTCGGCACTACCATTCTTGGGTCTCTGGAACAGCGCCTTACCAAGCATGGCCTGAGAGCTGGGGGCTGGCTACTGCTTCGAAGAGCCCCGTGTTATTGGGAAATATTTTTATCCGGTGAGCTCATGTTTAAGCCTTCAAGTTTCACTGGCAGAAAGTTGCGTTTGTCTCCACCAGCTATTAATCCAAGCGATCACAATCCCCAGGGACCCTGGGCAAGGTCAAAGACAGAGATCTGATCTGCCATTGGTGGTAAACAGTAGGCAAAGTAAGTGGAAGAGAACATTTATTTCTTATAGTAAACCTTTTTCTACCATAGAGGTTTTACCTACCCTCATTTAAGGTACCTGTGATCTTTCCTTCCTTCTCTAACCACAGACTGCACACCCCCTCCAGCCGGTCATGCTGCAAATATAGGTTCCTGTCATGGGGAATATTGGGAAAAATATGAATTCGAACGCGTCACTCTGGGAAAGATGATTCGAGGCACAGATTGGCAGGAGGAATGGACAATGACATCCATATGTGTTTATTACAGTAGTAAAGAATGGTACGTGAGGAAAATAATATGTGTTTCTGGATGATTTTTCCCAAAAGCACGGAACTAATCATGAGTTTATGCACATGTGCCTCTTTCCACAACTGCCCCCCCCCACCTCCCTGCCTCTTTGTTTTTTCCATGAATCAGGTTGCTATGACTGTCACAGGAACTAGGAACTTCTCCCAAGCTCTGCTAAAGCCGTTGAAAAAAGAAAAACAATCTAATATGCCGAGAATAAAAGCAAGCGTGGCTCATTCCTCATCAACTACTCCAACTGAGCCTTCTCCACATCTGTCAGCTGGGGGATTCCATTCTCTAGCTGCAGTCCGCCGAGACTCCTCGAGTGTAATTCCATTACAAGGAATTAAAAAAAAAAAACACATCGTTGAATTTGGTACAGTTTGAGTGGCCAACGGGTTTGTCTTTGAAGCATTATTTCAAGTGGTTACATTTTTAAGTATTTCAATGATTGGGTTATTTGGATAGTAAATATAAGAAAATTACTCATGTTGGAAAAATTCTGTAATAAGACTAATTGAGTTAAAAATAGTTAATTATAGGTACTTGGGTATTCTGCTGATTTGGGAGCTAATATATAGGCTATAGATACATTCTCTCTCTATATCCTCTCTTCTCTTATTTAGTTATCTGTCTGATTGTATTTTGAATTTACTACTATGGTAGGCAGAATAATGCCCCCTATATTTACATCTTAATCCCATGAACCTGTGAATATGTGACCTTACGTGGCAGAGGGACTTTACTGACGTGATTAAGGTCAAGGAGCTTGAGAGGAGATGATCCTGGATTCCCCAGAGGGGCCCAGTTTAATTGCACGAGTCCTTAAAAGTGGATGAAGAAGGCAGAAAAGTGGGTCAGAGAGACGTGATATGAGAGGACTCTTCTGGCTTTGAAGATGGAGAAGGGAACCATGAGTCAAGGAAAGCGGGCAGGCTTAAGAAGCTGGAAAAGACAAGAAAGGAGTTGCTTCCCTAGAACCTCCAGGAAAACAACAACAAACAAACGAAGCCTTGTCAACATCTTGATTTTTGCCCAGGACTTTTGACTTACAAAACTGTACGATAATAAATTTATGTTGTTTCAAGCCACTAAGTTTGTGGCAATTTGCACAGCAAAAACAGAAAAGCAATATAGTGGGCAATTTCCAGACATCTTTAGCTGTCAAGTTAGGGAAAAAAGTTGAAAATTTGGAAGCTCTCATTGTACAAAAGAATTCCTCTAAAACTGTTGTGTGTGTGTGTGTGTTTAATTTTTTTTTAACATTTATTTATTTTTTGAGAGAGAGGGACAAAGCATGAGCAGGGGAGGGGCAGAGAGACAGGGAGACACAAAATCCGAAGCAGGCTCCAGGCTCTGAGCTGTCAGCACAGAGCCCGACATGGGGCTCGAACTCACCAACCGCGAGATCATGACCTGAGCAGAAGTCAGATGGTCAACTGAATGAACCACCTAGGTGCCCCAAATTCTTCTGTACCTTTGGTACAAAAATCAGCCAGTCTTGGGGCGCCTGGATAGCTTGGTCGGTTAAGCGTCCAACTTCGGCTCAGGTCATGATCTTGCGGTCTGTGAGTTCGAGCCCCGCGTCGGGCTCTGTGCTGACAGCTCGGAGTCTGGAGCCTGTTTCAGATTCTGTGTCTCCCTCTCTCTCTGCCCCTCCCCTGCTCATGCTCTGCCTCTCTCTGTCTCAAAAGTAAATAAACGTTAAAAAAAAAAAATCAGCCAGTCTTAAATTTCACCTTCCCTTCTCCCTATATATTTACAAAAAGAAGAAAACAATAATAATAATCAGTATCATCAACTGAGGTCTTGCCTGTATCATATACCGCACTAAGCACTACAAATACTACCTCACTTCATGACCATGTTAACCCCGGTGAAGAAAGGGAGGCTCCAAAAGGTGAAGAAAGGTACTCAATATCACACCGTTAGAGGAGGCAGAACAAGGTTGGGACCCAAGTTCCTTTGACTCCAGAGCCTGTAAGTACATGACCGTAACTCTGAAGTTAGGTCCACTGCCTCTAGCCCCACCTCTGTTATGACGGTGGCAAGACGAGTGGCTCTAACACTGATCCGCTGGGCAAGCTTGCATCGTGGATTTTCCAGGACCATCCTGCTGATTTTAAATATCCTGTCTCGTTGTCCTCAAAAGTCACCAAAATGTCCCAGAAATTCTGATTGCTCTTCAAATAGTAAGTAAATGTTATAATAAAATACACAGAATTCCCCCCCCCGAACCATTTATCAAATCATATTTCCTTATTCATTATTCAGAAAATATGGCCCAGTTACTGCTGCGTCCCTCAGATGGGTTACAGTGGTTTGATATCTACTGTATTTATTAAATTCCACCCTGCCCAAATGAGCTTAGTGTAGCACTAAGTGAAAGGTGAGGGGGACCACAATCGTAGTCATTTGATATTTAGGGCACCTCATACTGGATGGCAACTCCAGAGACACAATTTAGGACCTAGGGAAGGTATGTAAATTACATCCCAATTAAGCTGACTTTAAAAATAAGCAATAACCTGGGCTGCCTGGGTGGCTCAGTCGGTTAAGTGTCTGACTTTGGCTCAGGTCATGATCTCATGGTTTGTGAGTTCAAGTCCCACATCGGGCTCTGTGCTGACAGCTCTGAGCCTGGGACCTGTTTCAGATTCTGTGTCTCCCTCTCTCTCTGCCCCTCCCCGCCTCACATTCTGTCTCTCTCTCAAAAATAAATAAACATTAAAAAGATGTTTTAAATAAGTGATACGCCTTCTTCATAAGGTAAAGGCAAACCCCATTCTTTTTTTTTAATGGTTATTTATTTTTTGAGAGAGAGAGAGCAAGCAGGGGAAGGGCAGAGAGAGGGAATGTATTCTGACAGCACGGAGCCTGATGCGGGGCTCAGACCCACAAACCACGAGATCATGACCTGAACCAAAGTTGGACACTTAACCAACTAACCCACCCGGGCGCCCTGAGGCAAACCCCATTCTTGGCTCCTGCAACATAATTTGCATCCATGTGGTCCATACAACAAAGGAACACTGCTGACTTGGGTGTCCTGTACGAAACAGTTGATTGGTGGCCAATCATGTTGTTCCTCACAGACTCGCCACACTGTGCACGCTGGCCTCCCACAACCTTGGACGTGGCTGCCTTCCCACTGCCGCCCCTCTGTGCCCGCTCTTCCCTCAGCGGCTGCTTCCCTGAGTGTCTCCTTCGGATGCTGCGGATCTCTGCTTAAATGTCACCTCCTCTGAGAAGCTCTCCTTGATTTTCTGGAACCACATCGAATGCCTGCTGTTAGGCTGTCACCATGCCCCACTGGTTTGCTTCACTAACCTTTCCCTTTTTACTCTCTGCTTATTGACTTGTTTATCACCTGTATTTCCCTGGGAGTGGAAGCCCCGCGAAAGCAGGTTCTGTCGTTGCTTTGTTCACCGTTGTATCCCCAGCACCTCATTCGGTTCCTAGCACAAAGTGGGTGCTATAGACCACATGTTTATGTCCCCTAAAATTCATGGGTCCAATTCTAATCCCCATGGGATGGTAATTAGACGTGGAGCCTTGGGGAGGTAATTAGGTCATGAGAGTGGACAGTCTTTTATAAAAGAGACCTCAGAAAGCTCCCCCACCCCTCGGCCACGTGAGGACGTATGTTGAACTGCACTGAAACCCAGGTTGTGTGAAGAGTATTTGTAAGTACGTTTCTTCTCTGTGTCGAGACGCTTCTGGGGTGATTCCATGGGGTTTGTGGAACCAGGTCGTGTCCACTGTGAC
Source organism: Panthera tigris (assembly GCF_018350195.1). Lineage (NCBI taxonomy): Eukaryota > Metazoa > Chordata > Mammalia > Carnivora > Felidae > Panthera > Panthera tigris. The sequence continues at coordinate 76,273,371 of NC_056661.1, forward strand.
CAGAACATCGGGGTGTGCCCCAATACCTTTACCCCATGCTACCCCAAAGCGCGAACTCAAACACTTCTCAAATATGAATCAGGTTTGATCAATACGTTATGCAAGACCTTCTCCCAGTCAGTGAATTATTAATTAATCAGTTAAAGCTTTTCCTAATGAAGAGGTGATTTAAAAAGGTAATTTCCTACTTAAACCATAGTCCAAGATTCAAATATTGATTTCTTCTTGGGTAATTATAGGCCAAATGTTTAAATGGTAGGTTTATATATTAATTAATTAAGTATTTATCTCCATTAATCAAAAACCGTGTCCGCAGGAACCACCAAATAATATTTCTCCCCCGGGGTTTTCTTAACACACGTGATTCGGTGCATGCACTGGACCCTTCGCACCCGATATCCTCTCTGCCTGGGACAGTCCTCGCCCACAGCCTCATGGCTCACTCCTGTAACGCCCGGGACACCTGCTCAAAGTTCATCATATCAAGAAGTTCATCCCCGACCACCCGATGCAGCAATCTGTCCATCAGCACCCCCCGCCGCCACCGGACTCTGCCTTTCCCTTCCCTCAGTCGTGTTTATTTCCACCTGCCCTACTGAGTATGTGCCCTATCTGTGTGGTTCATGGCAGGCTTCTCTTTGTTAGAATATAAGCACAAGGGGAAGAGAGGGGTTTTTTTTGCTCTTTTACATACAGTTATATCCCCAGGGCCTAGAACGGTGCCTGGAACATCATAGATGATCGATCAATACGTGTTGCATGGATACTCGATAGTTTCATGTCATTTACAGTTTCAGCCACTTCCCTGTTTCCCCTCTGGACAGGACGTGTGTGTTTTCTCAGCTGGTGTCACTGGCACGGGAGAGGTCAGAACTCAGGAGCCGCATGGCGTGAGGGGGAGCTAACATTCCCTGAACTATGTGCACCCACCTGGCGTGTCTCCAAAATTCTCAACACAAACCCAGCAAGTCCCGGGTGGAGGCAACCTGATGGAAGGACCATTGCCCTGCGTCAGGCGAGGGGCTTATCTCCCTGAACCGCAACATCCCGACTATAAAATGGAGTCAGCACTGCCCTGCCTCCCTCATCAAGCCGTGGTGTGGGTGCAGTGAGAACCCTCTCGTCCTCCGTACCCTCCCCCACTCCCGGCCCCCACTCCCTCTTGCCTCACTGCTTACCCTACCCTGTGGGTCCTAGTCAGGTGCAGAAATCTGATAAACTAACCAGAGCTAATGGGTGTTAATGGGTATAAAAAAATTTTTAATGGAGGCTTTAGAAAGCCCTTTGCTTTAATCAGGAAGAACAATTTCAGATTACGCCAAGAAGGGAAGCATTTCAGCTAGAGTGTGTGGGTGGCGGTTAATGGTTTCAGGGCCAATGTTCCCTTTGGCATGCCCTAAATCAGACTTCAAAATGACCCAGGAAGCAATAACTGCAGGCTCGGGAGAATTATTTATTGGAGTCTGCAATTTGGTGAAATGTCCTGAGCACGTGAGCAACATACGTACCTGGTACTCCCTCAACACGAGGCTTCACCCATATAAGGCGTTTGCCTTCGCGGTACATACGTGCATGGTGACGGGTCATGTCCTAGGGTTTACAATCCAGTATTTTCCTGCTGCAGAGCAGCAGATCTCAGGACATCTAGAAAGAGGAGGCCTCCCCTGCCCTCAATAAACTCTGAGTGTCATCGCTAGATAATAGGTGTCCTGTCTCCAACCCTTGGGCACTCTCACTACTGTCCTCGTACATCAGAAGGTACGGTGATTAAAATTTAGTCACCAGCTTCTACATTCCTGTCCTTTGTGTCATGTGAACCTTCCCCTTTCCTTCTGGGTGTTTTCCTCCTGCTCCTAAGTTTGAGTCTAGGTTGGTGGTTGATTTATGCTGGAAGGGGGGTGCTGGTGCTGGTGCTGGTGGTGGAGGGGAGCTGTCCGGGACATGGCTGGCTCAGTCAGTAGAGCAATGACTCCTTTTTTTTTTTTTTTTTTTCTGAGGTGGGAGAGGGGCAGAGAGAGAGAGAGAGAGAGAGAGAGAGAGAATCTTAAGCAGGCTCCACACCCAGTGCGTCACAGGGAGGGGGAGGTCCCCCAACACGGGGCTCAACCTCATGACCTTGAAATCATGACCTTGAGACCATGACCTGAGCCAAAACCAAGAGTCAGACGCTTAACCGACTGAGCCACCCGGGCGCCCCCAGAGCATACGGCTCTTGATCTCAGGGTTGTAAGTTCAAGCCCTGAGTTGGATGCAGAGATTACTTACGAATAAAAGCTTTAGAGATAAATTACACACTCCCTCACCATACGTCTGTTACAGTCTCAGAGTCTCTGTGGTGTTGGTTCAGGGTGGGGCTTACCGCATTCTTGGCCGGTTCAGCCTGTGCTTCATAAGGAATGTACCTGATGTGAGTCTGTGATATGGATCTTTGCCCTTTATTAATCCTCTAAAGACCAGTTAGGGCCAAATCTTCCACGACCTCCCTGAGAGAAAGGTTTGGGGAAAAAATGCCTTACCTCCTCTCTGGTCTTCTAAGACTTTACTTGTGGGGGAAAAATATATTTTCAACTATAAACCTCACTCTTCCCAGGCTTTCTGGTGAGCACACACACACAACATGCAGTTTTAATCCACAGAGCCTCAAAACCCAAGTTCTTTCATTCATTCGACAAAAAGGAATTGAGGTGTTCCTATGCACTTGCGAGTAAGAGTGAGTAAGACAGAGTGAAGGTCAGGGAGCCCAGTACAGGATGCAGATTGTCACTGCGGAGAGTAGAGCAGGGTCAGGGGAGGCTCTCCAAAGTACCCCCTCCCCATCACAACCAGTTTCCTCCCCGGTGCCTTTGGGACAGTGTGCTAGGAGGGGTACCTGGGTGGTTCAGTCAGGTAAGCATCGGACTTCAGCTCAGGTCATGATCTCACTGTTTGTGAGTTTGAGCCCCGCTTCAGGCTCTGAGCCCAGGGCCTGCTTCTGATCCTGCAATTTCCTCTCTCTCCTCCCCTCCCCTGCTCGGGCTCTGTCTCTCTCTCAGAAATAAATAAACATTAAAAAAAAAATTAGGAGAGTGTGCTGGGACACAGAGGTGTCCCCTACTTTCATTTTTCAAGGCAACACCCATCCCTTCCCTGCAAGTGAAGTGCCCATGCTGACTCATCAATTCGATGAGACCAAAGAAGGAGTCAGGGTACAGAAATATGGGAGATGTGCAAGAAGCATGCTTGACGTTGAATCATTAGTTCAATCCCAGTGGAACTCTGTTCAAATAAAAAATGCACCTGCTGGCTCCAGATGGGCAGCAATCTACACCTGGTGCCACTACATATCACCTGAATTTCCCCTCTTTGCTCCCCCACACCTCCTGCAAGCATCTTTTTCTTTTATTTACCCTCCGATTAGATCTTATCTCTAAATGTGGTGTCAGGATCACGAGTAGAAGCTGATGTGCCCTGCTGGGGTCAAGCCCAAAAGACAAGACTATCTTTGCTTCCTCCCAGCCCTCCCCCCACCCCCACCACTGACCTCCCTCTCCCAGGTGACCTTGGGATATCACCTGGAGAGAAGCAGAAGCCAACTTTAAGAGAGGAGAGATGCTCCCTTGGCGAAAGTCGTCACAGGACAAGCTGGGTGGTAAAAATACAGGAGCGATTGCATGACACCCCACCATCTCCCACACCAGAGTCTGGACTTGGCAGGTGTCAGCAGCCCTCCTCCCTGGATTATCTCTGGAAAATGCTCTTCAGGAGTCTTCACATCCCTTTGGGAAGCTCAGGCTTCCACATATAAGGTGGAAGAGGTAGATGGTTAGTAGTAACATTTCATCAGTAATCCCAAGCCACTTGACATGTGACCTTGATAGCAATTCATGAACGATAACTCAGAACACGCACGGTACACCCTTTCAAAAGATAACCAGATTCTGATAAAAGCAATGTGATTCACACATTGCTGCATTCACGCCAAACTTGATTTCTCCTTGCACAGTGGAAAACATGTCCCTCCATTCTAGGGTGGACACAAAGTTTTCAGATGAATACAATAGCAACTATGTATATATTGGCTGCTAAACTGGAGACAGAGCCTGGGCGCACCACTTTGTCTCATTTCACCATCTTGTCTCATCTCCCCAGCGACCCTGTACAGTAGGTTCTATGGCTATCACTATTTTCGACATGAGAAAAATGAGGCAAGGAGAAGGGCATGAAAATTGTGCAACTTATACCCTTACTGAGTGTGAATGTGCCCACGTCAGGTAGTGAGACACCTGCACCATGGGCTCATCCCTCCTTTAACTATTTACATAGCATCATCTACATTGGCCGGCACCAGAGGGGATCTGTCTTGGCTTCTTACCATCCCCTGAGCCGGGCAGGAGAGGCAAGTGGGAAATCACGGGAGGGTAGAGGTGATCTGGAAGCTGCAAGAAGTGGAAGGAGGCGTCTTTCGTGCTCTGCTCTTTGCGGGAGCAAAATCGCCGGCCAGAGCTCTCCGTATTCATTCATGGATGTCTCTCCACTCGGGATTTATGCCTGCCCAATATTTGACTTTGGGCTTGCAAGAATTGTGCTAAAATTTTGCTTTTTTTAATTATCAAGCTTTGGTTCCAGGCAGCTAATGAAGTGTATGAAAAGGAAGAGTGTGTCTGTGTGTATGTGTGTGTGTGTGTGTGTGTGTACACACCCAAGCATGTTTGGTATATACCCGCCCCCTGTTAGTTAAGGGGAAAGGGGCAAAAACACTTGCCTCACTCTTTCACTCCATGTTCTCCACCCAAACCACACTCAAAAGTGTGGACACTGCAGTGACCGTCCAATTATTGGGCTTTACTGGTATTGACTTTAATTTCCATCCTCTTAGATCTCTCTTCCGGGTTGTCATTTTCATCAACATACTATGCATATACCACCTCTAAATTCCAAAAGTTTTGAGCTTTGGATGCTGTTGCAAAGTTAACCATGAAGACCTTAGACTACTCTTCAGATTTCTTTGGGAAAAAAGCAACCCACTAAAACCCTCCTCCCAGGCGGTGCTCCATCTGGGAGCACGCAGGTTTGGCCCAGGGCCAAGTGAGACCAGGCTATGGATGGAGGATCCAAAGAGCCTGGTCCAAGTGGATTTGGATGTGCCCTGATGGAGATAGAGAAGAGAAGTTAGAAGTCGCCATTCTTCTCCCATCTGGGGCATCTGAGGAGTTGAAACAAGGGAAAATGATTCATAGTTTCTGAGCGCCTGCCTCCGTAAGTCAAGCCCTGGGCTGGGAGCTTTTACAAATATTTTACAATCTAACTGATACAATTTTATAGCTAATGGCTAACATCATCAAGCACAGTCTTCACTTGCTTTACAAGTATTAACTCGTTTAAGAGTCACAACAATTAGATAAAGCAGATTCTGTTATTATGCATGCTCTAGAACAGAAGGACATAGTCATTAAGAGGTTAAGTGACCTGCCCAAGGTCATGCAGCTGCTCCAGGGAAGAATCAGGATTTAAACACAGGTCCAGAAACTTGGCTCTTCAACTCTGTGCCAAACCACCTCTCAGGATGAGGGAAATGAAGCTCAGGGAGAAAGAGAGGGAGAAAGAGAGGGAGAGAGAGAGAGAGAGAGAGAGAGAGAGGGAGAGAGGGAGAGAGAGGGAGAGAGGTTACCTGGCTCAAGGTCACACAACTAGAATGGCAGAGCCGAGGCTCACAGCCCAGGTTTGTCTGGCCCCCATTGCATGCTTCCTGCTACACCTCACTGCTGCCTTGATCCTGTGGTCACTAGAAATATTTCATTCTATCCTTTAGGAGCAAATTCAGATAAACCGCTTCCTTTTCTGTTTCTCTGTTCTTCTCCTCTCTCCTTGCTTTCTTCTCTCCTTTTCTCTTCCTCTCCTACCTCTTTCCGTGCCTTGTTTTCCCTCCTTCTTTCCCCCTCCCTTGCTCATGCCTCAGGTCTGCCAGTAACACTCAGAAAAGGCAACGAAGGTACATGAGGTTACTGAGGCCTGACCTCATTAATTTAAACATGACGTGTATAGCTTGAGAGCAATTGCCAATATGACCGGAAGCCTGTTAATGACTGAAAAATTAAACGCTTATCTCAAGAAATGTCTACATGATGAATTGGTTCAATTGTTGTGACAGAGGGGGATTTTTCTTTTCATTATGGTCAGCCTATGGACCAATTCGATCAGATCATTAAGTGCTCGCTGGATTAATTGTTTAATGATTTGGCCAAAAGTTCGGTTTTTATAGGAGTCCAGGTTAACCAAATTACACAGCCTTATCCTCAGGCCAGATCCCAGGAAGCCGGCAGGCATAGACATACAGGCTGCTGACCAAGTTCCCAGTTTGTTAGCCTGGGGACAACTCGAGTTTCTAAGACGCCCAAAAGTCTTTCGAAAAAAGGCAATTTACAGAAATCATCAACACCTCCGGGACTCCAGAATACTCACTCATGTCTACAGCCCTTTCGGTACATCACACAGTTTGTATTTCTTCTCCCATTCAATTAACTAGTACCATATAGGGCTCTGACCTCGATCCTTTTCTCTTGTCTCTGCCTGTTCATTCCCTTTCATGCCTTCAAATCCCATCTCTTGTTGATGACCTCCAGATCTGCGCCTCTAGACTCAACCCATGTTTCTCACCACCTTCCTGAAGTCTCTACTTGGCCATCCCTCAGGCACCTGAAATTCAACAGAACTAACTCTCTAGACCATTCCCCTATACAATTCTGTAAGTGATATTTCTCTGCCTCACCAGCTAAAATCCTCAGTGCACCCATAAGTCCTCCCTCTCTTACGCTCCACAGTCAGTGGTATCTCCGGGGTCTGTCAGCTTGTAAACGAAGACGCTGTCTCCCAAATATCCCCATGTTTCTATTTCTGTTCTTACTGCTTTAGTCTCTCATCTCTCACAGGATTCTGCCACAGCCTACCATTATTTGCTCCCCTGTTTGTTTTCCCTCGTAGACTCTGAGCTGGTCCGCTATTCATGTTGCTGTGGAACCTCTTTTGCCACAAGTCAGTCATCCCCATATTTTCATCAGTTTCCTGTCAGTTACAGAAGAAGGGGTAAGAACAGGCAAGGCCGTTCAAAGTCTGGTCACAGTTGGATTCTCTCTCTTCTTAATTCCCCCCATTCTTCATCTACCAGCTCAACCCAGATGTTCCAGTTCCCTGAACCTGCCATGCTCCGGGGGCCCCATGTCTTTACACACACTGCTGCTTCCCCCAACATGGCCTCCCCATGTACCAGCCTTGGCCACCGCCTGGAAAACAGTTGCTTATCTTTTAAATCCTGCGTCAACGTCCCTTCCCTTGCGACACTTTCCCAGACAGCTCTTTCCTCTGCAAGCATACACCACCTTTGTTCTTTTTTTTTTTTTAATTTTTTAATGTTTATTTATTTTTGAGAGAGAGGACAGACAGAGCATGAGTGGGAGAGGGACAGGGAGAGAGGGAGACACAGAATCTGAAGCAGGCTCCAGGCTCCCAGCTATCAGCACAGAGCCCCACGCGGTGCTCAAATCCACCAATGGTGAGATCATGACCTGAGCTGAAGTCAGCAGCTTAACTGGAGGGAGCCACCCAGGTGCCTCTACACTACCTTGTTTCTTACCTCAATATGTGATACTGTTTTTGCAAGGATTTGTTTATTTGTATCATCCTCTGTGCTAGTTTCCTGTGGCCACTGTAACAAATTACTACAGCCCCCGCCAAACAATAGAAATGTATTCTCTATTAGTTCTGGGGGCTAGAAATCCAAAGTCCGTCACCAGGTAAGATCAAGGTGTCAGCAAAACCACGCACATGCCAGAGGCGATAGGGATGTATGTGTTCCTTGACTCTTCCAGCTTCTGGTGGCTGCCGGCATTCCTTGGTTTGCAGCCACATCACCCCAATCTCTGCCTCCCACCTTCACATCACCGTTCCCTCCTTGTGAATTGTACAATCTCCCTCTGCTTCCCTTTTACAAGAACGCATGTCATGACACTTAGGGCCCCCCAGATAATCCATGATAATCTCCCCATCTCAAGATCCTTAATCATATCTGCAAAGACCTTTTTTTTTCTTTTTCAAATAAGGTAATATTTACAGGTTCCGGGGACTTGGATTTAACATTCTGAGGGTCAACATTCAGCCTACTACCCTGTCCCAACAGATTGGGACCTCCAAAAGGGCAGGGGATGTGACCTAGTCATTTCTTATTCCCGGCAATAATAGGCAGTCAACAAATGTTTGATGAAAGGTCGGGGAATACATTGAATTAAACACTCTCATCTTGCAGATGTTGGCTGTTTAATGTATTCAACAAAGCACTTATTGATTGTGATTATGTGCCAGATGCTGTACTAGACATAAGAAGTACAGCCACAACACAAAACAAATGTGGCTCTGCCCCTCGTGGAGCCTACATTCTGGGAGGGAGTCAAGCATAAAAAAGAAAAAAAAGGCACATATGAAGAAATACATAATAACACAGTGTTATAAGGGTTAGGCAAGAAAAGAGCAAGGGTCAATGAGAAAGAATAAAGGTGTGGAGATCAGCAAAAGCCTCTTGTGGAAGCAACATAAGCTGAGATTCGAAGAATGAGTAACTGGTAAGTGAGGAGTTGGTGGGGCAGGGCCGGGGACGTGGGGGGACAATTATTCCAGGCAGAGGAGACCATAGATGCACAGGCTCTAAGGCAGCGAAAAGCTTGGTGAGTTCAAGGAACAGCAAGAAGTCCAAGAGGCTGAAGTGGGAGGGGCTGGAGCGCGAGGAAGGTTAGCGAAAGGATATTCGTCAAATGTTTTGTTGTGCAGACCCCAGATTTCTCGTTATGCTGAGGAACAATGGCATCGTAAAATGACATGTGAGTGATCCCACAAGAGAATAAAGGGATTGAATATAGAGGCTGGTGCATATCAATATTCGTTGACTGGCCAGAGGAGTAACAGCGAAATATGCCAAATTGGCAGGGGATGGAGTGACAGGAGAGGGTAGTATGTCTGGCTCTATACCCAGGTTTTGGTATATCACTCACAGGGTTGGTATATTTTGCTCACAGGGTTGAGGGAGCCTCAGGGATGAGGGATGGACACAGAGGGGGGTTGGGCGTGGAAGATAATGCTTGCTTGTTTCTAATTCCACGATTTTACCAACTGCTCAAGATCTATTTCAGAAAACTTAAAGAATAATTCTTAGGACAAATACTGAGTTTGGTATTTACTGAGCACATAAAGGAAGGAAGCAAAACAGAAGCAAAATGTAGGACCAGCCTAAAATGTGATTTCGAGTAATCCCTTACTTTACTATCTCTGGCTCGATCATGACAAATGGGGTTAATCTGCCTTTAGTTATTTATTCTTGGTAATACAAACTAATTTTTTGAGCAAATGCCATAAACTCAGATACTATTCTAAACATTCTACATACAGTATCAGATTTTATCCCCTAAAATATCCTTTTAGGTACATATTGCTTACATCTTCATTTTATAGGTGAGAAAGGTAAACCAGAGAGGGTAACTTTACCTGAGCAGTGTGATTCCAGAAGCCTTGTTCTGAAAACCACTTCACGAGACTGTCTACTCCTTACTTACATTTCTGAGATTTAGATTTTATGTTAGTTCCTTTCAGGAAAATTAAGATACATAATAACACATGAGGAAATCTTCTCACTCAAAGACTCATTAAAACCCTCTATTTCAAATTTGTACTAGAATTAAAATATATCAGTGTAAGGGCACCTGGATGGCTCAGTCAGTTAAGCGTCCAGCTTCGGCTCAGGTCATGATCTCACAGTTCGAACCCCATGTCGGGCTCTGTGCTGACAGCTCAGAGCCTGGAGCCTGATTCAGACTCCCTCTCTCTCTCTGCCCCTCCCCCACTCACACTCTGTCTCTCTCTCTCTCTCTCTCAAAAATAATTAAACATTAAAAAAAATTTTTTTAATCAGGGTATAACCCAAAGAATAAAATAAAAGCAGGTGAGTCTATAGTGATATAAATAAACAATTGGATAAATAAATAAATGGAGGAGAAAGACCAACTCTTTCTTACAGAATATTCCAATTAGTAATATAGAAGGAATGAGGGGGAAAAGAAAATCACCATTTGAACACCAGAGTAATAAGGGCTGTAGGCAAGATCCACCAGTGGATGCTAAAATCAGTGGGTGAAAATTTTAAAAAATTTAAGATATTTGCATAGTCTCAAATTATCTTCTCCCCAGCAAAAGAAATTGTTAACTAAAAAAAGGCAAAAATAGTAACCATACAGAGGTGAAAACTGGGAGACACCATCTTAACCAAGCGATCAAGGTTAACATATCATTGGTCAGAGATAGCTATATTGTGTGGCCTGATATGATACACTAAGAAAGAATATCACTTCTGTGGTATGGTTTCCAATAACACCTAATTTCAGTTTAAGCATAAAATCACAGAAACATCAGAAAATATCAGACACACCAAACCAAGGGACATTCTACAAAATAATCAACCAGAACTCTCCAAAAGCGTCAAGGTCATGAAAGACTGAGAAACTCACAGATTGAAGAAAACTGAGGAGACATGACAACAAAATGAGTGCCTTCCTGACCACATCCAGGAACAGTAAAAGGACAATAGTAGAAACATTAGTGAAATCTGAATAGGTTTATGGTTTAGTCTTGTACTGAGTTAGTTACCAGTCTTGTACAGTTTACGTGGTCATGTAAGACATTAACTTTAGAGGAAGCTGGGTAAAGTGTCTATAAGAATTCTTGTACTATTTTTGCAACTCGTTATAGTGTTGATAATAATAGTTGTTTTTTTTTTTTTAAGTTTAAATAATAACAGTCAGCAGGTCAAATTGAACATCCCAGCAGAATACAAATGGTAGACCAGAGCAGGAATGTATGTATATTCCAGGGCCCGGGCCAGGATTGTATTTCTAAGGACCCTATTTCCAAACAACCCAGCCACAGTCACTCCTCAGTCCATTGACCCATAAAATCCAGTTCATCCAAAAATATATAACCCCACTCTAATCATGAGAAAACACAGTCAAATCCCAACTGAGGAACATTGTACAAAATATCTGACCAATACACCTCAAAACTGTGAGGGTCATGGTGATGCTTAGTTTTCTGTATCAATTTGGCTAGACTGAAATACTCAGTTATTTAATCGAACACCAATATGGGTGTTGCTGTATTGAGATATGGTCAACATCCACGATCAGTTGACTCGTCTTTAATAAAGGAGGTTATAATGTGGACAGGGCCTCCTCCAATCAGTTGAGGGCCTTAAAAGGTTTCCCAGAAAAGAAGAAATTCTGCCTCAAAGCTGAAACATCAACTCCTATCTGATTTTTGGAGGGGGTTGTTTGGTTTGTTTTTAGAGAGAGAGTGTGAGCAGGGGAGAGGGGCAAAGGGAGAGAGACTGAGAGAGAATGAGAGAGAAGAGAGAAGGGAGAGAGAGAGAGTGAGAGAGAATCTTAAACAAGCTCCACGCTCAGCACGAAACCTGATGCAGGGCTTGAGTCCATGACCCTGGGATCATGACCTGAACCGAAATCAAGAGTCAGACGCTCTACTGAGCCAGCCAGGCGCCTCTCCTGCCTGATATTTTAGCTTGCCAGGCTGTTCAACAGATTTTGGACTTCAGACTTGCCAGCCTCCCCAGTCACATCAGCCAATTCCTTAAAATAAATCTCTTTGTGTGTGTGTGTGTATGTGTGTGTACATATATTCAATTGGTTCAGTTTCTCTAAAGCATCCTAACTCATACAGTCATTGATATAACATTGTATGTTAATTATAGCTCGATTTAAAAAGAGACAGAAGCGGGGAGCCTGGCCAGCTCAGGTGGTGGAGCATCCGACTTCGGCTCAGGTCATGATCTTGCAGTTGAGTTCGTGGGTTCGAGTCCCGTGTCAGGCTCCGGGCTGACAGCTCAGAGCCTGGAGCCTGCTTCAGATTCTGTGTCTCCCTCTCTCTCTGCCCCTCCCTCACTCACACTCTGTCTTTCTCAGTCTCTCTCAAAAATAAACACTAAAAAAAAAAAAAATTAAATAAATAAATAAAAATAAAATCTTTAAAAAATAATACAAATAAAAAAGAGAAAAAGCCCACAAAGATTCAATAAACAAACAAATACATAAGTGGAAAGTCTGAGAAACCACCACAATCCAAGAGAAGAATCTAAAGAGACATGATAAGCAAATGTCATGTGGTATCCTGGGTGGGACACTGGAACAGAAGAAGGACATTAGGTAAAACTACAGAACTCTGAGGAGAGTACAGACTTGAACTAATAATGTACTAATATTGTTTATGAATCAAAACAAATGTACCACACTAAGTTAAGACGTTAATCCTAGAGGACCTGCGTGTCAGGTATATGGGAACTCTCTGTACTAACTTTGCAATTTTTCTGTAAATCTGAAGCTATTTGAAAATAAAAAACTCAGTTTGAAAAATATAAATGAGGTCCACCCTTTCCAAGGAACCAAAATATAGTTTGAATTCAGACATACCTTCCAAAGGCTATGGCTATCATGCATCCAACAAAAATGAATAAATAGAAAAATATGCAATATGTGGATTTAACATAATAAACAAAAAATCATGGGTTACAGTAATGTTTAGACCTATTTAGGAGTCCACTGAATCAAAGTGACAAGAAAAATTGTTGTGGGGTTTAAGACCCAAAGAATCCTTTCATTTACTGTTTCTGAGTTCTGTCCCTGAGAGAAGGACCTCTCCTCTTTATATCTATTTCTTCGAAGATGCATAATACTAACACAGGGTGTGTGATTAAACGCATCCACAGAATGGTGTGATTTCAGCCCGGGTGAAAGAAAAGCAGAGACAATTTCAAGCCAGTGGTCTCAGGGAGATCCAGAACCCACTAGAAGCTATGGCTGGATAAGGCTCTAACAATGAAGCTCCTACTGACCTCTCAGCCAGGTCTCTGCCCATTTCAGGAGCCAGAAGACAGGAGAGGTGACAGAATGTGGCAAAGCAAAGTCCAGAGAGCCTCAGACAAATTAATTATAGTTACACTGACACTGTCATTATCAAATGGCATTTTCTTACCTTTTTTTTAGAATATTACGTGATAAATTTTATAAATGGTTCATAGTTTTATATTTAAAGCCCAGGAGATAAGTAGAAGAAGAATGTTAGCTTTCCATTGTGTGAAATAATAAAAATAATAATGTTTGAGATTAGTTGTAGTTAATTCTACTACTGCTGCTCCTCGTTTCGATGCAAAGGCTTCTCTAGAGAGAGACGATAAGAATACTCTTAGCCCGAATAATTTTTTTTCCATCTAGATGAGGCTTTCAGGATCATCTAGTTCCATGCTCAGATTTTGAAGATTAAAATAGGTGACTTACCAGTCTGGGTGCCTGGGTGGCTCAGTCGGTTAAGTGTCTGACTTCAGCTCAGGTCATGATCTTGTGGTTCATGAGTTTGAGCCCCGTGTCAGGCTCTGTGCTGACAGCTCGGAGCCTGGAGCTGCTTCAGATTCTGTTTCCTCCTCTCTGTTCCTCCCCCGTTCGTGCTCTGTCTCTCAAAAATAAGGGTTAAAAAAAATTTTTTTTAAATAGGTGGCTTACCCAAAGTCATAAAACAAGTAAGAAACAAAGGGAAGAGTAAGACCCAGGCCTCTGACTTCCCTCCAGTACTTTTTCATGGCACTCTGCTACCAAAGTCTGGTTCAGCACCCTCCAACAGAAACCCAATGCAAACCACACGTGTAACTTTATTTTCTAATCACCATAGTTTAGAAAGTAAAAAGAAACAGGTGCAATTAATTTTAATGCATTTTATTTAACCCCATGTATTGGGGTCATTTCAACATAAAATCCATATTTTACAATTATCTGTGAGATAGCTCACATTATTTTTTCTGTTCAGTCTTTAAAATCCAGTGTGTCTTTTATACCTAACAGCACTTACCAATTTAGACACATTTTAAGTGCCCAGTAGCCTCACCTGGCTAGTAGCTCCCATGCCGGAAAGAACAAGTCTAGTGAAATAATGCGTGGGTGGGTGCATTCGAGAATTTTGTGACTGAGGGCAAGCCCTTCATCTGACCAATTGGGGAAGGTAACCCTGTTATCTTTTCCATCCATGGCTTCCTAACTGGAGTTTTCTGCTTCTATCAAAATACAGTGTCCACGTGGAGAAAGTCAATTGGGAAGTTAGCACTGGCAGGTGTTGTCCATGGCTTCCTAACTGGAGTTTTCTGCTTACATCAAAAGACAATGCCCACGTGGAGAGAGTCCATTGGGAAGCAGGCACTGGCAGGTGTTGTCCAACATGTCTTTAGACTGGCTTTCTCAAAGCCCTGTGAAGTTGATGCCGATAGCCTAGATTTTCTCTTCAAACGATCATTACTGACATCACCTTCAGGCCTTCCACACTCGATCAATTCCTTCTCTAAAGTCTGTTCAAGCCACCATGATGCTGGGCCAAATGTTGAACAAGGGGGGGCTTTCATGCCATCCGAAGCTTCCCCTTAATCCACCTTTTCCTCTTACCCACACTCCGATGGCTCCTCTTTCCTCCTGAGAACATGTAACAGTCTTCCTATATTCTGCCCACTATAGTCGACCAAGAATCAGAACTTTATTACAATGCAACCGTAAAGGCTGCTAAGTGGAACCATTGCACTGGGCAATTGGGAATTTGTATCTCCTGAGAACAAAAACAAAAATAAGAAATCCTAAGCTAAAGGACTCAAATACCCACTGTGGACTTGCAGGGTTTTGGTGGAAGCAAGTAGAAAGAGCCCTCAGTGTTTCCAAAATGACATTGTATATCAGGGGTCAGCAAACTACAGACCTGGGGCTAAATGTAGCCCACTGCCTTTTTGCCCACATTTTTAACTGGTTGAAAAAAAAATCAGAGGAGAAATGTACTTCACGACTAGTGAAAATTATATGAAACTCCAATGTTTGTATTCATAGTTTTAGTGGGACACAGCCATGCTCATTCGTTTGCGTACCATCTATATCTGCTTTCAGCTACAACAGCAGGGCTGAGCATTTGCAGTAGAGTCCGGATCACCCACGAAGCCTAAAATATTAACCATCTATCCTTTTACAGAAAAAGTGTGCCAAACGCTGATATAGGTGATTGCCTACATTGTCTCTTTATAGGTATGCATTGTGCGTCTAAAACACTTTTCTGTGAGCTACAGAACAGGTCCATATTAGTCGCAGAATCGTAATTTCATTCCTGTTTTACAGAAGCTTAGGGAATCTGTTAATTGAATAAAGTATGTAAAAATCTGAATTGTCCATTAAAGACTCCCACAATAACCAGACTGCCTTCCCATTATGTGTAGGACGTTTCTACTTAAGGGTGACAGCAGTCTTCTACTGGTCAGCCAAATTAGTATCAAAGATTATAATAGGGGCGCCTGGGTGGCTCAGTCGGTTAAACGTCCAACATCAGCTGAGGTCATGATCTCGCAGTTCGTGGGTTCGAGCCCTGCGTCAGGCTCTGTGCTGACAGCTCAGAGCCTGGAGCCGTCTTTGGATTCTGTGTCTCCCTCTCTCTCTTCTCTGCCCCTCCCCCACTTGTGCTCTGTCTCTCAAAAATGAATAAACATAGACAAAAATTTTTTTAGTTAAAAAAAGATTATAATGATGCTGCTTGGGACTCCCTCTCTTGCTTCCCCCTTCCTCCCTCCCTCTTTTCCTCTCTCCTTTCTTTCCTTCCTTTCTTTCCAGTCTCACTTTTCCATCATTCAAGAAGGGGAGTGACCACTTTTCCACCTGGTAAAGATGTCCCTGTAGACTCAGAAGTCTCATTTTGCACTGTCTGTAAGAATTGGAAAGAACTGACCGAAAAGCAAAGTGCTAACAAAGTGGCTTAACCAGTCACTGAGTAACATTTTCTCACAGTACGAACTGAGGTCCACTTCATCCTGAACATAGACTAACACGGCTAGTTTGAGAACAAGGTGTAGCCTGAGCCACAGGAGCATGTCTGTTCACAGGGCAAGTGCTAGACCAAGTGAGTATGTAAATGGGATTTGCAGGCATGTAAAAAACATATGTGCTCACAATAAATATATAATTGTCATTTATGGAACACCTAGTAGGTGGCAGGAACTCTGCTAAGTGCTTTATGTAGCTTACCTCATTTTACCTTAACAACCAATCTATGAAGTAGATACTATTGTTTTCTCTGAATAACAGACGAAGAAGCCAAAATTTAGAGATGTTAACCTGCCCAGAGGTACATAAGTAATGGGTAGCGGACCCAGGATCCAATCTGGGTTTGTCCATGTCTTGGGGTAAACTTACTAGGTGTACGGCTGTACCTTTTCCCCCCACGTACATATTTTCATGTTGTATTCTTTTCTCTCAGATGTATACAATCTTCCATTCAGAGCACCCAAGGCATATCCAGGAGTGGTAGGAGTATGAGTTTGGGATTATTATAACAGGAATGCAGAGAGAGAGCGAGAACATGCATGCACACGAGACAGAGAGAGAGAGAGAGAGAGAGAGAGAGAATATTCAGCTTCTAACATCCAAAATCAGATTTTCAATTCCTTAGCAAGAAAACAGGTTTGAAAGTCGGGTTTTGTCAATAGAGAAAAGGATTTTTCTAAATTCTCCTAGGTCCTCCTTCGCCACATCAAGAACCATGACTGAAGGACTTGATCACAGACTTCCACGAAGGAGAGGTCTCTATAGAGAAAAGCCTGCTCTTTCTCCTCTCAATGGTCTATGGAGAAAAGAGTGGAATCAGAGAGGCAGGGAGACACATGCGTCCCAATCTTCCTTCTGTGTATTAATGTCCTTGAGAGAATAGTAGTAGAAGATAAGGTGAAGAGAAAGCCTAAATCTGAGGGGCTTCTGCTCTGCTTTCTGCCAAGGACTCTGGGAAGGAACCACCTCATGAACTGCCCTGCACCAACGTGGAGGCAGCCATGTTGGAGTAAATTCAGAATGCAGCATGGTTAGGCAGGAGGAGGGCCTCCCTTCAGTTCTCCTAAGGACTTCTGCTCCCATGTGGGATATTTGGGGTCGGAGGGCAGGAGTGTGTGACAGGAACATGAGTTTAGAGTCTGGTTGAGGACTTTGCCAACAGTGATCATGTCCATCGTGTCCTCAGGCCGACTACAGACCAAGGTGGGGAGCACCTGGGTGGCTCAGTCAGTTAAGCATCCGGCTTAGGCTCAGGTCATGATCTGGCAGTTCGTGGGTTCGAGCCCCGCATTGGGCTCTGTGCTGACAGCTCAGAGCCTGGAGCCTGCTTCGGATTCTGTGTCTCCCTCTCTCTCTGCTCCTCCCCAACTTGAATTCTGTCTTTCTCTCCTTCAAAAATAAATTAAAACATTAAAAAAGCAAAAAGACCAAGATGGGGGTGAGGTGTTCATGAAGAGAAGGGGGACTTAACCAAACCAATGAGAAGACCACCCTCCCACTTCAGCCGCAGACACCCACAGAATACCTAGGGGCCGGTCCAGTCACCCTCAGCCAAGGCCAGTCCAGGATGTGGTTCTGAGGCTCTTACAGTCCTCCACCACAGAGGCTCCAATCACACTCCTCCCACCCTTTCCCCAAAACACTTAGCACTTTCTGGAAGAGGGCGCCAGAAGCTGACAAACTTGAGCACGGTCCCGAAAGAAACAGAGTATTTAACTCTAAAGAGACTGTTCACATTGTTGACTTCAATTATACTATTTAAGCAGAGTAAAATATAACTCTTCCCCACTAACAAATACCATGGGGCAGGGGAGTTATAAAGGATATCATACAGGTTATAGATTAAAAGCACTAGTATTTTCTCAGTCAAAATCTGAGCACAGTGTGAGAACATCGGTCCTATCCCAAAGCCTCTGCCGTAAACTCTCTCACTCTACTCCTGGCCTTACGTTAACAGTTAAGCTTCGGTCAAAATCTTAGGAAAGTCAAGCGTTTGAACACTCCTCAAGCATGTTTCTTTTTTTCATTTTTTATTTATTTTTTAATGTTCGTTTATTTTTGAGAGAGAGATGGAGAGAGGGAGACGCAGAATCCGAAGCAGGCTCCCGGCTCTGAGCTGTCACCACAGAAGCCCCACGCAGGGCTCAAACCCACGAACCGCAAGATCATGACCTGAGCCAAAGTCGGCCACTCAACCGACTGAGCCTCCCAGGCGCCCCTCCTCGAGCATATTTCTGAGCTGACATGGTGGCAGAGGGTATATCCCATATCACGATAAATAATAATACCTTTCTCATTCAGTGGCTGTGAGAATTAACTGAGGACTTAGAACAGCCTGACAAGAAATGCTGTGTGTTTACAATCATCATTATTACTATTTTGTACATTAACTATTGTTGGCTGACGCCCCGGCATCCGTATGTCCCCTTCTCCGACGATGTAGCAGCCACACAGTGTAAGTGGGATCGAGCCCAACCCCAGCTCCGGGCTTGGGCCCTGAGTACTGAATCAGAGTCATCTCTCCCCTTGTCCCAGTGATTGGTACAAGAGTGGGCAGAGATCCTAAGTTTGGTTCAATCAGAGTGAAAGCTGGCGCATATATTTGATGTTTGGGGAGGAAAGCCCTCTCTTTCTTCTGTAGAGCGTAGGGAGTGGATTTGTGACCTGAAATTGCAACAGTCAGTTTTGGTACTACGTGATTTAGGGTGTATTAACGGTTCTCAGATTTCCTGATCTAAGATCGTTTGCATCCTTAAAAATTATTGAAAACCAGAAATAGCTTTCATTTATGTGGGTTATATTTATCAGTATTTACTGTACTAGAAATTAAAACTGAGAATTTAAAAACTATTAACTCATTTAAAATGAAAACAAAGAGACCTCTCATATGTTAATATAAAGAAGTATTTTAAATGAAAAATAACTAAAATTTCCCAAACAAAACAAAAATTAGTGAGAGAAGCGGTATTGGTTTTTATATTTTTACAAACTTCTTAATATCTAGCTTAGTAAAAGACAACAGGATTCTCATGTTTGATATGCTCAAGCTGTTGTGATAAATAAATAAAATCACGAATGAAAGAGGAGAGATCACAGCCAACACTGCAGAAATACAAACAATAATGAGAGAATATTATGAGCAATTATATGCCAATAAAATGGGCAAGCTGGAAGCAATAGACAAATTCCTAGAAACATATAAACTACCAAAACTGAAACAGGAAAAAATAGGAAAATTTGAACAGACACATAACCAGCAAAGAAACGGAATCAGTAATCAAAAATCTCCCAACGGGGCACCTGGATGGCTCAGTCAGGTGAGTGTCCGACTTCAGCTCAGGTCATGATCTCAGGGTTTGTGGGTTCAAGCCCTGCATCGGGCTCTGAGCTGACAGTGCGGAGCCTGGAGCCTGCTTTGGATTCTGTGTCTCCCTCTCTGTCTCTGTGTTTCCCCTGCTCATGTTCTGTTGCTGTCTCTCAAAAGTAAATATATTTTTTAAAAAGCTTGTTTTAAATCTCCCAACAAACAAAAGTCCAGGGCCAGATGGCTTCCCAGGGGAATTCTACTGACATTTAAAGAGGAGTTAATACCTATTCTTCTCAAACTGTTCCAAAAAATAGAAATGGAAGGACAACTGCAAACTCCTTCTACAAGGCCAGTCACCTTGATTCCAAAACCAGACAAAGACCCCACTAAAAAGGAGAATTATAGGCCAATATCCCTGGTGCACATGGAAGCAAAAATTCTCAATAAGACACCAGCAAATTGAATCCAACCATACATTAAAAGAATTATTCAGCACGATCAAGTGAGATTTATTCCTGGGCTGCAGGGATGGTTCAATATTCACAAACTAATCACCATGATACACGTTAATAAAGAAAGGATAAGAATCATATAATCCTGTCAATAGATGCAGAAAAACCAGTTGACAAAATAGAGCATCCATTTTTGATTAAAAACTCTCAACAAAGTAGGGATACATGGAACATACCTCAACACCAGAAAGGCCATATATGAAAGACCCACAGCTAATATCATCCTCAATGGGGAAAAGCTTTTCCTCTATGGTTAGGAATAAGACAGGGTTGTCCTCTCTCACCATTACATTTAACATAGTACTGGAAGTCTTAGCCTCAGCAATCAGACAATAAAAAGAGATAAAAGGCATCCAGTTCAGCAAGGAAGAAGTCAAATTTCACTATTTGCAGACTACATGATACTCCATGTAGGAAACCCAAAAGACTCCACCAAAAAATTTCTAGAACTAATACATCAATTCGGCAAAGTTGCAGAATATAAAATCAATGTACAGAAATCTGTTGCATTTCTATACACCAAAAATTAAGTCACAGAAAAAGAAATCAAGGAATCAATCCCACTTGCAAATGCACCAAACACAATGAGATATGTAGGACTAAACCTAACAAGAAAAGTGAAAGATCTGTAGTCTGAAAACTATAGAACGTATATGAAAGAACTTGAAGAGGACACAAAGAAATGGAAAAACATTCCATGCTCATGGAATGGAAGAAAAAACACTGTTAAAATGTCTATATTACCCAAAGCAATCTACACATTTAATGCAATCTCTATCAAAACACCACCTGCATTATTCACAAAGCTAGAACAAACAATCCTAAAACCTGTATGGAACCACAAAAGACCCCAGATAGTCAAAGCAACCCAAAGCTGGAGGCATCACAATTCCAGATTTCTAACTATATTACAAAGCTGTAGTCATCAAGACAGTCTGGTACTGGCACAAAAACAGACACATAGATCAACGGAACAGAACAGAAAATGCAGAAATGGACCCACAACTATATGGTCAACTAATCTTTGACAAAGCAGGAGAGAATATCCAATGGAAAAAAGTCTCTTTAATAAATGGTGTTGGGAAAACTGGACAACAACATGCTGAAGAATGAACTTGGACCACTTTCTTACACCATACACAAAAATAAACTCAAAATGGATGAAAGACTTAAACATGAGACAGGAAACCATCAAAATCCTAGAGGGGAATGCAGGCAGCAACTTCTTTGACCTCAGCCAGAGCACCTTCTTACTAGACACATCACTGGAGGCAAGGGAAACAAAAGCAAAAATGAACTATTGGTACTTCATCAAGATAAAAATCTTCTGCACAGCAAAGGAAACAAACAACAAAACTAAAAGGTAGCCTATGGAATGGGAGAAAAGAGTTGCAAATAACATATCTTATAAATGGTTAATATTCAAAATCTATAAAGAACTTATGAAACTCAACACCCAAAAAACAAATAATCCAGTAAAGAAACGGGCAAAAGACATGAATAGACACTTCTCCAGAGAAGACATCCAGATGGCCAACCGACACATGAGAAAATGCTCAACATCACTCAGTATCAGGGAAATACAAATCAAAACCATGATGAGATACCGCCTCACATCTGTCAGAATGACTAAAATTAGCAACACAAGAAGACACAGGTGTTGGCGAGGACGTGGAGAAAGGGGAACCCTCTTGCACTGTTGGTGGGAAAGCAAACTGGTGCAGCCGCTCTGGAGAACAGTATGGAAGTTCCTCAAAAAGTTAAAAATAGAGCTACCCTATGATTCAGCAACTGCACTACTAGGTATTTGCCGAAAAGATACAAAAATACAGCTTCAAAGGAGTACATGCACCCTGATGTTTATAACAGCATTACAATAATAGCCAAACTATGGAGAGAGTCCAAATGTCCATCCATAAAGAAGATGTGACATATATACAATGGAATATTACTCAATCATTGAAATGAATGAAATCTTGCAACAACATGGATGGAGTTACAGTGTATTATGCCACGCAAAATACGTCAGTTAGAGAAAGACAAACACCATATCTTTTCATCCATATGTGGAATTTAACAAACAAAACAGATGAATATATGGGAAGGGGGATAAAAGAGAGAGGAAAACAAACCATAAGAGATGCTTAAAGATGGAGAACAAAGTGAGGGTTATGGGTGGATGGGAGGTGGGCTAGATGTGTGATGAGTATTAAGGAGGCACTTGTGATGAGCACCAGGTGTTGTATGTAAGTGATGAATCACTGAATTCTACTCCTGAAACCAATACTGCACTGTATGTTAACTAGCATTTAAATAAAAATTTAAAAACAGCAAAGCAGCATCATTAGCTGCTTCTCTGACTCAGCTGTCCTGTCTCCACCTTATAAGGTCCCTGTGATGACACTGGGCCACCCAGATAATCGAAAGTAAACTCCCATCTCAAGATCCTTAATCACATTTGCAAAGTCCCTTTTGCATTTCAAGTAATGTGTTCACTGGTTCCAAGAATTAGAATGTGGATATCTTTAAGGGACCATTATTTAGCTTACAAGCGTATTATTATAATAGACTTGACCTCAGGGATCTACTAAAAGGGTCTCAGAGACCCCAAGTGTCCTTCTTGGCTGTTCTACAGAGATTCAAACTTGTTTAAACAAAATAGGAGTATTTTCTCCCCCATTTTACAGTTGAGGGATAAGTAATTCAAGGCTGGCATGGTGGTTCCACAGGGTCAGGAATTCAGAATTGTTTCCTCTTATTCCACCTTAATCTGTAGGATTCAAGGTGGTTTGTCTTCAGAAGTGTTGCCTTCATCTACATGATTCAAGATGACTCACTGCCACATCCAAAATCCAATGAGAAGAAGAAAAAGGTGGAAGGAGGACTCTATCTCTAAAAGTCAGGCTTAAAAACTGTTTCCAACCCTTCTGCCCTTACCTGGTCGGCCAGATCTGATCATGTGGTCACACCAGCTGGAAGGGCACTTGGAAAGATAGCTGGGCCATCAGGGATCCAGTTAAAACACCACTGGAATTGGATAGTCTCTACATCCATTCTCCCAAGGAAAATCCAACCTGATGATGGAAATTACCAACGACAGCACAGCCAAGAAATTCTCAAAGAAATGAAACCAGACCAAACTTTACCTACAGCCTACCTCTGAGCTTTTCAATAGCATGAGCCATTACTTTTTCTTTATGTTGAAACCTATTTGATTTGGGGATTTATTTTGGGGTTATTTGCAGCCAAAAGCTATCTACTTCAGTAACAATATAGTATTTTCCCAACAAAAAAGTGGGAATACAGAGTTTTACAAGTTCATATGCACTAAAGGGACAGTGACACAGATGATTTAAAATTGGAATCATTGCAAAAAATTGGGAGTGGGGTGGAGAATGGCCATTAGTTTTAATACTAATTTTAGTTGTGACAAAGCCTCCTTATTAGCTAAAAACCCAACAGTAAAAAAACTTTTTTGAGAAGCCTTGAGAAGTATGGATTCAAGAGTCTAACTTCTTTACCTGGACAAGCTGTAAGACTGTAACAGAAGATGATATTGTTCAACACAAAATCAAAGATATCTTATGGGGGCTGGCAGAGAGTCTTTAGGGTGTCAGAAACCTTGGCTCTTCTACCTTGTTCTACTTCCCTAGAGCTGTTGCCTATATCCACATGGTCCAAAATAACTCACCACCACATCTGAAATCTTCTCAGCAAGAAAAATAGAAGCAAAATCATTCCCTGGCCCTGTAAGGGCCATGAATTTTAATCAAGGAAATTCATGTATCACTAATCCTTTAGATTTTCCTAGAAGAGGAAGGATAAGGAGAAGAAGAAAATGAAGAAGAAGAAGAAGAAGAAGAAGAAGAAGAAGGAGGAGGAGGAGAAAAAGGAGGAGAGGGAAGAGGGGAAGGAGGAGGAGGAGGAGGAGAAGAAGAAGAAGAAGAAGAAGGGGAAGGGGAGGAGGAAGAGGAGGAGGAAGAGGAGAAGAGGAAGGAAGGCAATCATTTATATAATTTAATTTGCATTTTAAACAATATTTTTTCCTAATGCTGTAAAATAAGCTGGATGGATGGATGAATGGATGGATGATAAAAGACAAAGCGAAGCAAACTTGTTAGAAAATTACATCAAGAGCAAGAAGATGCTGATTTTTGTTACATGAACTGGAGGTTTTGCAATGCACACCCTGAAACTCACAATAGATATGGGAATGTCCAATTCATACTCTTGGGTGTCAAACTTTTCCTTTTATAAACACAGGGGGGAATATCTAAGAACTTGAATATGAGGAAATGAGTTACCTCAAACTAACAGGAAAGAAAGGATAAAGACAAAAATGAATATCTGCAGACAGGAAAGGGTTAACCAAGGGGTCTTAGCCTTAATTGCTGAGTCTGGTCTCACCAAATACCTTAATATCAAGAAGAGGGACTAGACGGTCACAAGTTTATTTATGACAACATTGTTTCGAAGAGTGAAAGACAAGCCAATGGGACTTAACACAATTTGAAGATTTTTCAGGGCTCTATAAATGTTTGAAGTAGAAGATAACATTTGGGGGCTGATAACTCACTTAAATTAAATGTAAGGTAATGAACTTTGAGCTAACGATTATGTCTCTAAAGATAACAGCCTGTCCTCTGATCTTGGCTGCCTTTCCTTGCTAGGTTAGCTTCCATCACAGAGTGTGGCGGTAAAAAAAATTTTTTTAGTTTATTTATTTATTTAGAGAAAAAGAGAGAGAGAGCACAAGCAAGGGAAGGGCAGAGAGAGAGGGAAAGAGAGAGAGAATCCCAAGCGGGCTCCACTCTCTGCACAGAGCCCAGATGCAGGGCTTGATCCCACCAACCGTGAGATCATGACCTGAGCTGAAATCAAGAGTTGGACGCTCAAGCACTCAACCAACTGAACCACCCAGGCACCCCACGATAAAATATTTTTTAATGTTTACTGGCACAAAAGAGAAAAGTCGATGGGAATCCTGTTTTTAATTTTTTTGGAGATAGAGCAAAACAGCACTAACTGTAATTAGCATTAGTGAATTTGTCAAGAAAACTCCTCCCTTTTCAATAAAGGGAGTCAATTTTTCTTCCCTTTCATACCCAAGTGCCCATGATTTATATGTTCTTTCCCTCTATTTCTACAATTTCGATTACATGGTAAAGATTGCGATAAAGCTGGCTATACTTGCCTATTCAATCTCTTCATAATGAATTCAACAAATATCCAGTGATTATAAATAGTAATAACACTAGAACAAGCAGTTCTTAAAATTACAATGGGTTGCATTCCTCAAAAAGGTCTAATAAATCAAAAGATTGTCAATCAAATCTGATTTCCTCATAAGAACAATGCTTCAGTAGCAGAGTTATGTCTGTTTGTAACCAAATGCCTGATGCTATCTATCTATACATATATTTTTAGAAATGACCACAGCCATTCACATCTGATCAATTCAAAATTATATGCCTGTGTACTATTCAATAATACACTTTTCAATACACTTTTCAATGTGTACATAAATCAATGGCCAACGCAGTCCAAAAAACCAACTGTACGGATGATATTTATTTGAGAGGGCCTATGAAGAATTTTGTCAAGATGATCAGTGAGGCTCGGAGGGCACTGTTGAGCACTCCTAGGAATGGTTGTGCCTGGGGCTCTGGAGACAGATGGTTCCTGGGAAATGATCTATGTCAAGTGAGGGGAGGTGAGCCCACCGCTCTGCCTCACACACCAGCAGAGGGGGAGGTGGGGAAGAAGAAAGAAGACAGAACCCGAGGGCATAAGTACCTGGTTACACCAGATGGTATCTGCTTTTACCCAGCCGTGGTTGGTTCTTCTGGGAAACTCCTATACAAGGCTTATCTGCTTTGCTTATTTTAGCCGCTATTTGCTTCCAGTTCCTCTGTTCAGCATTTGCAGAGGTAGCAATGTCTACCTGTCCTATGAGCACATCCAGAGGAAAAATAGAATTTTTGTCTTGCACCCACCAAATCCTTTAAAAATCTTCAAAGGTCAGTGCTATTTAAACAGATACAGAAGGTAAAAGATTATTATAATTTCTCTTCTTATCTAAATCTATTGATATAATGGAAAATTCTATGCTCTCTCTTGATTAGCTTTGTTTGTTGAAAAACACAGTTGAAGTGGTGGAAGGGGACGTTCATTTTTATTCTGTGCATTTCCATACGATGTAACTCTCTCTATTTTTTTTTTTTTACAATGTGCATGTGTAACTTGTAAAAGTAGAAAGTGAACATGGAAAGGACAATAGACAAATGGATTGATTTGAGTCAAATTAAGGAAAAGTAGAAAAGAAAATGAAATAATATGATAGAGAGAGATATTGATGCAAATTCTTGGGGACTGAGTAGCACATTTGGGGCTTCATCCACTTACCTGCTGTTTTTTACTCAACTTGAATCAATGAGAATTTACAGAAAGGACTCATGGGTGAGAAGGAAAAGGGCTTGACTGTGGGAAAACTTTGCTTGAGGAGTACCCTGAACTGTGCTAGTATGGACCCATGGTAACAGTAATTTGAAATGTTCTTAGTTTGAGAAGCTGCAGGGTGGCTTAAAGGGAACATTCTTGTAGGCAACTAGAAGAATGAGATTTACACCTGAATGAGTAGAGAGAGAGATAGATGCTGATTTTGGAACCATGACTGTAAAGAGAATGAATTCCTCTAAAAGAGTGAATGTAGAGTTAGAAAAGCAGACGAACAGGGGCACCTGGGTGGCTCAGTCGGTTAAGCATCCGACTTCAGCTCAGGTCATGATCTCATGGTTTGTGAGTTTGAGCCCCGCATTGGGCTCTGTGCTGACAGCTCAGAGCCTGAGGCCTGCTTCAGACTGTGTCTCTGTCTCTCTCTGCCCCTCCCTCACTCACACTCTGCTTCTCTGTCTCTCTCTCTCAAAAATAAATAAACATTAAAAAAAAAAAAAAGCGGAGGAACAAAACAAAGCCGAGGCAACCAGAGGTGATGGCCGATAGAAGAACAAGCCAGAAGGTGACAGCTCTCAGAGATAGAAGAATAAAGAGAACTTACGATCATGGACAAAAGGATAAGAATTCCAGAAAATAAGCAAAAAGTGTAACATGTGACATCAGGAACTAAGAAAATGGCCAAAAAGGACCCCTTTGTTTTGGCATAAAATAAAAATAGATCCATTCAGTCTTATGAGTGTCCAGATGTCCGGAGTCTTGGTGACTCTTACCGTTTCTTGTTGGAAACCTTTACTGTTTACTAGAAAATTCTACCATGATGAAACTGGTGCGAAACCCTGCCAACTCTTTACAATCCTCCCAAGATGAAGTTGGCTTCCTTCCAAACCGTTAAGGAATGTTGGCAATAACGCCCATTGTTGTACTGGGAGTCCCACCTCTGCAATGAAGATGGGGGATGGGAGGGGAGCCCAGAATGGTGAGGTCAGAAGGTTATAATATTATCTTCAAACATATAAAAGGTAATCCTTCAGTCCAATATTGCTATTAAGAAGTCTTATCACACCACCACACATAATAAAACAAACTGGAGTGACAATAAACAATAAAGGAAATGTGACTTAAGCTTGGAATCAGAGTTGTGAGCCCCAGGTGACCGTCTTCAAGTTTGGACAAAATGTACTTCCTGCAAATGTTTCGGCATCACCTCCCACTCCCTCTGTGCACCACGCCCACCCCTGGATTCACCCAGGATGACTTGGCCTCCACGAGGTCACTCTGCTCTAAAGGCTTCCACCCGACTGTACTCTACGGGATTGCATCTCCTCTTCCCAGTGTGCTTTTTTCTAAACCAAGTCTCAAGTTGAACCAAAATAAAAGACATCAAAAGGTTTAATTTGCTTCTTCTTCTTCTTTTTTTTTTTTTTTTTTTGAGAGAGAGCATGGGCTATCTTTTGAGTACATGGGCACATGAGGGCAGGTGCAGAGGGAGAGAGAGAATCTTAAGCAGGCTCCACGCCAAGCTCAAGGCCAATCTCACAACTGTGAGATCATGAGATCATGACCTGAGCCTAAATCCATTCAGTCGCTTAACCAACTTAGCCACCCGCACACTCCTGATTTGCTTCCGATTGCTGATTGCTGGTTTGTTGGAATCTTTTTTCTCCATTCTGAAATTCGAGTTTCCATTCAGTGTCTGGTCTCGACACTAAGAGGGATTAATAGAGATTCATATTAAACTGGGAATTATTTTCTTTGATGGATAGGAATCGTTTGGGGGTCTGTCTTTAGGAATAAACAAACAAATAACTGTCTTATTGCCTAAATCCTGAAGGAAACAGAGAAAGATGCTCTGCATGGGCAAATTGAATCTGTGAAAAAACACCCTGGACTCTATTAGAAAAATCAGTAATGACTGAAAGTCAAGACCTAACAGTTAATCTAGGAGAGTTGAAGTTTTCTAGTTCTCTTCCCGACTGAGAGATCTGCCTCCTGGTGTAATTTCTGCCCATTTTGTCAATGACATCTGGGGATGCACCTTCATTTTGCCAGGAAATTTGTTTTCATGTACTCAGCCAAACACTTAAATGGTCAACTCTGAAGAAAAATCAGGTTACTTAAATAGTTATTTAATACAGTTATCAAATGAGTTATTTAAATGAATAAATATTTAAATGAGTCCACTAATCGTTATATACAAATGGATATGTTTGACACGTCAGTGTAGCCGCGATATTAAATCTATTAGTTCTGCTCTATAATTTTCATATTTCTTGGCTTTTGGGAATCCGATGAGAACTATGGCCACTGAAAAATTCACACTTGCACACTCACACACATGTTTTTACGGAGCGCTAATGGGGTTTCTGAATTCTAACCCAGACAGGCATTTCTGTTACATTCAACTTGGGTTTGATTCATGAAAATTTTATCCGGAGGCTCTTCTAATAGAATTCAGTACATTTCGTAGGCCACGCCATGTTGTAGAAGAGGGTGATACCAGGCTACTAAAATAAAAACACCCATCTCGAAAGTGTTATGAGTCACATGATACCGCATCTGAAACAACTTTGTGGATGGAAACTTCGTGGTTTAGAACATGAACATCAAATGTCTTCGACTTCTCTTTTTTATAAGTGCTCATTTTCTTCTTCAATTAAGCAGATTCTTCCACCATAAATGAAGAATGGGATAAAAAGGATTTATCTCAACCCAAATTTTTAGCTGTTATCAAATGATTTTAGTGCAAATTTGAAAGTCTGTTTTCTATTAAAAGAGGGATAGATAACGCTGGTCTTTCATATTCATGCTTTAAATCAATATGCGTATTTATTTGTGTTAGTCACTCAAAAGCCTTTTAGAGCACCGGTGATATTTCCAACACTGTGCCAGGGATAGAAAGATAAATAAATAAGACACATGTTTATTTATTTATTTATTTATTTATTTATTCCATGTTCAGGAAATGGGAAAATGTTGAAAATCCAAGAGAAGTATTTAATTCAAGGCATCATGTCAATTGTGATGATGAAAAGATTATGAAGAAAAGATTTATTTCCTAGGATATGTGTAAATCAGTAACATTTGTTAAGGCTCAATAGCTGCTAATTTTTTAAGAGTGCTTCTAAGTTATAATCATACAATGGCATTAAAAACAGTTAGCTAACGTATCCTCCCAAAGCTTTACACCCTTGAAACTTGAGCTAACCTTTTGAGGAATATTTCTTATTTTGTTGTTTGAGGAAAAACATTTTGCTTTAAAAAAAAAAAAAGGAATAAAACAGGCACTCATCTAATGGCTAAAATTGCACAGATCAATGATACGAAATGTTGGTGAAGATGAGGAGTAAATGGAATTGTCATACATGGATGGTGGGAAGTTAAACTGGTAAAACTACTTTTGTAAAACAAGTTGGTAGTTTCACATAAAGTTAATATATTCCTATGCCATGACCCAGCAATGCTTCTAAGTCATTATCCAATAGAAATTAAAACACGTGTCCAAAAAAGACTTGTACAAGAAAGTTTACAATCACCCCAGATTGGAAACAACCCAAATGTCCATCAACAAGAGAATGTACAAACAAATTTTGGTGCATTCATCCAATGGAATACTATTCAACAATTTAAAAATGGGCAGCTAATACGTGTAGCAACATAGGTGAACCTCAAAAATATCACACAGTGAGGGGCACCTGGGTGGCTCAGTCGGTTGAGCATCTGACTTCAGCTCGGGTCATGATCTCAGGGTTCATGGGTTCGAGCCCCACGTTGGGCTCTGTGCTGACAGCTCACAGCCTGAAGCCTGCTTGGGATTCTGTGTCTCCCTCTCTCTCTACCCTTCCCCTGCTTGCACTCTGTCTCTCTCTCAAAAATAAATGAACATTAAAAAAAAATTTTTTTAATATTATGCGGTGAGACAGAAGCTACACAGAAAAGAGAACATACTGTATGCCCCATTTACATGAAGTTCTAGAACAGACCAAACTAATCAAAGGCGATAGAAATCAGAACAGAGGTTGCCCCTGGGGGTGGCTGAGATTGACTGAGAAGAGGCATGAAGACATTTTCTGGGGGACTGAAATGTTCCATACTTTGATGGCATGGGTGTTACATGGGATGGCAGGCAGAATATGGCCCCCAAGGACATCCATATCCTAATGCTCCAAACCTGTGAATATGTTATCTTAAGTGGCACAAAGGACTTTGGGAATTAGGAATATGATTGACGTTAAGGGCCTTGAGATGAGGACACTATTTGAGTGGGCTCAATCTAATCATATGAGCCCTTAAAAGTAGAGAATCTTTCCCACCTATAGTCAGAAAGAGAAAATGGCAACAAAAGTAAGGGCACAGAAATGTTAACACTGCTGGCTTTGAATATGGAGGAAGGGGTTAAGATCCAAAGTATGTGGAATGTCTGGAGAAACTAGAAAAGGCAAGGAGGTAGATTCTCCTCTAGAGCCCACAGAAAGAACACAGCTCAATCAACACCTTGATTTTAGTCCAGTGAGTTCTACAGAACTATAAGATAATAAATTTGTGCTGTCTTAAGCTACTAAATTTGTGGTTATTTGTTACAGGATCAATAGAACCTAACACAAGTGGGTATTTGTCAAAACTCACAAAACATATGTTTAAGATTTATATATTTCGCTGCATGTAAATTACACCTTGAGTGGCTTGAATTGTTCCCCCCGCCCCAAAGATATGTTAAAGTCCTAACTAGGTACTTGAGAATGACCTTATTTGGAAATAAGGCCACTGTCATCAGTAAAAATGAGGTCATACTGAAGTAGGATGGGCCCTTAATCTAAAATGACTAGTCTCCTTATAAAAAGAAGGGAAGACAGAGACACAGTGAGAGCACCAAGCGCTGCCAGAGGCAGGAATCAGGACTACGCAGCTGCCAGCCACAGAACACAGGCTTGTGGCCACCCCCAGAAGCTAGGAGGAGGCAAGGAAGGATTCCACCCAGGGTCTCTCAGGGGACTGAGCCCTGTGACACCTTGCTTTTGGATTTCTGGCCTCCGAAACCGTGGGAGAATAAATTTCTGTTGTTCCAAGCCACTTAGTTGATGGTACTTTGTTATGATCACCCTAGGAAACTCATACCTCAAATTTTAACACAAAAGAAATCTGCAGTAGGAAAAAGAAATGTTAACAATGTTACAGATGCAGTTGAAGCCCTGTCAGTAGGTCCTCCCCGGTAAATTTCCTCGGACTCACCACAAGAGTAACCTCAATCCTTAATTTCTTATCATTCCATTGCTTGCTTTTAGACAGTTGCTATGTGTCTCTGAATCGTATGTATTTTTCAAGTTTTTTTAGCTTCATACGAACAGAATCATGTTGCACTTACTTCATAACATTTTTCACTCGATTTCTGCTTACCAGATGAATTTGTGTTATGTGCAGCTCTAATACATTAATTTTCATCACTGTATGCAATTCCATTTTATGAACAAAGAATAATTTCTTTATCCATCATCTTATAATTGGACACTTAGGATATCCACCCCACCACCATTAAAACATTGCTGCTATGAACATTTCCGAACACTTGGCAACATTTCTGAAGGATATGTACTTCAGAGAACCGCCAAGTCTCAGAATACGTGTGCCCTCAACTGGACAAGACAGTGCCAAACTGCTCTCTGAAGTGATTGCCCCGGTTTATATGCACAACAGCAGTGTAAGAGTTCCTATTGTTCCACATCCTGGTACCCTTGGCATTTTCAGGCATTGCAGGCAAAAGAGATTTACCACGAAGTAAATGGAGCTTAACTTTCAGAGCCTTTCATTTTCCGGGGGCCCTTTAAAGCCCCACAGCTCATTTCGTATTTGTAATTTTGTATTCTTTTTCTTAAAATGAACTCCACAAATTATATAAACTTCAGGCTCCACCAAATCTAGTTCCACCCCTCCGAATGAAAGGTGTGAAATGTACCTCACCGTGGTTTTGATTTACTTTTCCAGATTACTGGTGAACATCTTTTCATATATTAACTGGCAGTTCAGGTGCCCCGGAAATTGACAGTTCATATGGAGATTTTGCCTTTTGTCTTGTTGACTCGTAGAAGTTCTTTGTATATTCTGGACATGAATCTTTCTGAAGACTTAACTGGGGCAAATATCTTGTCCAGTCTAACAGCTTGTCTTCACTTTTGTTACAGTGAATTTCATTTTTAATTCAAACAAAGTAGGGTTTATTGATACCAAATTCCTTTACGATGTGCACAGTTTTGTGACTTGTTTAAGAAAATATGTTATCCCAAGATTTCGATGGTATTCTTTTTTTTTTCTGAAAGTTTAAAAATTTTGCTTTTTACATTTAGGTCTTTCATCAATGTAAAAAATTTTTGTGTGTATGGTGTGAAATTGGGGTCTAAACTGTACTTGTTGCACGTGGATAGCCATCCTGGAGCAGTTCACCTCTTCTCTGCTATAATGCAGCCTCCATCGTATATTAAGTTTTAATATATGTTTCTGGCCTTCCATTCTATTCCATTTGTGTCCCATAGCACAACGAGAGCGTGAATTAACAAAGCTTTGTAATACGTCTTTATACCTGACAGAGTGAGTCTTCCCATTTTTTCCTCACCAGAATAGTTTTGACTCTCTTGGCCCTTTTTTTGCTTCCATACAAGTTTCAGGACAAGTTCCCCAAGTTCTATGGGGGGAAAACTTTTACACTGGTATTGCAGTAACATTTAATGTAACAGAGTAATTTGTAATAGGTTAATTTATCTTTGATATTGAGCCTTTGCATTCATGAAGATAGATGGCTGTACATTTTTCTCAAGTTTCCTTTGGTCCCTAGTAATGCTTTGCAATTTTCTCTATAAAAGTCTTATGTGTCTTTGGGTAAAATTTATTCCTACCTGTCCTAATAGCTTTTGTTGCTGTTACCGGTGACACGTTTCTTTCTTTACATTTTCTGTTTAGTTATTGTTAGTATGTAGGAATTCTTTTGATTCATCTTTGTTCAACTTGTATCCTGTCACCCTCACCAAACTATTGTTTGTTCCAAAATAAATCATTTTTAGTCTGATTCATGGTTCTGAGACCCTATCTTTACATGCACTATTTTCTAATTCTTTTAGCAACCAAACCTAAGAACACAGTTTGATCAATGCACAATAGTTCAAAAGCA
Source organism: Panthera tigris (assembly GCF_018350195.1). NCBI lineage: Eukaryota > Metazoa > Chordata > Mammalia > Carnivora > Felidae > Panthera > Panthera tigris. Next base: position 76,306,710 of record NC_056661.1, read on the forward strand.
CTATTATATGCTCTAAATGATCCCATATCTAACTCAATTACACAGTTAGTATCTGGTTGAGCCAAGTTTAAAAATACAGGTTACATTGGGGCGCCTGCGTGGCTCAGTCAGTTGGGCATCCGACTTCAGCTCAGGTCATGATCGCAAGGTTTGTGGGTTCGAGCCCCGTGTTGAGCTCTGTGCTGACAGCTCAGAGCCTGGAGCCTGCCTCAAGTTCTGCGTGTCCCTCTCTCTCTGCCCCACCCCCGCTCACATTCTGTCTCTCTCTCAAAAATAAATAAACATTAAAAAGATTTTAAAAAATACAGGTGACATTAATTTAGAACAAACTCTAGTGACTCGTCCAAATTCTTTTGGAATTGTGTTGTGTGGAATATAATTCATCCATTTAACTGTCATTCCACCAGTTCTGTGATAGGTTTATTCTAGCTACTTATTCACAGTAGTGAATAAGACAGTCCAAGGTCCCTGCTTGTATGGAGCTTTCTTTCTAATGAGGGAGGCAACCATTACAAGAAGTCGAAAAACATTTATCTTAAAATTATGATGCTATGTTAGAAAAGTACAGGAAGCTACGGAAGAATACCACTAGAGTAGCTGCTTTAGATTCCGGGATCAAATGGGCTCTCTCTGAGAAACTGAAGCTAAGTAAAGCCAGAGAGGCAGGAAAGAAGAGCTTTTAAGCAAAGGAAACAATATCTAGAAGGAGGTGGAAAATTCAGGGGACTAAAAGACGCCACTGTGGCTGGAGTGGAGAAAACAATGGAGAGAGCAAGACCAGATGATGTTGGAGAGGTGAGCAGGGGGGGTATCATGCAAGACTTTGGAGGCCTTTCATCTTAAGGATAATTATTAGCTCCTCGAAGAGTCTAGCAGAAAGAGATCACAACTATGGGTGGCAAAGAGACTTGAGAGGACCGAGAGGAAGCAAGGGCAGCGTGGGGCTCTAGCGAGAGAGGGTGGTGGTTCAAGTTAGGGAGACATGTGGAGATGGAAAATGATAGCTCTGTGATACATATTGGAAGTCGATTCATCAGGCCTTGATGATGATAGATTGGCTGGGGGTGGGGAGAGTGCAAGAGAAGAGTGTTTGCAACAGGTTTCTGACGTGAGTTCAGGGGGTGCTCTTTACTGGGAGGGGGAAGATTAGAGATGAAGCGGATTGGGGAGAAAAAAATCAAGTGTCCAGGTTTGGATGTGTCAAGTTTGACATGCCTACGGGGCATCCAAGTGGAGATGATGAGTAGGCAATTAAATATGTGGGTCTGGAGGGCTGGGGTTAGAAATTTGAAAGTCACTAGGACCTCCCTTCTAGACTGACAGGTCAAATGTCAAGGAGGTAACACTTGCAGAGATTTGTTTTTAACTTACATGTGCACCTCTCTGTGTAAATTTCTGCAAACCAATAAAACTCTCTCTCTCTCTCTCTCTCTCTCTCTCATGCGCGCACACACACACACACATGCACACAGTGCAATGAGTGGTATAATCTCACAAGGAACTTGAGGAAACTGTTGTCACCATCCCTTCTGCTGATCGGAGTCTCAAAGGTCAAGACCACATTGGAGTCTTTCCATTGTTGTAAAAGTTAATGAAAGTTAATTATTAAAGCTGACAGAACGGTAATTTCCCCACTGCCTTACATAACCTACATATAGACATCTCCATACATATGGATGCATTCAGAGCCTATAGACCTAAGTGGATGGACACTTCTGAGAACCTGACAACTTATCTCAGAAATTTTCTGCTGTCGCTGAAGTGACTCACTGAGTGTGTCCCAGGTAGGAACCAAACTTACGATCATTTTACTCCAACAGGTCTGCTATTTCTTGAATATGGTATGTCTTCTTGTCAAAACCTATTTAGAAGTTAGGGTTGCATGAACAGGAACGAATGATTCCACTAACAATAGGTTTAAAATGTATGCCCAGAGCTCTAGCGTTGTGAAGTAAATATTTGAGTAGACTTTGATTTAACCAAATAAATCGTTGTCTGCATTGTTAAGCTTTAAATAGCCTTTTCAACAATAGTAGAGGTTTTTGCCTTAATTATTCACATAATTCTTTTCACTCCAGACCCAAATCTGACTTCATAGGTAAATCATCTATTCTGAAGTTTGGGAAAGAAAGCAAGCTTTTAGGAATGGTTTTTCTAGGAGATAGAATCAGCTGTTAGAAGGTGTTGAGAAAGACCTTTTGGTACAGAGGTGAGGGATTTATCTGCTAGACATCCCCAGAAAGTCCAAGAAGGGAAGCAGAGGGAGGAGAAAAGGGAATGAAGCAAGTAGGAGAGAGAGAGAAAAAAAGGGAGAGAGAGAGAGAAGGAAATTGTTACTGGAAAGTAGTAGAACACCATATGCCATGAGTAATGAACTGTGCATGGGTACTTATCCTATGGATTACCAGCCCTAATGAGATAAAATTTCTTTCTTTCTTTAAAATGCCAAGAAAAGGTAACCCAACAGGCTTTAAATATGCAAGTGAGAGACTAAGTATTAAATCATGTGACTAAATAATTCTCTTTTCCCAAGTGAAATTGTCATTCAGAGAAACAATGTAGTGAAAGTTAGCCACAAAAAGATGGTCCCTATTGAGAATTTAGGAGACAACTATTTGATTTCAGAAACAAGTCTTTTACAGCGAGTAAATACATACCTAGCGTCTTCCATCTGGATAAATAAATGAGTATGTACATAAATTAACCAATGTATCAGTATCTACTAAATAGCTCATATTCAACCAAGACACAAAACGGTTCACAGAGTGAGAATGGCCCGTATTTTGTGCATGTGATACTGAGAGTAGAGACATGGGGGGAGGGGCTCTAGGCTCAAGGTCCCCACCTGGAACTCTGTTCTCTGGCCTTGTCTCTCTTCGGAGTTAGGGCAATTGGGTGCCCCACGGCAACATGGCAGCAGAGGGTGTGTTTCTGAGAGAATCACTCACAAGTCCTGGCTTCTTGTCCTGGCTCTGTCACTTACTAGCTGTGACAGGTATCTCCTCAGATCTCAATTTCTCCAGCTGTGAATTGGCAATAACAATGTCTACCTTCTGTGCCTACTTCTTAGGATAAATATTCAAGGGCAAAAAGTAAAAGTGCTTGGAAAAACTAAAGCCTTTATAGAAAGTGCAGGGATCCTCTTCATTCTTCTCTCACCTACTGAGTCTGAAACTCCTTGTTATGGCATATTTTAACATTTCTCTAACAACTTAGTTGTACGGCCAACAAAGAAGTTCTTCTGTTCCAGTTTTTGGGTCACTATCCTTTGAACATGGTTTGCTCATATCCTGTTGCTTTCCCATCATCTCTCCCGAACTTATCTGTTCTTTCAGGTTTAACTCAGGACCCACAGTTCCTTCATGAAACCTTCCTCAATTCCAACCCACATTCATGGCCCTTCTTCTTACAACTTGCTATCCGTGCCAATCATTCTGGGCATTCCGCCTGTAAATGCATATAAACTTTGGAATTTACCACTACCGTCATTTACCATTTCTTTATCTTTTGTCCCCAGTCTGGTTTATGTAAACAAACCTTTTGGGGCAATTACTCTATGTTATAATCTATGCAAAGGGAAAAAATGAGTAAGATTTAGTCCCTGCCGCCGGGAAAATGAGGCTAACTAGGGAGAGAAACTTGTAAACAAATCATGACAGTGTAGTACACTATGGTAGAGCAATACATACAAGGTATGTACAAGAAGGAAATGATTAACTCTTTCTCAGGGATTCCATGAAGGCCTTTCCACATCTTCTTATCTTACACAACTACATTAGGGACAGAGTTCCTGACAAACAATAGGCCGATAAATGCTCGTTGAGGGAAGTGAAGGGACAAATCAATGTTCAGGGACAGCTGACTATTTTTAAGGATGAGTAGGAATTCACCAGGGGTTGGAAGAGAAGAACACACATAAAAGAAACGACATGCATGAAGGCATGGAAGGTATGGTAAATATGGGAGGAGGAGGAGAAGTTGAGAACCCAGTGAGACAGGCCAGAGCCGATACGTAAAGGGCCTTGCACGCCGTGCTATGAAGCTTAGATCGGTGCGTGCTTTCAAATATGTTAACATAAAACCAGTGAGAATGGACAACTGGTCACTCGGGATAAATGCAAAGCAGACATGAAGTCATAGAAAAGTTGGTAGCACTAACGTTTTCAGACAGGTTCCGGTAGACTTTTGTTAAACCCAATTTACAACTTGTCTACCCAGTCAATATAAACTCTGTCGTGAGGCCATTAACAATGCAATTAAAGCTAAGAAGTGTGTTGACGACAGCCCTACTTGCAATCCTGACAACAGCCTTACAGGGAAGGTAATGGCGTCCTCTTCCACCACTAGGTAAACAGAAGCTTGGAGGGCTTGCCCCTAGCAACAGGGTTAAGCAGCGGCGAAGCCAGGTGTATTTAGCTGCCAGATCTCACTGTCTCCTACTGCACCTCCTAATTGCCTTGGGTTTGACTTCATTTTCAGCAGGATGGCCAATAATAATAATTGTGACTAAAAATGATTGTTAATAATGTTTAGTGCCTGAACTAATATGAAGCTAAAGTTAGGTTCCTAGAAGATGTTAAAAGGCCACTGTAGGGGTGGCTGGCTGGCTTAGTCGGGAAAGCATGGGACTCTTGACCTTGGGGTCACGAGTTTGAGCCCCATGTTGGGTGTAGAGATTACTTAAACAAATAAACTTTAAAAAATAAAAATATAAAAACCGAAAGACCATTATAAATTAAGTAAGTCACAGAAACAAATTTCTCGAGTCAGCAATGCAAGACTCACTATGAGTGAGCAAGAGGTGTATGAATTATCCATATTATTTTGGCAAAAAACAAAAATTCCAAAATCTTTTCTTTTGGGCATCTTGCCTTGCTTGGGACTCTCTGGGGAAACTGCTCCACATCCTTGGTACCCTCACCGTGATCCATCACCCCTAATTGCTTTCTATGTCACTTTATCTCCTCTCTGCAGGGAAAAACTCTGGCCTCAAAAACAATCTGGAAGTGTCTGTGAGATGCTGATAGCTTTCGAAAGATCATCACTAAGACATAGGGGAAAACAGGAGTGTTTTTCACGTTCTAAGTGATAATGGACCCATCTGTTTCTCCTAATGAAATAGTTCTAGATTCAGATTTATAATATAGCTTAATTAATTACCCTGCCGTGTTTCAAAAGTGACTGAAACACACAGGAGTCACAGCATTTAACCAGAAATTATTGCCTGCCTCAGCCCATGACCCCTTCTGACCTCTCCTCTCAGCACGGATCCGCCCTCCCACCCACCACCCCCAGCCCAGTTACTCCTAATCACCATCTGGCCTTCTCCAGTTCCAGTGCCACCCTCTCCCTGCTTCCATCTGGTTTGACACCAGCCAGAATGGGGGGCTTTAGGTACCCTTGATTTCTGGTTCGTCTTCAGCTGTAGATTGCGGCTCCTCCTAAGTTGCTCACTGAATCAATTATTCTGCCTGTTCTTCTATATCTCCCTCCTCCCATAAGTATAGCTCTCAAGACACCACTGTATTTCCCATTGTCCAAGGGGCAATTCATGAAACAGGGCTGCTTCCCCTGGTTTTTCCTGACTGGCGCAGGGGTACCCAGAGATCCTACTGAAGGATGGGATCATTGAGCATCCACCCTGGGCAATAGTGGTACGGGTATCTACCATGACTGGGGGGGGGGGGGCTGGCAAATACTCTGCATACCTGCCTGCCTCCTGCTTTCAAATCACCACCAATTAGGGGCCCTTGGGTGGCTCAGTCGGTTGAGCGTCCGACTTCGGCTCAGGTCATGATCTCACGGTCCGTGAGTTCGAGCCCCACGTCGGGCTCTGTGCTGACCGCTCAGAGCCTGGAGCCTGTTTCGGATTCTGTGTCTCCCTGTCTCTCTGCCCCTCCCCTGTTCATGCTCTGTCTCTCTCTGTCTCAAAAATAAATAAACATTAAAAGAATTAAAAAAACAAATCACCACCAATTAAAGAGAAATACTAGCACTGTTTTAGGAGCATCTGGGTTCAAATGAGCTGTTTCCTAGCCGAAAGGGCAGCGCTCGGAGAGACTAGAACACTTGGATAGATAAATGCTGAGGAGTGGAAAAGTCAAGGCCATTAGACACCTCTCAGCGGAGGGGGCAGGCAGCGCGGAGGTGCTCGGTAACTGGAAGGCAGGCGGTGACACTCAGTGCCTGGCTGCAGGGTGGAGATGGGCGGAACTGGGTGCAGGGTGGGGTTGGGGGGGTAATGCACATGATCATCCTTAATCACTAGAAATATCAAAAAGTTATTCATAAACCAGAATAGTTCAATTTAAAAAACTGAACCTCAGAAATCAAATCCAGGATTAAATTCCTGCTCAGAAAAAAAAAAAAAAAAAAAAAAAAAAAAAAAGCCGAGAAAGACGAGTGTGTATGACTGAGCCTCAGAACCAAGTAGGTCTATACATATGCATATATGTGAGTCTACGTATATGACATATATGTCACAAAGGCCAAAAAATTTAAAATAACACATCATCGGAAAGGAAATAAAAGTGGAAATGTGTACAAACAAGGCTTTGAGTTCTAAAATTATTAGGAGGAAAGATACCTAAGAAAAAATTTCAATCCCCTAAAAGCCACTGACACCCTAGGAAACCCAGAGAGAAATGTGAGGGATGACGATAAATCAGAACATGAAAAGGCATATATTAATATGGGTGTAATCCTGGAGACGAGACCGGAATTGTAATTCTAGGAACCAAGAAAAATTTTTTTCCAAGAATTTCCGAGGCAAGGTAATTTGTTCAGGTAAAAAAACAAACAAAAAAAAAAGTTAAGAAAATTGTTTTCAAATTCCTAACTAATGTAGGTCATACTAAAGAATCCCAGAAACGATGAAATGGAGAATGACAGTAATTTATGACTATCTGGACCTTCTCCGGGCAGAATTGCCATCACGGTGGTTGATTCAGTGGCTCACATTGTGTGCTACGTGTGGACCAGGAGGCAGCAGCTTTGGAAGCAAGGATGGCAGCAAAAGAACAAACCACAAGACTGGAATGTGAAAGAGACCTCAAGGTCTCTTTCTCTAAATTCTGGAAAGATTTCTTTAGCTGCCCTGATGCCTACCCTTGAGCGCTTCCCCTTGTAGTAGGTGCTTGGGGTGAGGAGGAACTTTCCAATGTGGGGCAGGATGGCGGGGTCCAGGCCCTTGATCCAGCTGGAGGTATGACGGAACCCACTCAAGAACCAGCCATGGTCATCCTCCGGGAAGGAAGCAAAGAGAAACGAAGTTATTTCCACCATCGATGTAACTGGAAAAAAAAAAATCAAACCGTGTCTTAGCAGAGAAAAAACATACAGAAGCAAAAGGAAGAAAAAGAAGTACTTTCTTAAGAAAGAGTTGATGACTTTTTCTGGACAACTTGGTGAAAATAGGAGTAAAGTGACAAAATAGTGGAATCTCTCTTTTCTGTCCACGGCAGCATCTGACATATGAAATAAGGGCACAGTGCTGGCGTCTTCTCCATCCTAAGGGTGGTTAGGTGGGATACCTCACAGGATGAAAGCTGTCCTTGAAAGACACTCCAGACAGCGTTTGCAAGAGATCTAAGGTGTCAAGAGTCATTGATGGGGATTAGCTGTGAAGTGTTAACGCCCCAGCTGTATTGTCGGTAATTGGCACAGAAGGACAAAAATCCGTGCCATGCATAGCAATAAGTGAGCCAATTCCACTTCTTGAACATTCTTCTGACAATGAGGAGTAGTGTGTAATTGGTGAGATTTGACACTTGGGGCCTGGGGTGGAGGGATGGGGTGGAGGGGGGGCGGATAGAGAAGAGGCCAGGAAAACAAGCAGCTCGTTTGGAGGGGAGAAGTCTCAGAAAGAAGAACAGAGGAGGTCTAACAGTCACAACAAAGCTCAAAAATACCCCAAATTCTGGAGGTCAAGCCAGAAGATGAGGCAGAAGCACTCCACAGTGGTCAGAGAAGATCAATAGAGAGGACTTTAGAGGACACTAGGGAATAGGATGGGGGAGAGAAATGGGTGGTCAAAGACAAGACAGGTGGAACGGAAATTGCGGCCCCGTCTGATTCCCGGTTGTAACTTGAGCTCCGCAAACATGCTGGAAATCCCTTGAGCAGTGAGAGAGCTCCATGCCACAAGGTACGATCTAGTTTGAAATGATTCAATTAATAACTGTGATTGAGGTCAGGGAACAAAATTCTGGGGATTGTGGGTAGTGACACAGAAACAAGGTTACAGGGGGAAATGCTAATGGTAGTTGCAAAGGTCCTCACTCATCTCCACGTTGGACAATAGAGAAGCTGCACATGCTGTAGAAGACACAGCAAAGAAATCTGAAAACGGAAGCTGTGTTTTTGACCCTCCGCTAGCTCTCTTACCCGAGGAAGAGTACTTGGATTTTTGTGGTGAGAAGCATGCTATTATTTTCTCATTAGTAGGAAGAGGACAATAAGAACAAGAAGCGCCTTAAAGGAGTGTGAGGGCCAAATAGGTCAGGTGCATTAAAAAGATTTTGCAAAATTGATTGAGATAAGAACAACAACAACAGTGAAAAATACAAACATCTTAGGCAGAAAATGCAAATAGCTAGGATATGAACTATCACTTAGCGAAAGTCTGTAGTGTGCCAGGCGCCATGCCAGATGCTCCAGATGTTGTAAAAACATTCTCATATAATCTTCAAAGTTACCTTGAAACTTGAGTATTATTTTTAAAAAACTTCTAACGTACTTATTTTTGAGAGAGAGAGACAAGGTGGAAGCTGGGGAGGGGCAGAGAGAGAGAGGGAGACACAAAATCCAAAGCAGGCTCCTGGCTGTCCTCACAGAGCCCAATGCAGGTCTCAAACCCACGAACCGTGAGATCATGACCTGAGCTGAAGTCAGACGCTTAACTGACTGAGCCACCCAGGTGCCCTGAACCTTGAGTATTATAAGCTCAATGATATAGATGAGGCTCAGAGAGGTTGACAAAGTTGGCCAAAATCTCTTAAAAAGATCTCACTGGTCAATGAAGTAAGCAAGTAATACTTGCTTTGTGCAATAGTTTCCTCAGCTACTTGTCGGAAAAACTCTCCTAGAAACAATAGAAAAATAAATGGGCAATATCCTTGAATTTCCCAAAGTTCAAGCATTTCATAGGTATTACAAAAATTCAGATGTATAAAATGGAATAGCCTTGACAGGAAGGTAAGGGGCAATGAATAGACTTTAAATCTCAGCTGTCCCAGGACTCTAATGCCACAACCTTGGAAACGTTCCTAAGGAAAAAAAATTAAATTCCTTTTCTTGATAAGATCACACCTAACAAATAATAAAAAAAAAACAACAAAAATGCACTCACTGATTAGTAAACTGAGTCCATTTTTATTGCTTTTTGGTGATCTTTTAAAAATAAATAATAAAAGCCCTTGTTTACTTACCCAAAGGAGCTGCGTCCAGCTCACTGGAGTAAAAAGTGATATCACTGTCGCAAAACACAATCTAGGTCCCTTAATCCTGTCTCTTTTGATCTCAAAAGGTGGTAACATTCAGTTCGGAGATCACTCATCTGTAAATTGCATCACATTATCTCCGAGTTATTTAAGAAGCAAGCCCTGTTTGGTTTCAGGCATTTGAACCTGCTGAAGGCAAGAACAGTTTGCCACACAGTTCCAAAGGTCTCCCACTTACCACGGTCGTCAGAGCAAGCAAAATGATCGAACCCATTGGGAATCAGTACATTGTAGCCAGGCCAGTGTATTCTGCGAATGCTTTTGGGGAAGAACATAAGAAGAAGCAGAGGCATCACAAGACCTTTCTGGATCATCTCAAAGTGTGTTGTAGGTAAGATACTTTTTAAGGTACTGGTATGAGGAATAAGTGAGACACCTTCTCCTTAACTTCTCCAGCTCTCCTTTCTGGCTTTAGCCCATAGCCTCCAGAGTCTTTTTATCTTTGGTGTCCAAACCTCCTACTCCCTGTCAGAGCTGGAAAGGGAATCTCTAAAATGAACATCGTCTCAGCTCTCAACCCCAACTTCCCTATCAGAGGACAAATAAATGAGGGCGGAGGAAAATTCTCCACTGAAACGTTGTAAAATCCAAGCTGAGGATGACACATAAGCTCTATTATGGCCAAAGAGAATCAGCATGTTTTGAAAGAAAGAGAGAAAGAAAGAGAGAGAGAGAGAGAGGGAGGGAGAAGAAAGAAAGAAAGAAAGAAAGAAAGAAAGAAAGAAAGAGGGAGAAAAGGAAAGAAGGAAAGAAAGGAAAAAAATCCTTTGGTAGTGACCAGGAGGCAGTCCATATGGATAAGCAGGCGAATGTTAGTGGGAAAGGTAGTGAACGTGGTCGTTCATTCTTGAATATGGTATCACCTTTATCAATTTTCTTCTACAATTAAGTCCCAACGTTAAAATTTGATAATAATTAACTGAGTATGGTTTTCAATGTTTTCAGCTGTTCCACACAAAAGGCCAAGAGAATCGCCCTGTCTTTGTTCCCCATAGCATCTTGGTTACCAGCCTACCGGATAAAGGAATGGCTACTCAGTGACATTGTTTCCGGAATCAGCACAGGGCTGGTAGCTGTACTGCAAGGTAACTTTTTTAAATTGAGATGTGGAGCGCCTGGGTGCCTCAGTTGGTTAAGTGTCTGACTTCGGCTCAGGTCATGATCTCACGGTTTGTGAGTTCGAGCCCTGCATCAGGCTCTGTGCTGACAGCCCAGAGCCCGGAGCCTGCTTTGGATTCTATGTCTCCCTCTCTCTCTGTCCCTCCCCTGCTCGTGCTCTGTCTCTCAAAAATAAATAAAATGTAAAAAATAAAAATAAAAAAAGATTTAAAAAAAATTGAGATGTAATTGGGGTGCCTGGGTGGCTCAGTCGCTTAAGTGTCCAACTTGGCTCAGGTCATGACCTCACGGTTCGTGAGTTCAAGCCCCACATTGGGCTGTGTTGCTGACAGCTCAGAGCCTGGAGCCTGCTTCGGATTCTGTGTCTCCCTCTCTCTCTGCCCCACCCCTGCTCACACTCTGTTTCTCTCTCTCTCTCTCTCTCCCTCGTTCCCTCTCTCTCTCTCTCTCAACGGTGAATAAAAACATTTACAAAAAATAAAGTAACATTGACACGTAGTTCATATATCATAAAAGTCATCCTTTTAATGTATAAAATTCAGTGTTCTTTGTGTATATTCACAAGGTTGTGCAACCATCATCATTATGCAATTTCAGAACGTTTTTATCACCAGCACCATCCCCAAACCTTCTTGTCCATTAGTAGTCACTTTCCATCCATCCATCCATCCATCCATCTCCCTGGTAACAACTTTCTGTCTCTATTGATTTGCCTATTCTGGGCATTTCATATAAACATAATCACAGAATTTTTTGTATCTGGCCTCTTCCACTTAACACAATGTTTTCAAGGTTCATCCAGGTGGTAGCATGTGAGGGTAATTCCCCTCTTTCCATGATGACTGTCATCCTATGGTATGGGTATACCATATTTGTTTATCCATTCATCAGTTGATGGACATTTGGGTTGTCTTCATTTTTTGGCTATTATGAATAATGTTGTTATGAACAGTTGTGTGCCAGTTTTTGTGTGAACCTATGTGTCAATTCTTTTCGGTATATCCCTAGGAGAGTAATTGCTGCCACATGGTAACCCACTAGCCACATACAAGGGTTCAAATTTCTCCACAGCCTTGTGGACACTAGCTAGTATCTGCCTTTCTTGTTTTAGCTATCCGAGTGAGTCTGAAATGGTATCTCATTTACTTTTGATTTTGATTTCCCTGACGGTTAATGATGTCGAACATCTTTACACGGGCTTACTGGCAATTTGTATATCCGTGGAGAAATGAATCTTCTGCACATTTTAAAATTAGGTTATTTTTTGTATTGTTGAGTTGCAAGAGCTATTTATATATTCTGGATATTAGACTCTTATCCAAGATATGGTTTGCAAATAATTTCTCCCATTCTGTGGATTGTCATTTCACTTTCTTGATGGCATCCTTTGAAGCACACATTTAATTTTGACAGAGCTCAATTTTATCTGTTTTCAATTTGTTGCTCACGCTGTAGGTGTCATTTATAAGAAAACCATTGCCTCATCCAAGGTTAGGAAGACTTACGCCTATATTTTCTTCTAAGAGTATTATAGTTTGAGCTCCTACATTTACATCGTCAATCACTTTGAGCTAATCAAGTAACTTATTTTTAAGGTTCAGTCTGAAACACTTGAAGGACTTAATGAAGACTTCTATGATTCCCCTTGCATGAAGTAAAGACCCTGATGCTTGTGTATTTACAGGTTTAGCATTTGCTCTGCTGGTCACCATCCCCCCAAGCTACGGACTGTATGCAGCCTTTTTCCCAGTTATAATCTACTTTTTCTTGGGCACTTCTAAACACATATCTGTGGGTAAGTGAATTCTTCGGCTAATTAATGCTCACACTGCTTTTTCTTTGTTGACTCCATTAGCCACGCACGGGATTAATTTCCAATTGTGCATAACCCAGGACGGCAGTCACGGTTTCTTGTAAGAATTGGGACTGGGGGCTGGGGAAGGAGGCCAGAGCTACAGGGAGCGCTCTTTTTATCCGCTACATTATGGTTGAAAGATAATTGTGCCTTAGGGAGGCGTGTATTGACTACAATGCATCCTCTGCTAATTAGGTCCGTTTCCAGTTCTGAGTATGATGGTGGGAGCAGTAGTTGTGAGATTAACCCCGTCGGAGAGTACAGCTGCTCTGGAACTCTCTAATAGCTCGATGAGTAATGATTCATCAGCAGATGAGTATAAGGTGATGGTGGCTGCCACGGTTACAATCCTTTCTGGAATCATTCAGGTGAGCACGTTCTCGTGTGATCTGCCCTCCCCATTCTGCTTGCCCTGCCTGGTGCACATCTTTCCGTTCTTTCTCCTTCCTGCCACCCCTCCACTCTTCCCTTTGGACTGTATCCCTCTTTCGAGAAATAAGAAGGGTCCCTCCCCCCAACCAGAAGCAGAAGAGAAGATCCACCTTGCAAAGATGAGTGAATGTGGGTCTAGAGAGAAAGAAAGGTGGGAACAGGGAGGCACCAGTGGCGAGGAGAGAAATGCTTAATGCAGTAAAATACCTGAAATTAATATAGTCACTAAATATAACTATTTGCAAGTAATAGTGACACTGGCATCTTTGGAACTTTTCTCGTTCTAATTCCTCAGGGACTGTAATCTAGCTGGAAAGGTTTGGGGTTTAGCACTTTGAACTGTCCACATCAGACTTTCGGGAAAGCTGTAGAGGATTATGGAGGGGCTAAAGCCTCATTCATGCCCCTGACACCATTGCTAGGGAATAGTGAAAATGTCATGGATTCCTCAAGATGTTGCCTATGTTTGTGATTAGTGATATTATTGGCTAAGGCCATTCTTTCAAGAAAAAAAAAAAGTCAATTTAAACAAGGACATCAGCCGTGTGTCCAACTGACAGACAACACGGCCGGTTCTTTTAAATACGTTTCTGCATCTAGTGCCTTTGCATGCCCACAGATCCGGCTGCATTCCAAGATGCGAATGGAAAGGCCATCCAGATATCCAAAGGAAGGAGAATCTGTCCATTCCTGTTACTGCAAAATACTGATGCTTTGGGGGAATTAACAACTGTGCCCCTGGTTAAAACCGAGCACTTCTGAGGTTTAATACACAGTTGTGTCCTTCCTATGAAAGTAACTTGTTGGAAGGAACATGAATGGATGCTCACCCATGAATGCCATAGCAGCTAGAAAGTCACTTAAAATTCCATGGGAAAATTTATGAGGGCTGATTCTAGATAAGCTCTTGCTATGGAAGGTATGTTGGGTGAGTCTTCTAAAGGTACGGCATCTTAAAAGGTGGAGCGGGGAGGAATAAGCCTGCTACTTCTTGGGGTATACTAGACTCACACGCTATGTGAACACTATGTCATGATCTACCTTGCGGGTAGGATACGGGAAGGAAGGGGAGGGAGGCACCCTGAACCCAAGGTGTTCCAGGAGACAAGGACACCTGCTTCAAGACACAGGCATACAGGCTGAACCTTTACATTTTGAATCATTTCAGCGGCTGGTGCCTTAGTTTGTTGAGCTGTGTCGGTAATCTACACTAACAAAGGCCTTTGCCCTTCTCTTCCCAGTTGCTCATGGGAGTTCTACAGATTGGGTTCGTGGTGATCTATCTATCGGAGTCCCTAATCAGTGGCTTCACCACAGCTGCTGCTGTGCACGTTTTGGTTTCCCAGCTCAAGTTTATGCTTCAGCTGAATGTTCCTGCACACACTGATCCATTTTCAATTTTCAAAGTGAGTAGCCCTTTGGCCTAAAAAGTATCGAAGTCTGTGAAATTTACTATCATGTGTCTGGGAGAACTTTCCGGTAATGCCTTCGTCGTGGGGCTTGCCTACAACTTCCAAGAAGTCAATGGGTGGTGATACTTAGTCACATTAAGAAAAAATTAGTGGCAAAGGGGAGAACACTGAATATCAACCACGTCTACCATCTGGTCAACGTGAACAAAGGAAATTAAGTACGAGTGCTCTGAGATTTGACTCTTGAGTATTATTTAAAAGAAAAACTTGAAGTGCCTTATTAAAGGCTTTCCTATTTTGTCCCAAGATTTAAAACTTTCCTCAAAATTTTATTTTGAAAGAAATGTGCTAATTGAACGTTAACGTTTCGCTGTTTCTCAAAGGCAGGTCTTGTTCTTTTAAAATTGAGGTTCTGACTCTTCGATGCATCCCTGTTTATAAAGCAAAAGGACATTAACTAATGTGTAAATAGGGCAGTCGCTCTTTCTTCTACCTGAGGATGTACTGTCGAATGACTGTGTCCTTAGTGCTTCTGATTATTTAAAGCCCAATTTATTTTATTTTATTTTTTTTTTGAGAGAGAGAGAGAGAGCAGAGGAGGGGCAGAGAAATAGGGAGAGAGAGAGAATCTTAAGCAGGCTCCCAGATCAAGGTGGAATCCCACATAGGGCTCTATCTCACGACCATAGATCATGACCTGAGCGGAAATCAAGAGTTGGACACTTAACTGACTGTGCCACTCAGGCGCCTCTTAGCCCTTCTGATTTTATTTAAGTTCTCTCTTTTTGTCTTGCTGAGTCTAGCTAAATGCTTGCCTGTTTTATTTATCTTTTCCAAAAAATCAGCTTTTGGTTACATCGATCTTTTCTATTGTCCTTTTAGTTCTATTTCATTTATTTCCACTCTGATCTTTGTTATGCCCTTGCTTTGATTAACTTTGGGCTTATTAGTTGGGCTTATTAGTTATTGGGAGTTGAGACAGAATTTGCTCCATATTGGAACCAACACTCTCTCACTCCCATCGAGAGCTATTCTAGAAGTGGAATGTTCGAGAAACAATTTGAGATCTATTTTGGGCCTGCTTGAGCTATATGGATCCCATGGATGTGGAATCCAAATGGCCTCAAAAATTAAGATTATGCAAGGGCTCTTGGGTGGCTCAGTCAGTTAAGTGGCTCTTCATTTTGGCTCAGATCATGACCTCACGGTTCATGAGTTCAAGCCCCAAGGCAGGCTGACAATGAGAAGCCTGCTTGGAATCCTCTGTCTCTCCCTCTCTCTCTCTGTCCCTCCCCTGCTCATGTGCACACACACAAACTCTCTCTCTCCCTCTCAAAATAAATAAATAAAACTAAAAAAAAAAAAAATTAAGATTATGCACAGTGCACAATTAGCTAGGAAACGAATTCCCAAAAGTGACACAGACAGTAAACCAAGAAATGTGAAGGGCTTTGACCTTTAAAAAAAAAAAAAAAAAAAAAAAAAAAAAAAAAAAAAGGCCAGGAATTAAGGAGACACATGCTAAGAAAACTTTTGGGGACCAGAGGTTATTCCCTGGATAGAGCAATGATGATGATTGTGGAATAATGGCCAACGAGACCGAAAAGCAGAGAGACCAGTTGTGAAAATGTGAAAAATTTGGACACCGGCCAAAGAGCTTCCCAGCAAAAATGCCAAAAGCATCCCTAAGCCAGTGTGGTGCCAATACTATGCTAACCTACCTTTCTCCTACCTCCATGCTAGTAGCTACAATTACTGATTCATGGTTACCATGAGCAGAACAGAGGATTGCTATGCCATCTATGTCTGCCTTTTTGCCTCAATGTTTCTTGTAAAGCTGTTTGGAAATAATCAAATGTTGCATCCACACTGTACATTAATATAACATTTGGCCGGAGGGAAGCAAAACCAATGAACAAACAAACAAAAAGCAGGATCAGACCTATAAAGACAGAAAAGAAATTGATGGTTGCCAGAGGGGTGGGGCTGGGGGTTTGGGCAGCGTTGGTAAAGGGGAGAGGGAGATACAGTCGAGTTATAAAATGAATGTGTCACGGAAATAAAGGCACAGCATAGGGAATGCAGTCAGTGATCTTGTAATAGAGTTGCATGGTGACAGATGGGAGCTATGCCTGTGACGTGCACAACATAACGTCTGGAGAGGCCGAATCACTGTATTGTACACCTGAAACTAACATCGTGTGTCCACTGCACTCAAATTTTTAAAAAGTTCGCAAAAAAGTAAGAATAAAAAAGGTTTTTAATAAGAAAGAAAAAGTATAGCACTTGGCTGTCTTTCGCTTTTATGATTTTAGGTACTGAATTCCATATTCACACAAATAGAGAAGACTAATATTGCAGACCTTGTGACATCCTTGATTATTCTGCTGATTGTATTTGTGGTTAAAGAAATAAATCAGCGCTACAAAGCCAAACTTCCGGTGCCCATCCCAATTGAACTCATCATGGTAACTGATCATCTTCAGACTTTCTTCCAGAATTCATTAGTCTCCTGTTGTTCTGTTGAAAGCCCTTTGGCATTTGCAGATCAGGAGGTGTTAGTGGGACAGATGCCATCTCTGCATTTTCTGGGTGTAATCTTTAGTACGGCGTTCTCTTCATGCAGAATTAAATGACTTCCTTTTATGATTTTGGGTTCGTTCTCTCCATGTAAGACGTGGCCGGCTCAGAGAGCAAGGTCTCAGAGAGGGTGACAGACCCACAGGAATCAGAGCTGTGGTTCTTAACACTGGTGACACGTTAGAATTGCTTCAGGACTTTTGTAAAAAGTAGCAAAGCCTGGGCTTGAGATTCTTATCTAAGCAGACTGTTAGTCATTATCTCATATTTCTAACTTGGGCAATTTGCAACTTTGCAGACTGTGATCGCAACAGGTGTGTCCTATGGCTTTGACTTCAAAAACAGGTTTGAGGTGGCTGTGGTTGGGGAGATGAAAAGAGGGTAAGTGTGTCTTTTATGATCAGTCTCCAAGCACTGATTAGAGAGTGGGCAGTAGCTATGGAGGGCCGCAAGCTGCAATGCACTAATCCAGCTCAGAACCCTCCCTACCTCTTGGGAGGATGAGGAAGGCACGATACTCTCCTTCTAGGAAGGAGCCGCAGAGGCTCTGCAGTTCTTAATGTCAGAAAGTCTGTCCTCGTGGAAGAATGCACACGCCAGATGAGCAGGGATTCATACGCAGGTAAAAGTAGAGCAAAGTAAAAAAATAGGAAAATCAAACCTGCTTTTCCTCCCAAAAAAGGAACCAAATGAAGCCAGATTTCCTTGTCCATAAATTACTATAAACAATATGTAGTGTTTTGTTTGAGGTTACTGGGGCCAAGTTCCAACAGTTCAAAAGAGACACAGAAGGAATACCTGTGGCACACTGCTTGAGCAATCCAGATAGGGCACACTCTGTCCTTCCTCGTGATCAAATTCAAAACAAGGCCAGAGCAACAGTTAACACTGCAGATCAGGACGGGAGGTCCAGTTCATGCCAGGACATTGAAAATGTATTGATTGCATTGCATTTATCGGATTGAGAAGAGGGATCCAGTTTTGGGCTTTCTTCTCTCTGCCCTCTGACCATAGCCTCAATGTCTTTCGATTTGCTTCCCAAGGACAAATTGTGTTCCTGTTAAAAAAAAAAAAAAAAAAAAAAAAAAAAAAAAAAAAAAAAAGACTTCCCTCCCTCCCCATGCCTAAAGAGTTTTTGAGAATTCCAGGAATCAGCATTCATATGCTTTGTGAACTTTAAAATAACCATTTTTTTTAAAAAAAAAAGCAAGTATGTGTATTTTAAAGCAAAAATATTTTTATCACCGGAGAGTCATCTGTTACACTTAATGAATTTCAAACACCACTTTTAATTTAAAAGATTTTTAAGCAGGAATTAGTCTGAAACTGAAAGACCATTTCTAGGGTTTCTCTTCACTCTGCAACTTGCAAGTGGTTATACTTTATTTAAAAGTTTTAGAAGACATGAATTACATAGACAGATGACAGCTATCTAGCTAGATGACAGATAGATAGATGACAGATAATAGATGATAGGTAGGTAGGTAGATAGATGATAGATTAAAATTAAAATAGAATAGAATAAAATTAAAATAAAATTAAAATAGAAAAATTAAAGAGGATCTTTTCATAGGATTTGGGAAATAAAAGATAAACTTAAGAACACTTATTTACAGTCTTAGAGGCTTTTCTTAGTGAATAAACCTTGAATGTCGGTGGACCTCTCTCCATAGTGTTTGTGGGGTGGGGGAAGGAATAACTCGCATTTAGGGAGACAGTGTAGCCTGGTAGGCAAGCTCGGCTGTTCTCGAGGCAGAGTGCCTCGGATTTACTTGAGTTATTTTTTGATCTTGGGCAAATGACTAAACTCTATGCCTCAGTGTCCTTGGCTGAAAACACAGGGCTAAAAATAGTAGCTCTCACATTGGCTTCTTGTAAGGATTAAGTGTGTTAATACATGTGACATGCCTAAGTGCCTGGCCTAGAGTAAGCGCTCACCCTGCATGACTACTAACTGTTGCTAATTTAGCACTTAAATTAGGTGCTGGGCTCTTTACACTCCATTTTTTTCTGGGTGATAATTGAGTGGGCATTTAATTTTTTTAATTTTTTTTTTAAGAGAAAGAGCTCATGCGTGAGCAGAGGAGGGGGCAGAAGAAGCGATAGAGAGAGAGAGAATCTTAAGCAGACTCCATGCTCAGTGCAGAGTCCAACTCAGGGCTTGACCCCATAACCCTGGGATCAAGGGTCAAAAGCTCAACTGACTAAGCCATCCAGGACCCCGAGTGGGCATTTTAAATTTCTGATAACTGCAAAAAGAATACACCTGGAATACAATGATTATTAATTATTGCTCAGCTGCTGTTAATAAGTATGACACCCCAGAAATGATTTTGTGAAGTCACACCCACTGACTGAAAGAAAGTGATTATCGAAGCAGTAAAGGAGACACAGAGGACATACTCTGATTCCAGAGGGATCTTATAATAATAGCTAACAGGCACTTCGTACCTTACAGTGTGTAAATAGTATTCATGTTCTATTAGTATTCTAATAGTTCTAACAGTATTCATTATTTTACCTGACACCCCCCCCAAAATTATGAAGTAAATAAAACAAGCATTATTATCTTCCCTTTACAAACGAGGAAACTGGCTCAGGCAAGGGTACGTAGCAGAGCCAGGAACTGAATCCAAGTTTTCAGACTGTAAATCTCCACCACACCACTCTGTCTAAGGTATTCAGAGGCCAGGACACAAGAATAATAGCAGGCCTCTGGTTATTTTGGTATAAAACACAAATCTTCATTGTATCATGGATTTGGGGTTTGTTTTGTAGAAAACAATATTCCAAGCTAACTTTCTGATTCATGGTAGCTGCAGAATTTGTGGTCATGGTACTTCTTCAAGATTAAAGCTGGGGCACCTGGGTGGTTCAGTCGGTTGAGCATCCAACTTCGGCTCATCTCATGGCCATGATCTCACAGCTCGTGAGTTCGAGCCCCGCGTCGGTCTCTGTCAGTCGGTTGAGCGTCCGACTTCAGCTCAGGTCACGATCTTGTGGTCCGTGAGTTAGAGCCCCGCATCGGGCTCTGGGCTGATGGCCCAGAGCCTGGAGCCTGCTTCCGATTCTATGTCTCCCTCTCTCTCTGCCCCTCCCCCGTTCATGCTCTGTCTGTCTCAAAAATAAATGTTAAAAAAAAAAATTTTTTTTTTAATTTCTTTAAAGATTAAGGTTGAAAGTATATTAGCACAGATACTCACAAAATATGAACAGCAAGTAGGAAATTGTCCAATGGATCCAATAAACCTACTTTCATTAAGATTTAGGTCAGAAACAGATATTGACAGGAGTTGAGCATGTCAGTAAATTGGTGTTGACTTGGAGATACTTGTACCTTTTATAATACAATTAGTAAGTATCACTGAACTGTTCTAAATTCATGAGGTACAAACACAGACGGCTCTTCTCTGAGTTGAACGTTTCCCTGGCCACTACGTCACTATAAATGCCCTTCTCCATCGGGGCTATCGCTGGCTCTAGCAGTTCTGTGGAACCTAGGGCAGAGTCCGAGGCCCATGTGTTTGCGCACAGCTTTTCATGAAAGGTATTGCTATCAATGGAGGGGAGATTTTCTCGCTTCCCTTGTCTTGAACTGTGTTCGTTCAAAGACCTTCATCCATGGATGACTGTTGGAGGGATTATGGGTGATGCTTTTCAATCCAGGTTAACAATACCAGTGGGATCTAAGACATGTTGCATGAAGCTTAGAGGGATACAAAGTGTACCTTATGGCGTGGCTATACTAGCAAAATATCAGATGCACCGTTATCATGGAACTGGATTGACATTCTTGTATCAAAATCGGGCAGCATTGCTTTTCAACAGTAAGATAACAGATTCCAAAGTTTGCGGTGCTGCTAAATTCTTGCTGGCCATACTCCACAGTGAGACAAAACTCAGCCTGGACTGCATTCATTCACTGATTCGCCAGACGATTATTGACGTACGCCATGATGTACGCCATGAAGAATGCTCAGTCCTGGTGATAGAATAATGAAGTTGTCATAGTCCCTGCTTTGTGTCGGGGTAGGGAGTTGGGGGTGGGGGGTGGGAGGGAGGGATAAGGAAGGGAAGCATCCAGAGCTGGAGAAGCCTGGAGAATGTCAACTAACCCTGACCTTGGTGGTGAGGGAGGACTTTCTGGAAGGAGGGAGGGAGGGGGATGAGGGGAATGGTACGGGCAGAAGGAACAGCAAATTCGAAGCTTCCAAGTTAAGAGTACAGGTGATGCCTTTGAGAAACAAACAAAAAAGCTTGGTATTGCTGGAGCATAAATTCTGGGAAATGATAGTGATTGAGCAGGAGTTGGGGGGGGAAAGGGAGGGATGGGGACCTTGCTAAAGAACTCGGGCTTTTCCTGAGGGCAAATGGATGCCACTGAAGGCTTATTAGTAGGTTGGTGACATTCAAACTCGGCTCAATTTCCTTTTCAGATTTCAGTCCCCCAGCGCACCCGACATGCAGATTTTCCAGGAGACCATCGGGGATAGCTTCGGCATCGCGATCGTTGGCTTTGTGGTGGCCTTCTCAGTGGCCAGCGTCTATTCCCTCAAGTACGATTACCCGATTGATGGCAATCAGGTAAGTTTACAACCTATGCTGGGGGTCCTTTGGCCACTCTAAGTAATATTCGACGGTGCCACCTCTAAAGAAGATTCTCCTCTTCATTCTCCTGCCAGGAGTTAATAGCCTTGGGATTGAGTAACATATTCAGTGGATCATTCAAAGGCTTTGCCGCGAGTACTGCCCTCTCCAGATCGGGGGTGCAGGAGAGCACTGGAGGCAAAACGCAGGTATTTCAGGGTCTTTGCTGCCAGGGCTCCCTGGCGATTGTGCCGGGGAAATCCAAGCCAGGGGAGAAGGCAATTCCATGATGAGCATCTTTTCGTCGTTAACAGATTGCTGGGCTTCTCTCTGCTATCATCGTTCTGATTGTCATTGTATCTATTGGATTTCTTCTGGAGCCACTGCAAAAGGTAACACCTGTCTGCCTTTGGGTACTCTCTCTCTCTCTGTCTCTCCGCTTTGCGGGAGGAATCCAAGACCCTGGTTCTTCAGCTCTGGAAGCACAAACTGAATGGGAAAATGAGCTCGCTGCAGACTCTCAAGCACTCTTCCTAATCAATACTCGTGGGCCAAAAATACTTATTTTTTTCCACTGGCGGCATTTTATGAATGTTAGGAATGCAAAATGCCCCAGCTACCTTATCTACTCTACCCTCCGGCGTGTCCGTAGCCCTGAACATAACTAATGTTTGGACGGGAAGACACGCTGGCACCGCAGCCTCCATGTGCATTGACGGGAGTGAAGATCTTCCTAAAGGCCGAGGTAGCGGGCCGCTATCAGCTTCCGGGAGTGGTGCTACCAGCCACACAACCGTCCTTAGGGATCCGCCCGGCAGCTCCCGGAGTTAGTCTGGACTCCAAGCCCGGCGCCGTGTGACTGCGGGATGGAAGCGAGTGCCACACACAGGCCTCCCATCCTCACCCTCGTGCTCCTTCGTCCATCTCTGCTGTCATCTTTGAGGGTTTAGGTTCATGCTTTGCAACCTGCGATAGCACCCGGATTTTTAAAAACAGCAGCGGGCCCTGGGAAACAGAGGATCTCTAGGAGACAAACAATGGTAAATGCGTTGCTCTTCGTGGTGGTCATATAATTTTGAGGTGCTCCACGGAGCCCTGGCGCTCAAGTCCTGTAGGCCTACTTTTCTCATCCTGGCCCTGGCACTTTCTGTGTGCTTTGGGGCAAATTACTTAACCTCTCTGAACCTCAAGTGCTCCGTTTGTAAAATAGGGAGGGAAACAGTTACCCACGTCACAGAGTCACTGTGAAAACGAAATGAAATATTGTACATTAAGGACTTAGCCCGGGGCCTGGCACGGGGCAAGCAGGTAATGAATGGCAGCCATTATTATTGTTATTATTACCGTCGTATTGTTGTTACTCTATAAACATTAGATTACACTTCTGACTACAAAGGGCATAGAGGTAGGACACGGGCCCCCAGTGTTTATTGGTTGGTATCTAGGCCTTTTTCCTTGTTGGTTGGTGGCTGGAAAGTGACGATGGTCCCAGGTTTCTGGACGAACAGTGTGATTGTGCCAAAGAGCCCCACTGGCCAAATCTGTCTTCAAGCATTGCAGAGTACTATTGGCCGAAAAGGTGCCTTCTCCACGAGCTGATTTCCAAAGGAATCAAGAAGTCCCTCAAAGAAATAGAAGAATGTAGATCTCAATAGAAACAAGTGTGCATACAGCCCCCCTCCCCACTGAGAATTCTGCCTTACTGTGCTTTTCCCGTGAATACGCTTGGGCTCTACCTCACGCACATCGAGATAGAGAACCTCAAGAAGTAATTGCCATTTAAAATCCTCTCTCTCTCATGAATAAAGCACACCGAGGACCTGAATCAAAGGCCCTGCTACAAAGGATCCATGTGACACGTTCTGCCATTGTGCGTGCAACATCTGTTTGCTTGGAACAGCTGGCTTGCTTCTCCGTGTCATAGGAAATATGCCAGTAGCTAATGATAAATGTCTCTTGAGTGCTGATTAAGGATCAGCGGACTTCGAAGCCTTTCATCCGTGTTTAATGCTTTATATCAACTGCAGTATGGATGCCTGGTTCCCTCTAAGATTATCCCCCTTTTCCTTTCTATGGCTTCTCAGTGCTTTGTAATCTTTATTTTTTGAAAGGGCTCTGTTGTGTAGGTATCTCAATGAAAATTTTTTAAAAATTGTTTCTCTGTGGAATACTGACCAGGTGAGGGGGGAGAGCACATTGTACAGAGTCCGGCAGACCCCTCGCCCAGTCACCGCGGTGGTGACATCTTATGTAGCCACAGTACATTACCAAAACCAGTACAAAACCATACTGCTAACTAGATTACAGGCTCTATTTGGTTTTCACCATTTTTTTAGCTGGCAATTTCCCTTTCATGCCACCAAGGCCATTATTTAGAGCCCTAAACAATGGCCTCTGTTCTCACAGTGAGTAAAATTCACTGGTTAGATATTAAGTTCTGAATGTTACTTGTGAAAATCAAAAAACACCTAGACCAGTCAAACTATCTTTGAGATGGGAAAATAAAAGCTGTCGGGCTCTTCTTCACGCACTGCGCCGTGACAGCATAACAGCGGTCGATACACAAATGCCATCGTCCATTCAGAACGAACAGCTTGAATTGGGGATGGGGGGTGGGTGTTGGGAGCATGTTCCTACCATTGTGTTAAAATCCAAATAAGGAAGAGAACATAGTTGCCTAGTCCGCATTTTTTTTTTCTACCAGAACTATCCTAATTCCTGCAAGACAAATGATTTCATTTTGGCACGTGGAGAAGCAGAAGCCCCAGGTGTTGCTGGGGTTAGAGGAGAGTTTACCACCCAGATCATTCTTCGTGAATCTACTAATCAAGTTGTATCAACATCAGGGTTCCTTAAAAGAGGCCGTGTTAATGAGTGGTTAGGGCTGGCTAATATTGGGAAATATTAATTCATTAGCATATCCACTCACTCACCGAATAAGTATCAAAACCCATCCTATATGCATTTGTTTACCAGTCCTGGCGGTCCCAGGGATATAGCAGGGAACAAGACAGACATGGCTTATGCTGTGCCATAGAGGGTGCCTCAAATCTCGGCTAACCTCAGCTTCCTCTTAACAAATGGCTGAATGCTGATCATCATCAAAGGCTTGAATTACGATTCCAGGTGTGCCAAGCTTCCCAAGGTTTTTTGTTTTTTGTTTTTAACAAAAAGCAACCTGCCTCCCCATCACCAAACAGGTTATCTTTGGGAAAAATTCTTCAAGGTGTAGGTCTTAAGAGCTGCCTGGCTCTGTCCCAAAGGACAGGCTAGTAAGTGCTTTCATCCCATCCATAGCCTGCAGCCGACACTATGGTGGAGACAAAGCCATGACTGGGAACAGGTCAGAGTCTCAGACCTGGTGCATCTTGATGGCACTGTATACCGGAAAAGGGTGTGTTCTGTGATAGGCTTCGAGGCCCTTTAAAGGACACAACTTATCTACAGCCTTCACCTTTGCTTTGCATGGCTTCTTTGATTATCTTTCAGTACATCTGCTGTTCAATGTTTTTTTGCAGTCTGTCCTGGCAGCGTTAGCACTTGGGAACCTGAAGGGAATGCTGATGCAGTTCACAGAAATACGAAGACTGTGGCAAAAGGATAAATATGATTGTGTGAGTAGAGGCAACGACATTTGAAAGAGGGAGGAATCGGGACGCCGTCCTGATGCTGATGGGAAGTGCGTGTTCGTAGTGTAAGCTAAGTGCAATGTTGTTTCCCTACGTCTGTTCAAATATCTGAGCTTATTTCACTTGCTGCTTTTAAACTGCATACGCTAACGATCATCCTCAGGGATTTTAATTTAAAAGAATGAGCCACTTGCAAGTAGGAAATGCCCATGAAACACTAGTACTCCTGTTCTTCATTAGATCACACGTTCGTTTCCAGAGGATCTGGGAGGAATTTAAATTCTGAACATTCCTCTTGGAAATACTCTAGAAAGGCTCCCCTCGCACTTGGCCTGCCTTGCGAGGAGGAGAAGCAGAGTCCATAATTTTATCAGGATCAAAGTCTGGGGCATAAAAAGGTTGTTTACATCTCCTATGGTACTTAACAGGAATAAAGTAATCAGCTACACTTGGTTTACTTTAGTTCCTGATAGATAATTGTTGGGGATCTTAACACCCTTTGGGCAAGCTGTGATTCTTGTACAGATAGTAGCCATTGATTAAAACAGCAGGCCACAAGTAAGAAATTAATTTGCTGCCCATTAGTTTGCTGACTGTAACCAACAGGTCCTGTTTCCACGGTGTTAGGCTCAGTCCTTTCCTTAACTGGCTCAGGGATGGGATTAGAAATGGACCCACTCTCTTCGGACTTGTAAAAATATTTGCATGCGTTTCTGCGGCTCCGAATGAACCCACAGAAATGACCTCTCGAGGCAGGTCCCTTGTCCTGCACACGTCCAGCCTCTGCTTTGACTTTAGAAGCTCATGCTTTCTCAGAGCTCCGGACCTAAGACACTGGACTTGAGTCGGACTAAATTGTGCTGCATGCGTTGTCTTCTCTTTACAGCTGATATGGATCATGACCTTCATCTTTGCCATTGTCCTGGGACTCGGGTTGGGCCTGGCGGCCAGCGTGGCATTCCAGCTCCTGACCATTGTGTTCAGGACCCAGTTGTGAGTGTTTGTCATGCTCTGCATCCTTGCAGACTTCAACCTGCCCTTGGAAGGGGAAAAATACTTGTCACTGATTAAGGGGAATATAGTTTGGTTAACAGGCATGCTTATCTATCAAGATGGGCCAGTCTGTTCTTCCTCACGTCACTCACCTCAAGGTGACCCCAGAACGTCAGCCCAGGTCCCACCAGCTGTTGGCGGGCCAATGGGTTTGCCACAAATTCAAAGAAATCATATAAATCATGGAGCCTGTTTGCCCAGCTGTAAACCGAGAGTCATTATCCTCTGAGCAGGTTTCATGTCTTTGCCCTAGCCTTGCTGGACATGGAAATGTGTTCCCACAAAGACTGTGGGATTCTCCACGTCTAGTGGAGGGCTGTTCCTCTTGAGGGGTTGCTAGATTGTGCTTCCACCTGAAAAACAGGGAGCCGGACTAGAGAACTTCTCCAAGTCGCCTCTTGTCTGAAAAGGACACAAAAGCTAGTTAGCATTCTTGATTCTTAACGTCCAGTCCAAACATCTTCCTGATTCTTACATCTCTGCCATACAGTGTCACCACCATGTGGTCACTCAGCCTGTGTTAGGTGACATGGTGTGACAGAAAAACAGGCTTCTTGGTTGCTTTAAGAGTTCTAGAACAGAAGGTGGTATAGTTAACGTTAATACCTGACTGGTGAAATACATTTATGTTGAAATGTTCCTGCACTCTCTTATTCATTTATGTTTTCACTCATTTCTTGGGGACCCATCAATCATAGAGACAAACCAAGTGGTCACAGGCAAAACATTATGCTTTACCATGTCCTTATCACTACAAATGGGTAACCGCATCTGTCTATTTCACTGAATAACTGTGATATTCGGGATCCAAACAGCAAAAGCATATGGAAGCACTTTGTAGAGTGGGAGGTGGTAAGTGGGAGGCCCTGTTCTAGGAGGCGTGGGAGGGCAACGAGTTGTTTGCCCTCCAGGGTGCCTAATGGCATGATGAATCCCCAGCCTTTTAAATTTTGAAAGTGAGCCGTCTTTGATAGGCTGGGAAAGGTCCGTGTTAACAAACACGCACGAGTGATTCACTTGGTGTTGATTTTCCCCTACAGTCCAAAATGCAGCACACTGGCGAATGTTGGAAGGAGCAACGTCTATAAGAATAAAAAAGATTACTCTGACGTAAGGAAGATTCATTTTTGACTTTGACTTGATGAAAGATATCAATATGAACCCAATGGGCATCATCTCATAGTACTTCTCTGCCTTACAGATGTATGAACCAGAAGGGGTGAAGATCTTCAGGTGTCCATCTCCCATCTACTTTGCAAACATTCATTTCTTTAAGCAGAAACTTATCGATGCTGTAAGGTTTGAAGTTGTTACATATATATATACTTTTTGTAACTCCACTGAATATCTAGGAGTGAAATGTTTGTTCTGCCAACAGAGGGTTAATGATTTCACATATGTTGACGCCAGATTGTGTTAGTATTTTTCTGTCCCGTGTTCCAGAGCAGGTGAAACTACCTTGTAAGGGGCCCATGCATATGTTGGGAAATAAGGCCCTTTGGATGAGATTCAATACAGAGCCAACTTTTATCCAATTTTGCTATAGAATGAAAGGACGTATCACAGGATTTGGGGTTGCTGGGTTTTCCTAGACAGTAACCTACAGATTTTCCTTAGGCACCAACTTCAGAAACAAGAGAGTACTTATTATTTGACTGTCATTGAAGATATTCAGGATAGCAAGTGAATATTTATGATCTAAATGGAAATGAGTAAATATAACTTACATGAATATTTAACACCAAAGGACAGCTGAATGTCCCTGATGGGCTGAAGAGAAGATGACAGAGAAGCAGACTTTAAGGTTAAGAAACAAAAGATCAGCACTTATTCTCTAACCTGCCTTTTGGTCTGCTCTGTACTTTGCATAGAGCTTCTGCCTTAAGCCCTATTATTATTCATTTGGTGTGCATCAAATATTTTCCTACCCAGCTATTTTTTTTTCAAAGATGCTATTATATTGCTCATATGGCTTTTTATATTGTCCTTTTCACTTAATCTTATCTTCCATCTAACTACATTTTTTTGTCAAGGATTTTTTTTTATTACATAATGTGATTCTTCTTCCCTATGACTCTGGAGCTAAATATGGCCACAGAACACATTTACTTTGAAAAAGAGGAAACGAAGGTTGCCCTCAGATCTAATGCTAAAATTATAAAATCATAAAATGATAGATATCATAAAATACAATCATATAAAGTTTAATAGAATCAAAATTACATAGAAGCAGAGTACTAATTAAGTGTCACCATATCCAACAAATAGAAAGTAAATAAAATCCCCCAAGGGTTGCATAAGCCAAACACACACACACATATTTAAATAGAGTTTAGACCTACTGATGGATAATTTATAACAAACCCGGGGCAGCACAGAGGTTTTTGCATGTTGATAACAGCACACAGCCTGAGCAGACCAGAGTTGGACACAATGTCATCACTGACGTCGTTTGAACCATTTTAAAATTTTATTACAAGTATCTTTATTACGTGCCCCAACCCCAACCCATCCCACTTACAGTTATTAGAATTCTGCGCTATAATATTCAGCAGTATAATATCCAGCACTCTTGTAACACAGCAATGGATTTTTCAGGTTGGCTTTAATCCACTACGAATTCTACGCAAGCGCAACAAAGCTTTGAAGAAAATCCGAAAACTGCAGAAAAAAGGCTTGCTGCAAGTGACACCAGTAAATGTCTTTTTTTTAATGGGAGAAAGTTTTTTTTTTATATTTAACGGCACGTGGGTTATCATTTCAGCTATGCACTGATTCCTGGAACCAACAGAACCTTAGCCCAGCATTGACTGTGTATGTATACACCTGACAATTTGACCAAATTAGAGCATTTTCTCAAAAACCCTCTAGGCCTCCTTAATTCTCCTAAGGGCTTCTTTAGTCCCGTGAGAATCAGATCTACTTCCTGGAAATGAAACCAGTAAGTTTCTTGACCACATTTCTGGGTGTTATAGCTGAAGGTATATAAAACGTAGTAGTTCAAGGTGTTGGCTCCATTTCTTTAAATGAAATGCTAAGTAACAAGGTCTGTCATGTGTCAATTGATGTCATATCTTTAAATGGCTTCTTTGAGGGTCTCCTTAAAACTGTTGTTTTTCTGGGAATGTGTTTATTCTCCAGAGAAAAGGTCATTGCTTGACCTAACTTTGAATCTGTGCCTCAGAAACCCACTGGTTATTTTTGACATATGCACTGTTTTTCTTGGTCAGAGTTATCATACATATTATTGTCTTCTCTCGCAGAAAGGGATTATATGTACCAATGATGGCTTTAAAGATTCCGACGAGGAGCTGGACAACAATCAGATAGAAGGACTGGATCAACCAATCAATACCACTGACCTGCCTTTCGAGATAGACTGGAATGCCGACCTTCCTCTCAACACTATGGTCCCTAAAATCAGCCTGCATAGCCTCATTCTCGACTTTTCAGCTGTGTCATTTCTTGACATCTCTTCAATGAGAGGTCTCAAAACGGTAATTTCTTTTTTCCTAATAAAAACAACCAATCACTGGCGCCTGGGTGGCTCAGTCAGTTAAGTGGCCGATTTCGGGGCTGGAACTCACGAGCCGTGAGATCATCTCACGGCTTGTGATTTTTTTGGGCTCTGTGCTGACAGCTCAGAGCCTGGAGCCTACTTCGGATTCTCTCTCTCTCTCTCTCTCTCTCTCTCTCTCTCTCTGCCTCTCCCCCACCTGCACTCTGTCTCTTTCTCTCTTTCAAAAATAAATAAACATCAAAAAAAAAACTTTTTTAAAAATGGGAAAAAAATTCAGTAACCAAAGGTAAAAAGTTCTATTTGTAGAAAGATGCTCCTTTAGGTAATACACACTTAAGTAGAAGTAAATCGTCAGGATTTACATCTCAGGATATTCCATGGAGAGAGAGGGAGTGGGGTGGGGCATGTTTAGTGAAGTCTTTCAAAGAGCATTTCCCAGGAGAGTGGCATATAATTTTGAAGACAACCACACCTACATGTCTAATGTATGCTGAAACTGTCACTAGACATTCCTACCAAATTCTAGTTCTGCAGGACCTTCCGACCCTTTTGGGCACTGGATCTAAGTTGTCCTGAAATACAGAATATTTGAGAAGGTCTTGGACCAAAGTAGAATCGTGGATCCTTTCGTTTTTGTCTTTACCCATTATACACCGAAGAAACTTGAGTTGGCTGTATAAAATCTGCTCCCCGCCGCCCCCACCACTCTGCCAAAAAAGTAGCTATGTGAAAGAAATGATGTCACATGTGATTTAAAAATAGGACTGGAACCTTCCAGTTGTACTCTGTTCTCTTTCCATGGTTCTGTCAGCATTTCAAAATAAATTAGTTTCCAAAGGAGATGCACAAACAGAAGTAAAGAAAATTTAAGAAATTCCACATTTACCACTCTTTTTCTTGTTTTTTTCCCAGAAATCTGCCTATATAAAAGCTGAGCTAAGATAAGATCTATTAAACATGGGTGAACTGGATACAAAATTAGAAAATGGAATCAATTTTGTTTCCCTCAAGCTTGAAAAAAGAAAAATCTTAACATCACAGAACTCTCACAACTGCTTGCCTTTTATTTTCTTTCTCCGTCTTTGTGTTGGCTTGTTTTAGCTTTCAAGGAGAAACCACACACACCCACACACACACACACACACACTCACACACAAAATCCCAGCAGTTTAGCAGAAAGAACAGGGACTCTGTGTTGTGATTTTTTAAAGCCCTAATTGTTAACTCAGAACCTAGTAGAAGTTCGGTGTTCACTGATGATGACAATAATTTATTGATCATCTAAACTGATCAATAGTACAAGCGACTTTTCTTACCTTTATATGACCTTACATCACTACTGGTATTTATTCTTAGCCTAGAGACCTGGAAAACATGACGATTCATTGGTGTTAGATACATCTAGTCACTGTGGGCAGGGACAATGATGTCATTAGGGCTTTGGTTTTTTCTAATTCTGTGTAGCTAGAAAACTCTGGCCAAGGTCATCCCATAAAAGAAACAGCTTTCAAGTTAAATCAGAGTTCATCTTGTGAGTTGAAGCAGAAGATTTCCCTGTTGTCCTTCCCCGCAAGAATGGTGATTTTTAACTTGTTCCTGAGGAGGAGAGTTCCTTCCTTCGGTTTTATTTCCTTCTGTCAGAGTCTCGCTTTTAACTTTAGTTTCTCTTTACAGTATCGTCGTTTTTCAAAATGTAAAAGGTTCTTTAAGCAACACATCCCCCATAAGGTATAATTATGAGAGTTTTCTTTATATTTCTCGCAAGTAACGCTGTTCCCTAAGGAAGATCTATTTTCTTTCTAACAGCTTTTGCAAGAATTTATCAGGATCAACGTAGATGTGTATATTGTTGGAAGTGACGGTAAGTTGTTTGGTTTTTTTGTTCTGACAATCACTTCAGGCTCATGGCGAACTGTCAAGGTAGACAGCCTCTCCAAAGTATAGAGCTTGTTTATAGATCAAGAAGGAAATCCAACGTGTAGCCAAACCAACAGAAATCCCCACAGAAATAGCCTCTTCATATTTTAGATGTATTGATATGTAATTAAATCCACTTTACAAGGTGAGGCCTATTTCAATAGGCAGCAGAAGAGTGAAGATACAACCACTTTTAACCCTCATCTTCCTGAGAAAGCAGGCTTGCTTTCTCTCTTCCTCCCCTCCCCTGATTCCTCAGCCCATAATACACTAGTTTGGGGGAAAGCATTTTAAGGAGAGGGGACAAGTGCCCGGGTCCCGAGGGAGGCATGAAATTGGCATCTTCTGTTTTTCCTCTCTACTGGCTCCTGCCCGTAAAATCTATAGATATGTTCTAGTTTCGAGGCTTGCTTATAATTAAAAATACTCCGTTGAGCTCAGTAACCCTTTAATCTACTAAACAATTATACTCCTTCCCCATCATCACAGATCTCTTTGAAAGTGTCTTGTCCTGCTGCCTCAGCTGCCTGGCATCCCTCTCTTAGCCCTGAACTAAGATCATCACCTTCCTGCCCGTTGCACACCACACAGTCCCATCCAGGCTCTGGAGACCACACTGTGCTCCTGTCTCCTCCCCCTGCAGGCACTACTAAGTCTTGCCAGTGTCGGAAGCTTGCCTGTGAACAGACTTGCCCACCTCCACGCCTTTGTAGCTTCCCTCCTCCATCTTTCTCCAAACCCTGGGCATTCTTGGCA
The DNA here is from genome assembly GCF_018350195.1 of Panthera tigris. Taxonomy (NCBI): domain Eukaryota; kingdom Metazoa; phylum Chordata; class Mammalia; order Carnivora; family Felidae; genus Panthera; species Panthera tigris. The sequence goes on from NC_056661.1 coordinate 76,339,070, forward strand.
ATGGTATCTGCTCTGTCAGGTTTTCCCAGACGCCCATCAAGAAGAAACCATCTTTCCTCTCTCTGAGTTTCCATAGCACGTTTTCTGTACCTGTCTTGCTCGTTCAACAAAACCCCAGGGACCTACTATGCGCGGGTCATGATTTGAAGAACCAAGAAAACGTTCAAGAAAAAACTCTGATCGTTTCCTGTCTTTATTCTTCCACAACACTTTTCCGTTCATTACTATAGGTGTATATACAAGTTCTACCTTCCTTGATGGTGAGTTTCATATGTCTGTCTAAGTTATCTCTTCATCCTCCCCATTACCCAGCCAGGGCTCTGCACATAGTTCACATGAGGTAATCTTTGGTTGAGGGATCTGTACAAACAAGTGCTGGTTAGTGCCTACGGGAAGGGGGTTTCTCAAAGATAACTCGAGAGTTAATGCAGGGTGCCACGGAAGGTGTTTTCTGATGGAACACAGCAGCTTTAAGGAAACAAGACTATGGTAAGTAACAGGTCCAGCAATCCAGAACAAGAGCATGTCACTGGTCTATGAGCATATGTTCTATTTTGGCAGAACCCCAATTTTTTATAAGCCACACTCACTGTTCTCGTCATTAGCCAGGGAGAGAATCCACTAGGCTCCCAACTAGAGCAAAAACAGATTGCTTTTCTTCTGAGAAGTACCAAAAGCCTTCCTCATTTCAATCTTTTCCTTCATTCTTTTAACAATGGGGCATTCAATGTATACTTTTACCAGAAAGGTATCCTTTCGGGGCACCTGGCTCAGTGAATTAAGCATCCAACTTCAGCTCGGGTCAAGATCTCACGGTCTGTGAGTTCGAGCCCCACGTTGGGCTCTGTGCTGACCGCTCAGAGCCTAGAGCCTGTTCCGGATTCTGTGTCTCCCTCTCTCTCTCCCTTTCTCTCTCTCAAAAATAAAGCTATAAATAAATAAATAAATAATAAAAAAGTATCCTTTTGTTCCAGAAAACACTAAACTAATGGCACACTGGTATCACACCATTGCCATCCCCAAACACCTAACCGAATACAAATGAACTGCACCTTGGCGAGTGGAAGTTCAAATCTGCCGTCTCAGGAAGAAGCCCGTGGCCACACAGGTGCTTCTTCCTGTGATTCTTCCTTTCCTCTCTTTAGATGATTTCATCGAGAAGCTTGTACAGTGTGAATTTTTTGATGATGAAGTCAAGGACTCCATCTTCTTCTTAACAATCCATGATGCTGTTTTGCACATTCTGATGAAGAAGGATTACAGTGCTTCAAAGTTTAGTTCCAGTCAGGTACCAGCTCTCTGGTGGTTTTCTTGTTTGTATAAAAACCATCTGTGATTACATTTGCCTTTCTTTTTCGACCTTAAAAAAAAAAAATGTTCCTAATCCATAATTCCGTTCTGGTTTTCTCAGGAAAAACAACCGAAATTTGATTTTACCATAAATACAAATGGAGGATTACGTAATCGAGAATGTCGGGTAAGATTCTTCAACAAGTGTAGCTTTGTCTGGACAACACAACAGCAAAGCTGAAAAGCAGTAAGGCCTCTTCCAGCATGCTGCAGAAAGTCCGGCACTAGTTTGAGCCCCTGTGCTTCTTCCCTAGAAAATGGAAACAATGCCAGTTTTCACAGGGACCTGGTGGGGGGGTGGGGGGTGGGTAGGAATAAACTCAGACAGGACAAAAAAGGATAGAAAATAATGATATTAGATCTTAGTGCAATATTGATCATATAGAGAGAGATCTCTTTGTTTTTAAAGTACTTACAACTAAAATCTTACTCTAGGCTTGGGGCAGAGAAAGGGATGCTGTTTCCACTTACAGATGAATTAGTGAGGGTGCTGAGAAGCCAATACCCACTTCCTGACTCCCAGATGCACCCAGGAAGTCCCTAGCACAGGGCCCAGTGCAGCAATGAAAGTGAGGTTCCTCTCCTTCCTTATTAGGAAGATTTGTCAAATCACTTAACTGAATAGTTCTATTTCATTTTAGAACATTCATTTCTAGAATATTCAGTCCTTTAAGGAAATGTCTCCAGTTTGGTAAAACCAGAATCACAAGTCAAAATGCGTATCTGCTCCAGGTCAGGTACCTGGTAGTTTACATTCAATATCTCATATCTTACAACAATACGCAAAGAAGACATCTTCATTTCATAAATGAGAAAATTAGGAAGGGCTCAGAGAGCTTAACTAATTTGCTTAAGGTCACACACCAAAGTGACAGCAACAGTATTTGAACCCAGATCTGTCCGATGCCAAGACCTGGGCTCTACTCACCAGGCCATACTGGCTCTATCCTTTGGTGAAAGACTAATGGAATTAGGGTCCTAAGAAAGAATCTAATGATTCTCTTCAAGTATGGGAGGTGGCTGGTGGTGTTTGTCTTATTTGAACAAAGGATTAAGAAGAAAAGAAAAAAAGGAATTTACATTAGAAATGAAGAAGTATATTTCATAAAATAACCCGAGACCATTATTAAAAGTTATGTCAAATAGGGGCGCCTGGGTGGCTCAGTCGGGTAAGCATCCAAATCTCGATTTTGGTTCAGGTCATGACTTCGTGGTTCATGAAATTGAGCCCCACTTCAGGCTCTGTGCTGACAGCATGAAGTCTGCTTGAGACTCTCTTTGCCCCTCCCCTACTCACATGTGTGCTTTCTCTCTCTCTCTCAAAAAAAAAAAAAAAAAAAAAATTATGTCAAACAGAAAAAGGTTCTATGAAAAAGCCATCCCAGGAGCTAGATAGGTCTCAGTGAGAGCCCAGAGCCCAGCGTCCAAGAGCACCAGTCATGTTTCTAACCAGCCATGTTTCTCATGGCTGCATTCTAGAGAAATCCACATGTGGCACTTTGCCTGAGCCCCCTACAAGGAGAGCCTTACTAGAAATCCTCTCCCCAATGGCTGGATTCAGAACTGTTACCAAGTTTTACTTGTTATTTATTTATTTATCTTAATTTTTTTTTTTTTTTTTTTTTTTTTTTTTTACCATTTATTCAGTTTTGAGAGACAGAGTGCGAGCAGGGGAGGGACAGAGAGTGAGAGCCAGAGAGGGTGGGGTGGTGGGGGTGGTACAGAATCTGAAGCAGGCTCCAGGCTCCGAGCTGTCAGCACAGTCTGGCGAGGGGCTCAAAGTCACAAACCATGGGATTATGACTTGAGCCAAAGTTGGCTGCTTAACTGACTGAGCCACCCAGGCGCCCCAACCTGCAACCTGATCAAAGCTTCAGAACTAACTGTCTAGCAGAATGTGGTCAGTACCATCCTGTACCTGTTTCCCATATTAAAACTAACAAACAAAAAATTTAACACCAATTCCCTACCTACTCACTTAGAGGAAGATAAATAAGGTCATCAGTGGTGATTCACAGAAAAGCTGAAAGCCAGTACACATAGCCCCTTGGGGCTTGTGTGGCCTCTGAAACAGTTGTGAAGGAAATATATTGCTACAACCATTATATTGATGATTAAATTAAATCAGGCCTTTGAAAGATACACATATCACAACATGGTATCCCATGGGTCTATATGAACCAAGTTGCAATGGAAGGTACATGATCATTAAAATTCAAGACGAGGGGCACCTGGGTAGCTCAGTCGGTTAAATGTCCTACTTCAGCTCAGGTCATGATCTCACAGTTCATGGGTTCAAGCCCCACATCGGGCTCTGTACTGACAGTTTGGAGCCTGGAGCCTGCTTCAGATTCTGTGACTCCCTCTCTCTTTCCACCTCCCCCGATCACACTCTGTCTGTCTCTTTCAAAAATAAATAAAAACATTTTAAATTTTAAAAAATCAAGATGAAAAATTTGTCAATGACTCTGATAAATTCTAGGTCTTAATTTTAATAAAATGGACTGTAAATACAAGATAGGATTATTGAAAGGGTTAGAAATTAACAAATCTTTTAAAACAAGAACTTTCTATCTTCTTCCAGGTACCAGTTGAAACAAAATTCTAATCAACACACAACTCGGAAGGACCCTCATCTGACTGTCACATAAAGAACAACCTTATACCCAGAAAGTTATTGATAAGTTCATACATTGTATGAGGAATATTTTTACTCAGCAGAATTATGTTTCAGACTTTGGAACGAGATTGTTCTAGCATCATATATTTTTCACCTATCTAGTATAAAATTTTGTAAATACTCTCAATTTTTTATCTTGTAGATTTCTCAAAGGAAGACAATTTTTTGTTTATATGTATTTTTATAGCACTGACAGATTTCCCTCCAGGTCACTATACCTTCATGCATATGTTTTGCACTGTATTTACACCACTGCTTTGAATCTCGTAATTTATACAGTTCATATTGTATAAATTCATACTATATACAGTTCATACTGTATACAGTTCATGCTGTATACAGTTTATACAGAACTGTATACAGTTCATACTGATATATCTCCATTTAAAAAAATTCCATTGTACAGTGGATATGTCTTGTTTTGTTAAATTTGTTAGCTTTCTGGAATATGCTTGTTGTGGGTCCCCTTGGTAGAGGTCTGGCTGGAAACCTGCCACATGAGAATCGTCTAAAACCTCTGCAGTGATCCTTAATTTTGCCCAGAGTTTGTGATTATCACTATAGCTTTTTAACGCATTCAACAACCTCCTATCCAGACTTTGACACAATCCTTCTAATGTCATATCTGTAACTATAATAAGCTTTGGAGGCAAGTCCTTTTCTTCCACCTCATAGTATGCAAATTGTATAAGCTAATGAAGATATAAAATGAAAAGGCAAGAAGGTGAAAAACGAACAGAAAACATGATGGGTAAACAGTTCTTTCCAGTCTTAGAGAAAAGAAAAGATGGTAGGACCCAGTTTGACTTTTTCTTCACTGTTGGTCATTATTTGTAACACACAGGGCAGAATAATCACTCTAGAGCTCAATTTGGCTAGAGAATAAGATTCCGCATACATGCTTCTCTGTTTTGCTGGCATTGTTCTCGGTACAAATTTGTATTTATTTTATGTAACAGATAATTTTGTAACTTTGTAAAAAATAACTTTGTCAATGGGGAAATCCCAATTGTTCTAGATCTCGCCTCTGAAGGTTTATTGTCAAAGCTCCCTCCCACTCTTTATTACTTAAGTCTTTACTGAAAGGGCTTGTCTATTAGACTTAAACCAATTACAGTAAGGTAAAACAAAGTTTATTTACATAGCTAGTCTTAAAAACTGGAACGTAAGCACTCTTTGAAGGCACGTTTCTTAAATTTCTGAGTCATGCATACCTTATAGAGCTTCCTGCGCCCTGCAGACTTTAGGGAAACACACACACATTTTAGACATGATTTATATATGATGCATTTGTATAGGATACTCCATGAATGTCAGATTAAGAGCTCTTTCTCTGTAGAGGTCAGGGAATAGGAATTGGAAACATAAGCCCATTTCATCCATCATTTGGGGGTGGGGCCAAAGCCCCACACGGGATCGTGGCTGATGTCTGCATCTTCCCAAGTAAAGGTACTCTTTACACCCTTCTCGCTAACCAAACAGCCATGGAGCACTCCAAGCATGGCGCCCCCATTTCAGCCTATTCAACCTTAACATCTTAGAGGTTCCCTTATCCCCACCCTTAAATGTTTTTTCTCCCTAGGCCTCTAAGGTGGATATGCTCTGGGTATACGTGGCACTCAGCCTCTATTTGCCTGCCTAAAAGCAATTATTGGAAATTGGTACAAAAATCTGATCCCTGATTTAGGAAGAGGCCAAGAGATCATGTTGGAAGATAAAAATAAAAGCGACATAAGTCAGAGCAAGACTGAAGGGGAGAAGATACCCAGTACTGCAACCAGGAGACAGAACAGCTTGGGAAGAAACAGACACATTACTGAAATTAAGAAAGCTTGAAGCTAATAACGTGCCAGTTTATCCTTAAAATTTTTTGCCAATAATTAAGAATGCTACACATTCTTATCTAAATGCAGTAGCTTACCACTTAGTGATGCAAATGAGAGGTTTTAAATGCAAGCTTGGCTTTACACTGCATAAAGGACAGACAACAGGAACCTTTTAATTCATTTTCTGCCATCTTCACCTGGACATGTCAAAACTGATCTACTGACCTTCTCCCCCTAATCTGCTTTCCCAGCATCTTTTCCACCCCAGCTAACGCCAACTCCATCCTTCTAGCTGCTCAGGTTGAAAAATCTGTCAGGATATTCTACTGTCTCTACCCTTAAAATATATCTAGAATCAATTCCTTTCATTCTCCAAATAGACCGCATAAGGTAGGTACTAGGTTTAACCCTATTTTGGGGAAAAACAAAATAAATCAAGGTCCAAGGAGGATAAGTAATTAGTCTGTTATGTAGTTGCAGGTGGCAGAGCCCAAATTCAGTCTAGATGGTCCAACTCCAGAGCCAGGCTCTTAATCATTAGGAAATATTACCTCACAAAATAAATGAACACCTGTCTAAACACCGATCTAGCCTAAGGCAGGACTAAACTCAGGAACAATATAGCTGTGTTCTACAGATTTGTTTCAAAGTCGGTAATTCAGTACTGTACATTGAAAATGTACCCAGAAGAGCTTTTAGGAAACAGGAATGTCCGGAATCAAATAAACTTAATGTTACGCTCGCATTATGGCTGTACATGTATGTGTACTTTTGTAATCCATTTTCCAATGTAATTCCTTTTCTGGCCACTATCCTTTGGAAAAGAATTTAAGAAGTTTTTTGAGGAAAATTTAGGAATGACTACCAAGAACAATTCCTAGAAGAGTTAAAATGTAAGCTTCTATAGGTCAGTGACCATATCTATTTTGTTCATCAGTGGATACCCATATCTCACATATAGTAAGTGCTTAGTTGATGTACATAAATTTATTACATTATAATATATATTTATTATCTTACATATTTATCCTTCCACAAGTACCACCATCATCTCTTGTGTAAATTATTAAAGCCCTCTGACTGGTCTATCTTTACCTTCTTCATCTGTTCCAAACACACAGCCAGAATAATCCTCCTAAAAAGAGCCAGATCATTCCACACCTTTGCTCAGAATCCCAGGATGGCTTCCCAGATCAGAGTAAGGTCAAAGTTTACGATGGCCCAGAAAGCCTGTGATCTCATTCCCTCTGTTATTACCTCTGACCTCCTCTTCCTGCTCATCTCACTCATTCCATTCCCATTTCCTTGCTGGTCCCCAAATATGCCGGGTGCAGCCCCCATTTTAAGACTTCTACAGACTATGCTTAGAAAAGTCTGCCCCCGGTTACCTACGTGGCTAACTCTCACCCACTTCAAATCGTGGGTCAAATGTCATCTCTTCAGTGGATTCTACCCAGACCTAATTAAAACTGCGAACCTCCTTCCACCCCATTATCCTTATTTTTCCTTCATGCCATAGGATTTTATCGTACTCCTAACATGTTAGGTAACTTAATGAAATTTGTTGATCGTCTATCTCTAAAGACTTGTGAACCCCAGGTGCTTAGAATGCTGGCACATACCTGAACGAATGAGTGCATGAGTGAATGATTTATATCCCATATGGTATGTGCTCATGTTTATGAGGTGTCGGTCATGAAGTACTCCCATTTCCCATGAATTAGGATGCTAAACCAGAGCATGGAGCCTACTTAGTTATCAGCTCTGTAACTGATTACTGATAACATACACCAAAATTATAACTACTTATTTCTGGAAGGGAAATATTCATTGCAAGGGGATCTATAGCTTTATTCATAGCATTAACATATTACGCTTCCCCCAAGAGATTTATTACTTACGTAACTGAAGTGCCAATTGTAAAACAAAAGATTTTAAGTTTTCAAAGTTAACACTTGGGAAGAAAAGTAAAAGGGAGCAGAATCTTTCACTCTGAAGGCAAAAGAACAATTTTAAAGGAAGATTAATAGAAATGGGCTTAATGCAACATGAAGTTAGTGCTTACAACTACTTGGAATAGAAACGGAGTATTCGGAGTACCAGAATCGATTAACATTTCAAAATACCAAATTTTTTAAGACATGGTCCTGCCCAAGTGTGAGACCTAAACCCATGACCTAGCATTGTTCATTTCAGTTGTGGGATTCTGTACTGCCTAAAAAGTCTTAATTCTTAAAGATAGGGAGATGGGAAAATTAAGCTTTTAACACTAAAATCCTGCCCTCGGAATTGTCTTAGCACTTTTCCCCTCAATGGTAGAAAACTGAAGGGGCATGAATCAAAACAAAAAATGTTTGAAAATCCAAATGTTTTTATTAGTATCACTATCAAGTATTTTCACTGGCTTATCTCTCTGTCCCCTCGAAGTGAAGTATATCCAATATTGCTTTATTAGACCGTGCATATATTGTAATAAGTAAATGCTACTTAGTTTCTAGGCCAAAATTTAACAGATTAGTTACAAACCAGTGAAGAAACACAAATCTACTTTGGTCAAAATAGAGTATGATTATGTAAAACTTCCTCAATTGACATCAATATTTGGTGGCTAATCTAATAATTAGAAAAGTATATTTTTTGTTCTTGGTACTTGTGATTTTTTTCCATGTACAGCTGACCCTTGAACAACAGGGGTTTGAATTGCATGGGTCCACTTACTTATACACGGAGTGTTTTTCTACACAGAACTGTATTTTCTCTTCATTAGAACTTTTAGTAACACCTTTTCTAGCTTCATGGTAAGAATACAGCGTAGGATACATATAAATATATATAAGATATACTAATCAACTACATTATCGGGCTATTATTAAAGTTTTCAGTGAGTCAAAAGTTATACATGGATTTTCATCTGTGCAGGGGGGCCAGCACCCCGAATTCTCACGTTGTTCAGGGTCAACTGTACTTATAACATAGGACCTTTCCAAAATTTTCATGACATAGGAAGGACTATAGAACTTTTCAAAAAAAGAGGTATGATACCCTTCCAGTATGTTAGAACAGAAGTCAGCAGCTCTGTATACCTCATAAAGTCACTTAATTGTGAGTTTAAAAATACGTTCAAATGTCTTTTCCATTTACGTCAGTGGTATCTAGTTAGTATTTACACAATGATTTTGAGCAAATGATTTTTACAGGGCAAAACAGATATAGTTTCTTATGGTTTTTGCAACTGATATTTCCCAAATACTAGGTTATATTGTGAACGGGCACGCCACTGAAGAAACACTAACATTCGACTTGCTGGTTTCAATCTCAACAAAAGTGAAGCTAATTTTACTATAAAAGTTGTACCGACACAGACACACAGAAAATTTTGCATTCTCCCAAATGTGTCATCAGTAGGTAAAAATCCACCTAGGCAAAATAGTATTTATGCTTCCATTTTATTGTTTTTAAGAATTAAACTGCCACCTCAGTAGTCTTAAGAGCAATATAATGAAACATACATACATTTAATTTAGACTTATGTCCATCATAGCTTCAAAGGCTTCCCTGAAATAAGGCTGGGATTCACATCTTTTTCCTTGAGGAAATAAACACTAACAGTAATTTTGTTATCCTTCTACCCACCAACCCTCATTCAAACAATAACTGGATGAATTCAAGTCTAACGCCATTTAAAAATTTTGTCTGCTACAACACATTCATCTGATCTGCCTCCCTGCATAACACGTATTTTTTAAACCTAACTGAAAATAAATCATTTTTTAAAAAGTCTACGAGAATTCTCTTAAACATGTGGAAGTTTATCATGATACTAATTATTTTGTCCAATACATAGGCTAAGTGGTTTCATACCACATTCGACTCTAGTGAATTTCAATAAAAACAGGAGCGCTCCTCATAAACAGTTGAGAAGCCCTAAAAGGAATTTGGCTATTTTCTTATCACAAGAAACAAAGAATGGTATTGGATTTTTAACAGTAATATTTTAACAGCTCCTAAATAGGGGCATGAAAAGGAATCAAGTTTGCACCAGTCCAAGTACCTACAGTAATATGATAGAAGCACTCACCACCACCAGTTCATACTATTTCTTATTTCACTCCCATGCTCCTAATAACAAGAATTTCTCACTAGATATATTGCATTAACACTGGACTCTCAAATTGCTAGATGTGAAAAAATCACTCAACTTAAAAAAAAAAAAAAAAAGAAAAAAGCGTCTTAGTTATTTCCGGCCGGTCAAGGTTGAAATAATCATTTCGCCTATCTCTAACTTCAGCTCTAAGTTCAGAGACGACTCTGCATCTCATTATCCAAGATGAGAAACTGTTTTGCCTGTGTCTGACAGAATCCAATGGTAAATTAGCCATCAGCTCACCCTTTGTCAAAAAGAAATGTTCTAAATGTACGCACTACAAACTATTTAATAAATGACATCTGCATACTACGTTTTTCATTTTTATATTATGCACCATTTTAGGGGGGAGGAAATACTTCACAGGGGTTTACTCAAAGGATATAGGACCATACCCTAAGAATGTTGATTTATACACATGAGTTCCATATAAAATGTAAGTGGTCATCTTAGCTGGACTGTAGCAAGCCCCTATAATGCAAATGCTGACTCTAAAGGCACGTTATAAAGCTCTGAAAATCACAATTTAGTCGTTACTTTTCTCCAATACAAACAAAATCATCTGGTAGTCTTCACTGGTGACTCCATTTTAAAATGTTCCCAGTTCCATACTGCTTAACCCATAAAAGGAACAGGAAATTATAGTCTTAAAATTTCAAGTTAGAGAAAAAAAAACCTTATCACACGGTAATGAAACCTGAGCAATGCAAGTCTGTGATTACAAGAATGTCCCTCATTAATACAATATTCCTCTACGGCGTTCAAATTGTACTTTAAAAACCCAATAAACAAGAACCCACCTAGAGCACAGGATCCAACTCCACCACGAAATGAGGAATTACATAAAGTCTATTCAGCCCTAAATACTTAGTTTGAGACAATGAGCAGAGTAGAACACTTTATCTAGAGAACACAATTTAAACAGTTCTATAAAATAATGTTACGTAAGATTAGTAAATGTGGTGCATCATGTGATTCCAACCATTCAGGAAAAAACGTTAATGAGTAACAGTATCCCCCAATAGCTTGGAGCCTGTAGAGTCAATTACTTTGGCCAGATCTTCCCAAAGAATTCCTAATGCCTTTTAATGTTATGAACATCAATATATCTTAGTACTGGAATTCCAATGTATTTTGGTGCTCCTGAGGCTGCCTAAAAATGAAAAGGCATCCAAGTGAAGTGCATTATATACTTAATATACCTCAAACTTTCAGTGCCTAAAATGTGAAATAATTCTCTACCACTTAACAGTCTGCCTTACAGTAAATTCTAGTAGATTTTTACTTTTAGGATTTTATTGTAACTTTGGGAAATTAGTGGTAAAACATATGGTTTTTAAAAAACAGTATGTGGCTGCACTTAAATTCACATAAAAATAGCATTTTTACAACCATTTTGAAATTTAATCCTTTTACACAGGTTAACAAAATGTATCACAAGAAAAACTGAACACTGGATTGAACAAAAGCACTATTTTTGAAAGTGGAACAATGAAAAAGTCTTCCCAAATTCTTTACAAATGGTCACCTCTGGGTCAATTTACCACACTAGGGGAACAAAGTTGTTAAAATATCGCTGTGCTCAACTGAGCCACTTATCTGCACTACAGTATAGTACTTGAAATCGATCCTAAGGTCAAGATTTAAAACCATTTTTAAGAGACAAGACCCTACGTGTTTTACGGTCACCTCAGGAAGAGGAGCTTCTCCTTCCCAGAACAGTCAAAGCTTAATTAAAAGATTGACTATACATAAGTTTTTGTTGTTTTTTTCCCTCCTCATCATATCTTCAGTTCAAAGCACTATTAATCATTGGTAATACGGTCTATATCTTGTCTGATCTGGATGATGTGGTCCAGGAAGTGGGGTTTGAGAAGGCGGACCCTGCATTCGTGGAGGAGGAGGTGGCCCTCTTGGTGCAGGCCATATACCAGGACTCATTCCTCCTGGTTGTGTAAATGGAGGGCTCAGAGTTCCTTGATCTTCAGTGAACTGGGGTAGAGAGTTAGGATTATAATGGTGAGGAGGGGGTGCAGTTACAGGTGGGCCGCCGTGCTGAGGCGGGGGAGGTCCTGGAGGAGGATGATTCATATAAGGTGGCATCTGGGCAATAATATGTCCAGGGGGAGGGGTTATTGGTGGTGGAGCAGAGGTCATTGGTGGAGGTGGAGCTTGGCTATAAACCAAGTGAGGAGTCCCTGTGGCCTGGGGAGGATGTGGCATTGGATGGCTTATTGGTGGTGGAGGAGGTGGGGGGGGTGCGTAATGTTGCTGTGGAGGCATAATATGATGAGGGTGCGACACCACTGGTTGGCCCTGATATTCAGGATGGTGGTGAGCAGGTGCTGGGGCAGGAGGTGGTGGTTCTCTAGCACCTGAATTGGAGTCATCCTGAATAGGGACAGTTATTAAATTGCTGTGTTTTCTTGTTGAAATACGAAAGGTTTCCTGACTGACCGAACGAGGAGGAGGTGGAGCCATGGCCAATTCTGCTGGCGGAGCACGGATATCCTCGTGTGGCTGGTTATAGTGCTCGTGTGGCACGTGCTGCAACGGAGGTGGCGGCATCATGATGTGCTGCTTTGGCGGAATATGGCTCATGTGGTGCTTGTCTGGTGGCATTATAAAACGATCAGGGATTTCAGCTGGTGGTGGGGCGATAGGAGGATGGACGTTTTCAAGTGAAGCACGGGGAACAGGTTTTCCAGCTCTCATGTGGCGGTGGTTGATATGCGCCTGTAAGTCTCTCTGAGACAGGTAGGTTCTCTTGCACCCTTGAACAATGCTACACATGAAGAGAGAACCTCGCGTACACTGCTCGATCCGCTGAACGGGATCACTACAGCTGAACGAGAAGGGGAAAAAACGATTTACTAAAAGCAGACCAGAAAAATACTGCACAAACTCTCACAGATATGCCTGTTCTTGAAATCTGTTGTGGGAACTGCAAAGTTCACAATTACAAGTTGCAGGGACCATAAGTGAACCTTTAATCACTGCCACTCTGTGGTCTGTTGGCTTCACATTAAGCATCCACCCTTCTACCGACCTTGGAACTCTCCATACAAGTAAAAATTAAAAGTTGTTTATCAAACAAGAGTATGTTTTAAGAAAAGACCTATTGTTCCTAAGACACAGAATTATCTGATTGTCTCAAACAAACTCTATGCTTTGCATCCATTTGCAAAAACAGCCAGAAAGGATGAACCAAAGGTCTGTCATAGTCATGGAATTCAAACTTGTACAGTATTTACAGAGCAACAAGGATTTGCTGAGCAAACAATATGAAGTAAAAGACGCTGCAAGGACTGCAAAAATGTGTAAGATCATCCTCATCGACAGGGTTCTTGACATTAAGCAACGTAAACTATTTAAATTCAAACCCTGACTATCAGGAGTCCCTTAGGGAAGAATTATCAGACAATTTTACTACAAAAAAGTATGACCCCCTCCTTTCTAAACTGTAAGCACTAAATTTAACTCAGCATTTTCTTAATGACTCAGGGTCAAAATTATAACTCTTTCTCACTCACTATATTTAATCCACACTTGCCTTTAGAGTCTTTTGAAATAGTGGAAAGAGGACTGAACCAGGAATCAGAAGAACGGGGACCAAGTGCTGGCTCTGTAATCTTGGAGAAGTCACTTAATCTTTCTGTTTATTTCTTCATCTGCAATATGGGTTAAAATATGTACTCTAACAATGTTTTTTTGTTTTTGTTTTTTATCTACTTTGCCCTACTTAAAAGAATATCCTTGGGATAACTGAAAACAATGAAAGTGGCAGAACCGAATCACTAGTTAAGCAAGGAATCACTACATATGCATGGATATAGGCTATTATCACGGAATATGTGTATCAGGTCATCTGAGACTCTGTTAAATGGCTCTATATTCCTGAGTTTGAGCTGTGTCTCTATTTTCACCCTTGCTGTAAGGCTGGCACTCCTTGAGACTAGCAGGCTTCCCTTTAGTGGCCATTTGGCACAGTTCTCATTTGTTTGCTTCTAATATGCTGTAAACTCAGAAAGGTCTCCACGGTAACAGGAATGTAAGACACTTTCTTTTGGGTGGTGTTTAAAAGCAACAGTATATAATATTTGTATCAACTTGGGTTGCCATTTCTTCACTTCCTGATCTGAGTCAGTTGAGCCAGATAGGCTTATGTTCTCAAATAGCTAAGTGCCGACCAGTGAGGTGCTTACTGGAGTTACTTTCAATATCTTGAAAACTAAATTCCCTTTTCCATATTACCATTAGAACACTTATTGAATCATCCTCTCTCTCTCTCTCTCTCTCCGTGACGCCAATCTTCCTACACCATAAAAAGAAATCATCCCTTATAAGTGTCCATAATTGTGTTATCAACCCATACTACAAATCTTGGGATAGCTTCTGACACAGGTCATAAGGAATCTCAGAAGTCTACAACTGTTCCAAGGAAGTTGGTCTCAAAGCTTTCTCAAGTCTTCTATCAGGGGTTCTAAACTGGTATAAAAAGTTATCCTGGATCTTTCAAGACCATACCGAACTGGATCAGTATCAACCAATACCTCTAGATCTTTATAACTTGTCTGAGCCAATACCATGATGGTGCCCTAAGATATACTCAAGACATAAATAATAAGATTTGCAGGTAGTACATAAGAGCTTATACTTACCTAGTACTTATTATATGCTAGGTACTATAAATATAGATGTATGGACCTACTAGTTTAGTTCTAACAACACAGAGACGTAGATGCTATTTATTAACTCCATTTTACAGATGAAGAAACAATCTGTCACACAGCTAATAAGCGGCAGACTAGGGATCTGAAGCCAGGAATTGTAATTCCAATCGCTGCTTGATACTACCTCTCTAGTGTCCCATCAGAGAAACAAAACAAAACAACCGTTTTGGTTTATAACACTAATTTTGTGATGACACATGTACTTGTTTGGGCTAATGTGAACACTCAGATAATAGCTACCTAGCCTTATCCTAAGGAGAAGGCTAAGGCCAACTCTAGGCTCACAAAGAAAGGTTAGCCATGTCTACATATTTGATATCCTGCTGCTGACTTACATCATACTCTGATCTTTAACCTAGATTACAATTCATTACATCACAAACTTTTATTATTTAAAAATCTACTAATGGGGCGCCTCGGTGGCTCAGTCGGTTGAGTGTCCGACTTCAGCTCAGGTCATGATCTCGCAGTTTGTGGGTTCAAGCCCCGCTTCAGGCTCTGTGCTGACAGCTCAGAACCTGGAGCCTGCTTCAGATTCTGTGTCTCCTTCTCTCTCTGCCCCTTTCCCGCTCGTGCTCGTGCTCTGTCTCTCAAAAATAAATAAAAATGTTAAAAAAAATAAAAATAAAAATAAATCTACTAATAACCTTACCCTGGACACATCTTATCTCCTTTTTTTTCATGTAAAATTGCACAGTCATAGCAAAACACATGCTTGCACGGAATCTGTGAACAGAGACATATTACAGTTAAGCATACTAGAACAACTTAAACTATTTCCATAAAAAATAACTGTAAGCACAGTAACCTGGACATAAAAGGCACCTGAGAATTGCTCACTATGATAAACATTTATTAAGTACTAATTACAGAAAAGCAACAGTTAACCTTTTTTCAGTAACAGAGCCCTTTGAGATATAATGAAATATTTGGCCTTTCCCCAATAAATATATACGTATGCATCTGCTTACATTTCTCCAAGTATAAATGCTATGAATTTCATCCGTGGTTCCTATAGAGGTAAAGCTCCTGAAGAAGCCCACACTATCCAAAGCAATCTACAGATTCATTGCAGTTTTTCACAGAACACAAAATCCTAACGTTTATATGGAACCACAAAAGACTCCAGATAGTCAAAGCAATCTTAAGAAAGAACAAAGCTAGAGGTACCACAATCCCAGCTTTCAAACTATACTATAAAGCTATAGTGATCAAAACAGTATGGTACTGGCACAAAAACAGACACAGATTAATGAAACTGAATTGAGAGCCCAGAAATAAACCCATGCATATACAGTCAATTAATCTATGACAAAGGAGGTAAGAATAAACAATACAGAAAAGGCAGTCTCTTCAGTAAATGGTGTTGAGAAAACTGAAGAGCTACATGCAAAAGAATGAACTGGAACTGGACCACTTTCTCACACCCAACACAAAATAAACTCAAAATGGATTAAGGACCTACATGTATGACTTGAAACCATAAAATTCCTAAAAGAAAACATACGCAGCAATCTCTTAGTAAACTTAATAACATTTTTCCAGATGTCTCCTCAGGCAAGGAAAAACAAAAGCAATGGAAACCATTAACAAAATGAAAAGACAACCTACTGAATGGGAGAAGATATTTGCAAATGATATATTCAATTAGGGCTTAATACCTAAGATATATAAAGAACTCATACAATTCAACACCAAAACCCCCCATGCCCAAATAATCAGATTAAAAAATGGGCAGAGGACCTGAATAAACATTTTTCCAAAGAAGACATACAGGTGGCCAACAGGTACATGAAAAGACGCTCAGTATCACCAATCAGAGAAAAGCAAATCAAAACCACAATGAAGTATCACCTCACATCCGTCTGAATGGTTAGTATCAAAAAGACAAGAGAAACATGTTGGCCAAGATGTGAGGGAAAAAAAGAACCCTCACGCACTGTTGGTTGGAATGTAAATTGCTGCAGCCACTATGGAAAACAGTATGGAAGTTCCTCAAAACTAAAAATTGAAGTACCATACAATTCAGTTAATTCCACTTCTGGGAATTTACCTGAGGAAAACAAAAACACTAATTCAAAAAAAGTATATGCACCATTATTGCAGCATATTATAATAGCCAAGAAAAAAAAGATGCGGTACATATACACGATGAAATATTACTTAGCCATAAAAAAGAATGAAATCTTGCCATTTATGACATGGATGAACATAGAGGGTGTTATGCTAAGTAAAGTCAGTCAGGCAGAGAAAGACAAATACCATATGATTTCACTTATATGTGGAACCCAAGAAACAAAACAAACACAACAACAACAAAAAGAGAAACAGTCATAAATACAGAGAACATACTAGGGCGGGAGGCAAAAGTGAAGGTGATTAAGAGGTACAAACTTCCAGTTATAAAACAGAGAAGTCACAGGGATGAAAAGTACAGCATAGAAAATACAGTCGATTATATTGTAGTAACTTTGTATGCTGAAAGACGGTAACCACACTTATCACGGTGAGCACAGTGTAATGTACATAATTGTTGTATCACTATGTTGTACACCCAAAACTAATTTAATATTATAGATCAACCATACTTCAATAAAAATTTATAAAGTAAAAAGTAAAAAAAATAATTAAAAGAAAACTCCCAAAGAAGAATACCATAACCATGTTCTATCTTATCCTGTTCCTCCTGAAACTGTGTCAAGCAGTGAAATAACAAACACCTCCTACATTTAATGTAAGTAGCATTCTTCCCTGGCAGTTAATGAACTTATAAAAATCTAAAAATAAATCAGAAGGACACAGTAAAATGATGTTAGACCATTTTAAAACTCATAGTCCATTACTCTTATTTAGCTACGCTACACAGCAAAGCAAGAGGGCCCGATCCATGCCCTCTACCAGGCAGACGTTACTGAATTCAATTTTTTTCAAATACAAATACAAAACTATCTTTTAAAGGAGGATATGTCAAAATTACTATAAAATTACAACTAGAGTTATAATTGTTTTTAATGATTAGAATTCAATTCTATTTGAATTATTAGTATTATTAGTTTTACATTAAAAATTATAGCCTTCGGAAATAAGTAACTGACTTTGTTGTTTAACAAGAAAACAATTTTTCCTTAATAAACCAGAATAAATATCCACTAACATGTATCAAACAGTCCAAAGAAATTCGTTTTCAGAAGTTAGTTAATTTTCAAGCAATTCAAGAATTTGTCAAGATAATTATATTAAATGCATGGTATCCCCAAATTTCCCTTGTCTATTCCATACTTAATTAAAATGTCACAAACTTAGTCATTAAACAGTGATAAACCCACCTACTTAAATTTCAGAATCTCATCTCTACACAAAAGTTTACATTTACTAAAACATTTAATTTAGTTATACTTACCATTCGCCCATAGATTTTAATAGGCAATCCACACTTGTCACAGAAATGAACTGGCGTATCATCCTTTTCACCTAAGATGTTTATCTGTTGAATGATATAATTAAAATTTTCTTTTTAAGCATCTCTAAAAATTGTACTTATAATTTTTGCAATGAATTGGTTAGTATTTTATAAAAGTTGTTAATACAATTAGAAATAAAGGTTTCTTGGCATAATTCCCACATATTCCACATGATTAGCTGTGCCCCCATTAGTTTCTTTTTTCTGTTTACGGTTATTGATTTTACTTGACTTTACTGAAAATTATTTCAAATTATTTTTGAAAATAGTGGAAATAGGGCATTAATAAACAGATGATTTGAGTGTGCTTAAAAAAAGCGTAATACCTGTAATAAAAGTTCATACCATTCTTTAAGTATTCTGATTATTCTAACAAAGTACTTAAAGTATTTTGCTGTTCTGGGGCACCTGGGTGGCTCGGTCAGTTGAGCACCTGACTTTGGCTCAGGTCGTGATCTTGTGGTCTGTGAGTTCGAGCCCCGTGTCGGGCTTTGTACTGACAGCTCGAAGCCTGGAGCCTCCTTCAGATTCTGTGTCTCTTTCTCTCTCTGCCCCCACCCCTCCACTCTCTGTCTCTGTCTCTCTCTCAAAAATAAATAAACATTAAAGAAAATATTTTTTTATATAATAAAATATTTTGCTGTTCTAATAAATTTTTTTATTTTTAGTTT